>NC_057713.1:51150515-51270529 GCF_004010195.1 Chiloscyllium plagiosum
TTGCACCTCCTGCGGTTGCATGGGAAGGTGCCGGGAGTGGAGGTTGGGTCGGTGGGGGGTGTGGGTCTGACAAGGGAGTCGCGGAGGGAGTGGTCTCTACGGACAGCTGATAGGGGAGGGGAGGGAAATATATCCTTGGTGCTGGGGTCTGTTTGGGGGTGGCGGAAGTGACGGCGGATGATGCGCTGTACATGGAGATTGGTCGGGTGGTAGGTGAGGACCAGTGGGGTTCTGTCCTGGTGGCGGTTGGAGGGGCAGGGCTCAAGGGCGGAGGAGCGGGAAGTGGAAGAGATGCGGTGGAGGGCATTGTCGACCACGTCTGGGGGGAAATTGCGGTCCTTGAAGAAGGAGGCCACCTGGGTTGTACAGATTTGGAACTGGTCCAAGTCAGGATGGTTAGTGGCTTGGAAGAGAACCTTCAGGTGATGGACGATGTTCCCATGTATCTGCTGCCTTTGTCCTTCCAGATGATAGTGGCTGGGTTGGAAGGTGTTATCTAAGGATATTAGGCAAATTTCTGCAGTGCATCTTGTAGATAGTACGCATTGCTGCTACTGAGCATCAGCGGTGGACAGAGTGGGTGTTTGTACATGTGGGGCCAGTCAAGTGGGCTGCTTTGTCCTGGACAGTGACAAGCTTCTTCAGTGTTGTTTAAGTGTCCACTGCTTGTAGGTTTTCACAAGTTACTCTGTTCTATCCTTTTAATGTCGGAAATAAAGAGCCTCACATTTTCTGATTTGGAGGTGCCGGTGTTGGATTGGGGTGGACAAAGTTAAAAATCACACAACACCAGGCTATAGTCCAACAGGTTTATTTGGAAGCACTAGCTTTCAGAGAGCTGCTCCTTCATCAGGTGGTTATGGAGTATAAGATCATAAGACAGAATTTATAGTAAAAGTTTACCGTGAGGCAAATGAAATTATATATTGAAAAAGACCTGCTTTTTTTTTTAAGTATCTCATCTTTTCGAATGACCATGTTGGTTTCAGTTCTTTCATATGTAAATCCTAGAACTTCTCTGAAAAGCTACATTTTCAAGTGAACTTCAACAATAGGTGCCATGTTGGCCTGGATAATGCATTGAAGGTCTGAGGTGCCATATTTGAGGCTGTCTGTGCCCCAATGTTCAGACTGATTCTAATCTAAAAAAGGGATTTACAGAATCTTACATGGATTCATGCAGTTTTTGAGCAAAATAAAATGTAATTCTGCAAGTATAAATTCACCTCACAAACTTGTGTGCATATGTGCGTGTGTATGTGTGTAGGGGTGGGGTGGTATGATTATCCGTGACAGAGTGTGTGTATGTTTGTGAGTGTGAGTGTAAAGGGGTGTAAGTCTGTGAGAGGGTACATGTGTGGGTGTGTATGTGTGAGCGTATGAGAAACACTTCAATGGTCCAGGCTGAGGCATGGTACATTGGCGAGACCGAGTAGAGGCTATGGCAATGGATGAATGGACACTGCACAACAGTCTAGAGACAGACACAAACACTTCAGCAGTCAGGGACATTCGACATCGGACCTTCAGGTGACCATTCTCCAAGGTGGACTTCAGGACAAGCAACAACGCAAAGTGGCCAAACATAGGCTAACAGCCACGTTTGGTACCCATGTGTATGGGGATGGCCTCAACCAGAACCTTGGGTTCTTGTCACACTACAGGTGACCCCACTGCATTTTACAGACACACAGACAGACACACACACACATACACAAACACGCACACATATAAGTTTGTGGGGTGAATTTGTACTTGCAGAATTACATTTTATTTTGCTCAAAAGCTGCATGAATCCATATACAGAGGAACCTCGATTATCCGGATGAGGTGTGTGGGCACTAATTGATTACTCAGTCAATGATTCAATGCCTTTCCTCTGGGGCTCAGTGTTTTCTATTAAGTCTGCTCCCTGTTCAGGAGACTCTGCAGCAGCACAGGGCGCGTGAGCCCACCCCCCAAAAAAAAACAGTACTGGGATTTACATACAAAAGAACTGAAACCAACATGGTCATTCAAAAAGATGAGAGACTCAACAAACAATCCAGGTCTTTTTCAATATATAATTTCAGTTACATCACACTATAAACTTTTGCTATAAATTCTGTGTCTTACGAACTTATACTCCACAACAACCTGATGAAGGAGCAGCGCTCCGAAAGCTAGTGCTCACACTTGCTGATATTGCTACAGTTTTGCACAATCCTTGAACCCTGAATGTCAAAGTTTGATCCAGGCTGCTTAAAATACCCTCAATTTTTTTGTGGCTTTAATTGTTCTTAATCGTGTGCAACTAAGTAATCATGCTTAGCAACAAAAAAATGACATTTTCAAAGAATGTCAAGTATGCATATAAATACAATAACTTTAAAACCTCCAGTGATTATATTCTCTTTGTCATAATCTCAATACCTTCTCCTTGCTTACATTTCTACTCTTCTCCATTTTCCTTACCAGGTATCCAGCTACAGCCATCCAAATGGGTTGAGATGCACTGGAGTGGTGAAACTGCTACACTGACTTTTACTCACCTAAATAAGGAGGATGAAGGATTGTACACTATACGTGTGCTGACAAAATCTGGCTATGAAGTTCATAGTGCATACGTGTTTGTCAGAGGTATGTGTGCAAATGAACACAACAGCCCATATGTCATTTGAGTAGCTGAACAGTATCGACAAGGGGGCTATGGGTATAATGCGGTTAGCGATAGTAATCACTAAATAATGAGAACCTGTTGTTTTTTCTCAAGCGACCTTGCTATTTACGTAGGGGCACTGAGAGTAATTCTTGCACCTTCGACACTATGAAAGTTGCAACCAACAAACCAAGATCAGAGTCGTGGCCCTAGCTGATGTCCTTCCAGCAATGAACAGTTTTAAACTAAGAGTATGTTTAAACATTTTTAGGCTTCCCATATCTGATAAAAACATTCTTCCTGTAAGTGCTGCTGTCTTTGTGAGAGAACTACTTTGCTGTCAGATAAAATTGGTTATTAGCTCCTTGAAATATGACATGCCAGCTGTGATTCTGCCTTGGGTTAGACAGAGTGCATTTTCTCCTCCATTTTAATTTACTTACCTGTTAAGTCCATTTCATTTGACACTGACTAAGGTTTTCTTGCTATGTTGCTGCTAAATCTCTCAGGAGTCAAAGAAATTATTGTTCGATGGGAAGTGACCAATTAATGTAGCCAATGCAATCGCTCAGTTCAACTTCTTACCCAGAATCCACAAACCTGACTGCCCTGGTTGACCTATTATCTCCGTCTGCTCCTGTCCAACTGAAGTCATCCTTCATATCTTGTCTCCATCCTGTCCCCCTTGGTCCAGGAATTCCCTACATATGTTCGGGACACCACCCATGCCCTCCACCTCCTCCATGATTTTACAATCCCCGGCCCATAATGCCTCATCTTCATCACGGACATCCAGTTCCTAGACACATCCATTCCCCCATGGTGAAGGACTCCAAGCCCTCTGTTTCTTCCTCTCCCACCGACCCAACCAGCCTCTCTCCACCGACGCACTCATTAGACTGGCAGAACAGGTCCTCATCCTCAACAACTTCTCCTTCAAATCCTCCCACTTCCTTCAAACCAAAAGGGTAGCCATGGGCCCCAGCTATTCCTACCTCCTCATAGGATAGATGGAACAATCCATCTTCCGTGGTTACACTGGCTCCATCCCTCACCTTTTCCTCTGCTACATTAATAATTGTATTGGTGCTGCCTCGTGCTCTCATGAGGAGGTTAAAAAGTTCATCGATTCACCCACAATTTCCACCCTGACCTCAAGTTTACCTGGACCATTTCGGACTGCTCCACCCCTTTTCTGGACTTCTCCATCTCCATCTCCGACAACTGACTCAACACAGACATCTACTTCAAAGACACCGACTCCCACAACTATCTGGACCACTCCGCCTCCCAACACCCCCCTCCTGTAAAAACGTGATGCCTTACTCTCAATTCTTCCACCTCCCCTGTATCTGTTCTCAGAAGGAGCAATTCCACTCCAAGATATCCCAATAAGTCCTCCCACATGATCAACAATGCCTTCCAGTGCATCTCCTCCACTTCCTGCAGCTCTGCCCACGACCCCCACCCCTCCAACCGCAACAAGGATAGAAACCATTGGTCCTCATATTCCACCCCAATAATCTCTGTATACAGCCATTTCCACCATCTACAATCAACCTAACCACCAAAATATATTTTCCACCCCACCCCTCTCTGCATTCCACAGAGACCATTCCCTCTGCGACTCCTTCAGTTGGTCTATGCCCCCCACCAACCCCCTCTCCACACCTAGCATCATCCCTTGCTACTGCACGAGGTGTAAAACCTGCACCCACACTTGCCCCCTCCCCCCCAACCTCCATCCAAGGCCCTAAAGGATCATTTCAAATCCAGTGGATATTTTCTTGCACATCCACCCACCTTATTTGCTGTGGCTGTTGCTTTCAATGTGGTCTCCTGTACATCGGGGAGACAGGACACCAACTCGCAGAGCATTTCAGGGAATATCTCTGGGACACATGCATCAAACAACCCCACCGCCCTTTGGCCAACCACTTCAACTCCCCCTTCCAGTCCGCCAAGACATGCAAGCCCTGGGCCTCCTCCAACGCCAAATCAATGCCACAGGCCAACTGGAGGAAGAACGTCTCATCTTCTGCTTTGGGACCCTACAACCACACAGCATCAACATTGACTTCACCAGTTTCTAAATCTCCCCTCCCCTCACTTCATCCCAGATCCATCCTTCCAACTTGGCACTAACTATCCTCTCCATCCTCCCCACCGACCTATCAGAATTACCCTCCCACCTCCATTCCCCTATTGCCTTCCCATCTACCTTCCTGTCCTGCCCTGCCCCACCCCCACTCCTCTGTCTATCTATTAGTCCCCTTTCTCCCTCCACATTCCCGATGAAGGACTTATGTCCGGAACATTGACTCTCCTGCTCCTTGGATGCTACCTGGCCTGCTGTGCTTTTCCAGCAGCACATTTTTTGACAATGTAATCAGAAAGCAGTGTCTCATTTACAGATGCTGATGCAGAGGTTGCAGGTGCCCCGGGAGCTCCTTTGGATGTCTATTGCTTAGATGCCAATAAAGATTATGTCATTGTAACCTGGAAACAACCAGCAGTTGATGGTGGAAGCTCCATCCTTGGTTACTTTGTTGACAGGTGAGTGGTCACTCACTGTTTCTCACTGCATTGATTTGAAGTTCTAATTGAATTACAGTAATTCTATAAAGGCAGAATATTTTACATTTTTTTTGTTAGTTTCTTTCTTCTTCCTTGAAAGTATTTGATTCCTATCAGAGTAAAGTTACCTGAATACTGAATATCAGCTTCCCTCCATTATCCTAATAAAAGGTTTTACCCTGAAATTTGAAGGTCAGTGGGCTCTGGAGAGGGCTGGTCACATCACTAGAGTGTCTAAAGTATAACAGCATGTTGTTGTATATAAAGTTATTTAATCCAATGATGAATGGAGAAATGTGGTAAATTTTTAACTTTATTCCTTCTCTAGTTGTTCTCTCATGCCATTGATCATAGCGAATCAGAGAATATAATATTTGTCGTGGTGTTTTGTTATTTCTTCCTCTGTCTCTTCTGTTGCTCTGTTTTAAGAGCATAGACTACAATGAATAAAAGCAGGAATTGGGCAGTTGATTCTTCAGCCTGTAGTCAATGCAGCCATGGCTGATCTGTCCCATCAATTCCACCTTTGTGCACTATCTCCATATCCTTTAATTCCCTCAGGATCAAAACATATATAGATTGCTAAGTTGAATTAATTCAATAATTGGATATTCACTGTCCAGTGGATTAGAAAACACTTTGAGCAAACAAACGTCTTTCCATCTCATTCTAACATATCATTCTGGGACTGTGCCTTCAAGGTTAGATTTCCAAGCCTTGGAAAACAACCTCTCAGCATTTACCTCATTAATCCTCTGAAGGGTTTAATAGCTTTTATTGATATCATCTCTCATTCTTCTAATTCACAAGGAGTAAAAGCTTAGTCTACTTAATCTCTTCTTAATGGTCAACCCTTTCTTCACATTAATCCATCTATTGAAGCTTTGTTGTTACATGCATTTAAGTCTTGTATATCCTTTCTTAGGTAAAGAGACCATAAAACTGTACACAGTAGTTCAGGTATTGTCTCACCAAGACTGCACAATTCTATCAAGACTTTAATTCTTATTCTTAAATTCCTTACAAATAAAGTCAAATGTGCCATTTGCTTTTCTAATTATGTGCTGAACTTGCTTGTTAACTTTCTATGATTCATGCACAAGGATATATAGGTTCCATTGAATATGAAAATTCCCAGTCTCTTGCTATTTAGAAGATATTCTGTTTTCACCGCAAAAGTGAAAAACACTTTTCCATCTCCATGTTCTTGCTCACTCATTTAACTTGTCTATATTTCTTTCCAGCCTTCTGACTCAAAATTTACCATCCCAACTAACTTTGTATCATCAGCAAACCTACATGTGTTGCACTCATCTGATACATGTGTGTGTGGGCTTTATGAATCTAAAGCAGCTATATAATAATGTCACAGGGTTGTTTTCGACATTGGAATAAATAACACTGATGGACTATGTTAGACATTTAGAAAGAAGCTAAATCAAAAATGGAAGATTTGTTAAAATATGGCTAATAGTCTTTTAATAACATAACAAATTCTGAAATTTGTATTTCTTGGAATCCCATGTGTTGTTGTATATAATATTAATATGCAATAAATAAGGTTCAACAGAAGCCTAAGCTTGAAAACAGTTCTTGATCTTATCTTCTCCTTGACCACTGTGTACTATACACAAAGTCTTAGGTGTGGCCCTAAAATCACATGGAAAAAGATTGTGTCTTCATTTATGTTCTCTCTCTTAAATTCTTTGATTCTTTTCTGTCATCCTCTGCTGCTCTCTGTCTTAACTCACTGCCCTTTTTGTGTGGATCATGGAAGGTGACTTGGCCATATACCAGAGAAAAGAATCACTAATGGCCTTTTTCGGGATAGGAATTTTCTACACAATAAAATATGTAGAAGTTTCAGTTATTAAGAAAAAAGGCAATAAAAATGAACCAGAAAACATTCTAGCAATTTAGTAGAGTTGGTAGCTGGATGATTTCACCACTGGGTGAAATACTCTCATCATAAAATCCCCCATTTAATGTTGGAAACACACATCATATCACCACTTGCTGGAGATACAGCGAGCATCCCAAATACCAACTTTAATGTATTGCAGCCTTGTGAATCATTCAATATTTCATTTCTGAGTTTTTTGATTGCAAAGTTGTAGTGAGTAAAAATGTTTCACTTGTGCAAGATTACATTGTAACTGAACTGATTAATAATACACCTTTTGCTCCATTCTTGTTATAATGTGTCATCGTGAATCTTCCAATCAGCGATGCGCCTGTGTCACGACAGTCCCACTTTCCAATTCTCACTAAATAAACTTTGCCCAACAGCAGACCCTTGCAGAATGCCCTTTATTTTCTAATGTTCCAAATGAAAATATACACTTGATAAAAGACCAAAGACTTGTGTAAAATGAAAAAACGAGATCTGCAAGCACTAAAAAAACCATAGTTAGGTGGAATTTAAGTGTACAAATTGTAATGCACAACACTAATTTATAATACTTTCGTAGAATAGTGATGGCGGTAATCTATAAAAATGTTTTGTAATTGTAAGAATGGTAACTAACTAACTCCACTTCTAATCAAGCAAACAATTCATCCCTTTTTCTACAGATGTGAAGTAGGAACCAATCATTGGGTTCAGTGCAATGATACCCCAGTGAAGTTTGCCAGGTTTCCTGTCACTGGGTTGATAGAAGGTCGTTCCTACATCTTCCGTGTGCGTGCTGTTAATAACGTTGGAATTAGTAGACCATCCCGTGTATCTGAGCCTGTTGCAGCCTTGGATCCTGCTGATAAAGCAAGGCTGAAGGGTATGCCTTTTTTTCTATTAATGCTTGCTGTTAGGGATGAAATCTTTAAAGAGTGACTCCTTTAACAACTCATGTTTGGCAAAGTTTTAATATTAAACGCAATGGATCAAAATATTAAATCCAACATTGGCTACTCAGAATTGATCTGTGTTACGTGCAAAGTGATAGAAAGAGCAAGTAAAGCACACCAAAAGTGAAGTAATCTTCTGTGATTTGGTAGTTAATATATTGGAGCAGCAAGATCTGGAGCCAACAGTGGCATATCGATTTGATCTCCACTGCAAACAAGATCCTGAATCATATGAATTAGGCTGAGGGTAAATCTCCTATATTGATAGATGAAAAAGTAAGGAAGGATGCACCATGCAGTTTGGTGCCTGATCCACAGTAATGTTGGTAATATATCTGGTGGCTTGTCTAAACTCTCAAAACAATTGTATACAAGGTGCTGTTTGATCTATCATTAAGTTGCACAAGGATAGTCAATGTACAGAAAAGGGTAAGGTGGTTTTGACTGGGGTTGAGTTTATTTTTGGTGGGAAAAGATGCAATGCATCAAGGTCCATTTCCTCCACACTGTGAAATTTCCCCAATGTAAGGAAAGTTTGACTGAGTTGGGGTAATTTCTAGTTTATGGAGAACAAATTGAATCCACTGACTTATCCTGCAACAGAATTTGGTATCCAATTTGAGGCAGTCATCACCTCCACTAACACCAATTAAGATAAATTAAAATAAACCCTAAATTATCTGTCTAATTATTTCCTTCTGAACAGTATTAATCCACTCTCCATATTTTTTTTGAATTCCTTCTTCTTTAACTTTCTACAATAATTTTCAGTGGATAATCAAAGCAAAACATTTCTGAAAGTCAATAAACACCACATCTATTGTATTTCTCTCAGCCACCATATCAGTCACCCACTGAAAAAATGCAGTATTTTCATTGAAAAATGCATCTAATAATTTCAGATTTTTGAAAAAATTCTGTTGACTAATCAGTGTTCATTTTTTGGGCTATGTCCTTCCTCTTATCCTTTCTAACTCAATAAATAAAAAAATTTAAAAATTGATCTCAAGGCTTATTGAAGACAATGTTTTATCTTTTTTGTATTATTTAATTATCAGGAATCCCATTAGCCCCCTGGACAGGACAGATTATTGTAACAGAAGAAGAACCAGCAGGTAAAGAATGTATCTTTTTGTAAGTGTATTAATCTGCTCTGATCAGACTCAACCTGTAACAATTTGGAATCAATCAAAATATTTTTTTTCTGCAATGTAGATAATCCACATTTTCCCCTCAGGCAGTTTCAGTAAATTTGAGAAGATGAGTGTTGACAGTTATACTTTAGGGAGATTTTAATTTTTGGCAGGTGACTGGCGGAATAAGCCAAGTTCCCAATCTTGTAAGAAAGAGACCAGAACAGTTGGAAGCCCTGGGTTTCTTCAACCAAACCAACAACTTATTGGTACAAAATGACCTCCTTGTTCAATCTCGCTGAGTTTAGCTGGAACATGTCAACCGAGGTCCAAGTCCCAGGGAAAGGTTTTGATTATATAAAAGTGGATGCCTACATTATTTTTGTTAGACCCAAACAAGTATTCCTGAAGCTGGCTGTATGAAGAAAGAGGAAAGGATGTTGTCAAAATTTGACACCCCACTTAGACAAACCTATATGCTTGCGCTTTATTAATAATCTAGTGAAAGTAGAAATTGTAAAGTCGACATTTTCAATTAAATTTTTGAAGCCTTTATACAACACTGCAGCAATTTCTTAGCCTTTTTCATCATACGTTCCTCTGGTCTTTACCCCTACACTGTAACTGGGCAGCATCTGTTTTTCATCTGGAAATACATTGAGCTCAGGAAGTTGACAAGCGACGAGAGTATAAGCAAATGACGGGTGTAGGACCAGCGTGGTAAAGTTCCATTGTATCTGCATGGGGCTATTTAGGCCTTGGATGTTTGCAGGAATTTTGAGCCTAAGAGTATCATAGCCTTTCTCAAATGATAATCGAGGAAATAAATCTTTGAGTATTTTTTCACCCCTGAAGTAAAGTGTTGCTGTCCTACGTATATGCCAACAGAGGGTGTGGTGCCTGGACAACCTACAGAACTAGCTGTGACTGAAGCCACGCGGAATTATGTGGTCCTCAGCTGGAAGCCTCCTGGTCAACGTGGCCACGAAGGAATCATGTATTATGTAGAAAAGGTAAACACCTCCAAATGCATGTGGAAATAAGTAAAGCCACTTCCAAAATGGTTTCAAACACATGCGTAAAATTGTGCTGTTAAATGTCAGCCTATGCCTGGTGCTTTTTAAAAGGGAATTAAGCCGTTAAGGAAAATTCCAGCCAAGCTTTACAGAATGCTGCGCTTAGATGTAACTATGCAGGTTTTCATTAATGTTCTTCTCTGTGTACTTGATGCATTAGATCATCACCTTTCCTAAAATAATTTTATAGCAGATTTTAACACGCAGGAAGCTAGTGTAATGTTCACACCAAGTCAATCTTTAATCCCTATTTTACATTAATAAAACTAATAATGGACAAGTATATAACCTTGCAGTTTGAATATCTTACTACAGCTTTTACTTTGCATCTAAGGGACATCTCTGAAATATTGACCATGACTTTTATAATTGTTTACACATAAATGACATGCTGTTAAGTATATCTAAATCACTTGTACATGAAGTTATCATTGTGACATATTCATTTTTGTCCTTCTACAAACAGAATAAGCCATCATTCCACTTCCTACCTACACAGCTAAAGCAGCCAACCCAACAACAGTATAAATATGATGATCAGTATCTCAGTAGTATAGAAGTGAGCCTGATCCCAGCAGAATCACCAGTGTCAGTGCTTACAGGGAATGTTGAAACCTAAGTGAGCCATCAATTGATATAATTGAAAGCATTCTGCCTCCCAATTAGTAGCTATAAAACTATTGCCTTATTTACTCATGGTTTTTTATGCTTATTATCCCTTTATTTGCTTGTTTGGGTTAGTGTGTTGCAGGCACTGAGGACTGGCAAAGGGTTAACCCAGAGATCCCTGTGAAGTCTCCACGATTTGCATTGTTTGATCTGGCTGAGGGTAAATCATATCGTTTCCGTGTCCGCTCTGCTAATTCTGCTGGCATTAGTGAGCCTTCTGAGCCAACAGAATTTACTGAAGTAACGGACAAACTTGGTAAGTATGAATTATAAAGTGAACATAAATCCACTTGCCATGCCTGCTTTCTTATCTTACTTTATAATAATTGTTATCGGGATGTCACCATTCCTTGACTGGATTTATACAAAATACAGAAAAGGGTTGAATTAGCAGCTTGTATGGTATTAATTAACAGTTCCTATGATTGCGATTTTTGAGAAGATATCTAGCTCAGGTTATGATATGGATATAAGTTAGCTCACTGAGCTGGAAGGTTTGATTTTGGATGTTTTGTCACCATGACTAGGAAGAACTGGAAATGACATCACCCACCTTAAGAAACCAAGACCTATAAATATAGAGTCGGGACATACCATCAGTGCTTCACCGGAGACACTCTCTGATGATGTTACCTAGTCATGGTGACGAAACATCTGAAAACAAACCTTCAAGCTCAATGAGCTAACTTACATCCAGTTCCTATGATTTATCTTCTTGAATGTACAGCTTAAGTCTTGTTCACCCTTCTTTTTACTGTTGCTGCTCAATATTATCAATGTGGTGTCTAATTGCTGAAGAAACAGATTACATTGAGTGAGACACAAGCAAGTTTACCTTTTATCCACAAATTCTGAAGGGTGAAGCTTTAATTTTTTTTATCCTAGGGTATTCCTTTTAAAGTAAATGCAAAAAAAACCCTATAGTTCATAATTGTCAAACAATGGTCAATCACACAGGATATATACAGCCTCTGAGATCAGGCAAAATAGCCATGTTTATTTCAATACTTTCTAAATTTTTGTCTTTTGCCTTTCAGATGTTCCAAAAGCTCCAAGCCATGTTGTGCCTTCGAGGAACACAGATACTTCGATGGTTGTCACTTGGGAAGAGTCAAAAGATGCAAAGGAATTAGTTGGCTACTACATTGAAGCAAGCATCAGTGGATCTGGAAAATGGGAACCATGCAACAACAAACCAGTGAAAGGCAAAAGGTAGTGCTGAAGGCTATTAGAGAGTCTTGCATAAACGAAGCAGAGGAAAGCATAAGGCAGAATCAAAAGAAATGCTTTAGAGAGAGAATGGATGGGTATGAAGAGGGTGATCCAGAATTTGTCCATAGGCATTGAAATAGTCTAGAAACCCCAGAGATGCTGATGTCACTAACGTCTGCTTGGTACGTGTGTCTGTGAATTAAAAACAGAAAAATCATCAATTCATATTCCTTTATATTACGTATTCTTTCGCTACTGCTCTTCACAAATGAAGGAGATACCACGTCAGAAATGGAGAAAAGGCCTGGAATAGAAGTGAACTTCATTGTTAGTTCTGCGTAAGGCATCCTGTTTGCTTAATATTTTTCATCTTATTTCATTGAATGTCCTTCTGTTTTGCAAGGTCACGGAATCACAAGGCCTCAGGTGAACAGGTGGAATACATTCATCTAATCAAGAGAGAATGAAAACACGTTGGTAGGGCCAAGCAGTACGAGGCTGGTCTCTGGCTGTTTTGAAGCCTCCATTAATAACAGTGGAGCAGTATATATTCCATTAACATAAACCACATGATCAGTGGCTTCAGGGAAAGTAAACATAAAACTGTTTTCTTTTGGCAGGATTTCTGTTTTTCTTTTAATTGCTATCTTTTCAAGTAATACCTGTTGGAACAATTTGAACAGAAAGTAATCTATAAAACTTTTCCTTTCTTTGTAAACTTTCAAGAGAAAAAAGATGTGTTGGCATGTGTGGACCCTCAGTGTGGCTGCCCAGTCACTTGGTTGCACAGGCTTCCTCCTCAGAGGTGGAGGTAGAGCTGAGGGTCTGTGGGCACTGGCCACTTAGCCAAGGTTCCCTGGGTAGAGCTAGTGTCTGCATAAGAGATGGGAAGGAATTAGTTGTAGAAGTTGGATAAAATCTTGGCCAGGTTAAGAATGAGTTAGCACTGGTGGCAGTGAGAGAACAGCATGGCACAGAGTCAGTTACCCATTGTCTCTCCATCCACACTAGATGTCTTCTCCTGCCACATCTAATATTTTCTCATCATAGGGAGTAAGGAACCTGTTGTCTGTTATCCCCCAACCAATTTTGGCCTCCTTGGTCCAATTAAAGGCCAAATTTTCTCACAATATGATGAAGGAAGGGACTGAGCATAATGAAAATGAGTGCAAGAATGTTTAGTGGCGATGCATGAACAAATGAGTCAGTAAGGTATCCCCAGTGAGGTATGAGGATACCAGAAACCATGATTAGTTTGGAAGGATGAAGAATGTGAGAGTTAGTGATTAGGCATGATTTATCTTATCCAATGTGCTATAGATGGTGAGATGCATATGCAGTGACCGAGTTAGTGAATGGTGGTCCTATGAATGTGATATAGAAATGAGAGAAGGTGATGGCATATGTCTATCCAGAGCACAGACTAGCATTGACTTTCTGTGCTCTGGGATTCCTACTTCAGGTAGACTCAGCACTGACTTGTGCTGCAAATTCTGCCCAGGCCAGGCTGGCAAGATCTGGTGGCCTGACCTTCTTTGGCAATCTGCAGTCAGCTCTCCATCTACTAGCACCTCTATATCCTTGTCCTGCAGGTGGGAGCCAGCTTGCCTTTACTCTCAGACATTTTCAAAGTTCAGAGTCAAGTACATAGTTTGTGAAGTAGTTCCTGGCTTGCGGTATCTGAAGTAGTCTGCAGCTTGGCATTAAAAAATTGTGCGAAAGGTGTGTAAGCTGGAATGTCCCAGCAATGGTCGGCACTTCTGTCTCGCTTGCCATGTGATTTCACCGAAAAACTCACTTCATTACACTATAAGATATAGAAGCAGAAGTAGGCCATTTGGCCCATCGATCTGATCCACCATTCGATCATGACTGATATATTTCTCAACTCCATTTTCCCACCTTCTCCCCGTAAATCTTGATCCCCTCACTAATCTAGAACCTCTCTATCTCTGTCTTAATTACACTCAATGATTTGGCCTCCACAGCCATCTGTGGTAATGAGTTCCACAGATTTACTGCTCTCTGGCTAAAGAAATTCCTCCTCATCTCACTTCTAAAGGATTGTCTCTTCAGTCTGAGGTTGTGCCCTCATAACTCTCCTACTGCTGGAAACATCTGCTCTACATCACTCTGTCCAGGCCTCTCAGTAATCTGTACATTTTAATGGGATGATCCCTTATCCTTCGAGACTCCACTGAGTACAGACCCAGAGTCCTCAAAGCTCTTTGTATGACATATGACACTCAACAGCTCAGTTGTATTATTATGATGTCTAACATTGAAAATTCACCACAGGTTATGGCGGATTGTGCATTGTGAAGTTCACTCACCATTGTGCTTTAACTACAAATGGTAAAAGTCAGCCCCATGTGTCAGGAAGGAGAACTCGTGAAATTCTGCATTTGGATGGCATGGGATAGTCAATGCCAGTGACATGGTACACAGAACACACAGAAATAGGATCAGTGCACAAAATATGTTAAACCACAACTGGGAAAGATCCTAAATATGTAAGGGCATGACCAAATAATGAGGCATAGCAAGAAATGCTTACAATAGCATCAGTAAATGAGTCAATGTTACATAATCAGACTTTCAGGACTATGTTCCATCAGAGTGGGTAATCCCTATTAATAAACCAACGAGTGGTTCTGTTTCACCTTAATTGTGTAATATTGGTTCTCATTTTATTGTGGCACAAAAATGAAAAAAGATGGAGCATTGTTGTGTAATATGCTTTCCATTGAATGCAACACTTCCTATATACCTGATACTTGTGGCCAAAATAATAAGAACAAAAATGTTGACTGGAACACATACAAAGAAATATTGTGTAAATTCATTGATTGATGTTGTAAATGAAGTTTTTGTTTTCTAGATTTATTTGTCATGGATTACAAACTGGACAATTATACAAATTTCGAGTTAGGGCTGTCAATGCAGCCGGGCTTAGTCAATTTTCACATGAGTCTGAGGCTCTGGAAGTCAAAGCTGCTTTAGGTGGGTAATAAAATTTAAATTGTTGCTGTATGAAGATGTCATTTGTGAAAGTTCATTTATTTATTTTTGAAAGTATATTTACTTAATTTTGAATATGTATTTATGTATTTTTGAATTCCATTTAATCTGAAAATTAATCTATTTAGTTTCAAAAGTATATTTAGAGTCATAGAAATGTACAGCACGGAAACAGACCCTTTAGTCCAACCCGTCCATGCCGACCAGATATCCCAACTCAATCTAGTCCCACCTGCCAGCACCTGGCACATATCCATCCAAACCCTTCCTATTCATATACCTGTCCAAATGCCTTTTAAATGTTGCAATTGTACCAGCCTCCACCATTCCTTTGGCAGCTCATTCCATACATGTACCATCCTCTGCGTGAAAAAGTTGCCCCTTGGGTCTCTCTTATATCTTTCCCCTCTCACCCTAAACCTATGCCCTCTAGTTCTGGACTCCCCCATGCCAGGGAAAACACTTTGTCTATTTATCTTATCCATGCCCCTCATTATTTTATAAACCTCTATGGGGTCATCCCTCAGCTTCTGACCCTCTAAGGAAAACAGCCCAGCCTATTCAATATCTCCTGATAGCTCAAATCTTCCAATCCTAGCATGATCCTTATAAATCTTTTCTGAACCCTTTCAAGCTTCACAACATCCTTCCAATAGGAAGGAGACCAGAATTGCATGCAATATTCCAAAAGTGGCCTAACCAACGTCCTGTACAGCCACAACATGACCTCCCAACTCCTATACTAAATACCCTGACCAATTAAGGAAAGCATATCAAACACCACCTTCACTATCCTATCTACCTGTGACTCTACTTTCAAGGAGCTATGAATCTGCGCTCCAAGGTATCTTCGTTCAGCAATACTCCCTAGGACCTTACCATTAAGTGTATAAGTTCTGCTAAGATTTGCTTTCCCAAAATGCAGCACCTCACATTTATCTGAATTAAATTCCATCTGCCACTTCTCAGCCCTTTGGCCCATCTGATCAAGATCCTGTTGTAATCTGAGGTAACCTTCTTCGCTGTCCACTACACCTCCAATTTTGGTGTCATCAGCAAACTTACTAACTATACCTCTTATGCTCACATCCAAACCATTCATATAAATGATGAAAAGTAGTGAACCCAGCACCGATCCTTGTGGCACTCCACTGGTCACAGGCCTCCAGTCTGAAAAACAACCCTCCACCACCACCCTCTGTCTTCTACCTTTTGTTTAAGTATGAAAATACAATAATTTATTTTTAGAAATGTATTTACTGATTTTAGAGATTTCTCTTTAATTAATGAGTTACTGTTTCCACAGTACCATCTGTTTCACTTTACCATCCATGATGTCTTAACTCAATGTTCTGATCATGCACTGTGCTTATATCACATGGAAAAGTCTATTCTTTTCATTGAGACTATCCATTAGCCACTGTATGAAATCTCACATCAGCCTGCCTCAGTCATATGTTCCAAAGCTGACCTGATTCACGGATTTCCAGCCTTGCTCCAGCATTATGTAATGTATCTCATAAAACACCATCATGTGCATATCTTATTCATACATAAAATCACTTAGCTTCTTTTCTGTTCTGCATTTGCTACAATTTTTGCTTTTTGCATGTTAACAATACAAAAGCTCATTTAATGTCTGTTTCTATGACTGCTGATGCCTGCTTTTAACAGATTATCACCTGTCGGCAAACATTTTACAAGCTCCTTAAATATGTGAAATGGCCACCATGCAAAATCCTGCATTTATCAAAAACTAATCTGTGCACCACTTACTCATCATCATTTAGCATTTTTCCTTTGAGTTTAACTAAATCAAGTATTTTCAAAATCTAAATGAAATATATTTAATTACTAATGATGATAGAAGTCTTTGCACTCATTTCCAGTTTAAATCAACAATTGGTACTGAGCAACTTGTGAGACCTATGTTAGGCACCAAAACAAAAGGGTAATTGCTATGATCAGATAGCATTGAATTAGTGTATAAATGCAGCTATTTAAATGGCCTAAAAGATTACTGAAACAAATTATTTTCTTCATTGGTCAAATAGTTTTGTTGTATAGAATGCCATACCTATTGCTTGTACAGAGTATTGCTAATATATTTTTCATTTAAGCTATGTGGGGTCAGTTAGCTCAGTTGGTTAGTAACGTAAAATGATTACAATAGTGCGGGTTTAATTCATGCTCCAGCTGAGGCTACCATGAAAGACTCTTCTCAACCTCTTCCTTTGCCTGAAGTGTAGTTAAACTATCCCCAGCTGTTTCTCTGTAATGGGAGAGCAGCTCTCTGGTTTGGGAAGACAATGCTACTTTACATTTAATACATTTAAGAGTTGGAGTTGTTGTCGTGGAGTCTGGAGAAGGAGTAGTTAGGGATGAGTTTCAGGGCTCAGAGGCTAACAGGAAGGTTTTACTGGTGTTGCTCATGCAGCACTTAACACTTTTTAGCAGGAGGATCTGCACTGTAGTGTAATGGTTCTTCTGGTCCAACTCAAGAGCTTTAAGGCCCAAAGAAATTGCTGGTTGTCTCTTTATTTCTTCCTCATTGTACGTCTTTGGTACTCTATCCCTTTGTCTTGCTCATTCTCTTTTTTTTTTCTGTTATTTTTTCATTTTTATCTATCACTGTTACTTTCCCTCTTTCTCTGTAAATGAAATTGATCTTATCCAGCAGTACAAAATGTCCTTGTAGCAAATCGCAGTTCATGAACTTGATCAAAAGGAAATCAAACATCTTTGAAAATGGACTGCTAGTTCATTAACTTTTTTTTTCTGCAGTGGCCTGATGTCTCAGAGGTTAGCACTGCTGCCTCATAGTGCCAGGACCTTGCATTCAATTCCAGCCCTTGGGGACTATCTGTGTGGAGTCTCCATGTTACCTGTGTGTCTGCATGGCTTTTGCTGGGTGCTCTGGTTTCTTCCCATAGTCCAAAGAGGTTAGGTGGATTCACCGTGCTAAATTACCCATAGTGTCCAGGAATATGTAGGCTAGGTGGATTAGCCATGGTAATTGCAGGGCTATATTGATAGAGTGAGTGGTGGAGTGTTGGGAATTGGTGCTGGGTGGGATGTTCTTCAGAGGGTGGTGCAGACTTGAAAGGCTTCAATCTGTGCTGTTAGGGATTCCATGAACTGAGAAAGATCAGTTTCAGTCTGTCTGTCTGTTTTTAGCTTTTTTTGTGTATGGTTACATTAGTCTTCATGAATCAACAAATGTGCTTCTTGTTCCTTTCTCTTTTTGGATTATTTTCCATTTGTTACTTTCTTCCTGTGTCTCTAAAAAAAATAATCTTTTCTCTGTGCGTTTATCTCTCTGTAATTGTCTTCTTCATACCTGGTGCTTTCTTTTGTTATTCCAGTGATCTCATTGAACTGTATTCTTCTACTTTCACTGAGCACAGCAGATCCTTTTTTCTCTGATGATTCATAGAATCCCTGCAGTGTGGAAACAGCCCATTTTGGCCCAACAAGTTCACACTGACCCTGCAAAGAGTATCCCACCCAGATGCATTCCTCTACATCTCCCCTGACTAACACACCTAACCTACACATCCTGGAACACCATGGGCAATTTAGCATGGCCAAACTACCTAACTTGTACATCTTTGGATTGTGGGAGGAAACCGAAGCACCCAGAGAAACCCACGCAGACACGGGCGATCATGAAAAATCCACACAGACAGTCACCCAAGGCTGGAGTCAAACCTGGGTCCCTATTACTGTGAGGCAGCAGTGCTAGCCACTGTGACCACCCTGTCATAGTAGAATCTGGACTGGTGATCAACCAAGAGGTTGCAGTGCAGTTACTGTCAGGTTTTTTGTGAAGGGCAATGAGAAGGACTATAGAAAGTGTGGGATATTGGTCGGTGGGAAAGTAGTGAGGTATTATCAGGAGCATACCTTTGGCCTTATTATACCCATGTGAAGTACATTGTTTTCCTACATTAAAGTAAGCTGCTATTGCTGCTGCATGTATATTTTTCACATTTGCCAAAGATGTCAGAGAATGAATTACACAAGTGTAGGTGGATAGTAGCATTTATTAACTGGAGTGGATGTATTTTTAATCCAGGTTGTTAGCTTTGCATGGGAAATAGGGGGAGGCACTAGGTAGTATATTTGAATTCTTTAGGGGATAGCTTGCAGCTTATCTTTTGTCAATTTGCAATTATGTGATGAAATTTATTTTTACAGGTTTGCAATAGGGTGAGTGGGAAGCTAAGTCAATGGATGCAGAGAGTTGTTTCGTTACAGTGCATTGAGCAGAATTTCTTTCTGAGAGAGAAAGCTTTTTTGTGCAATAGGTTTGGTGATGCATGAAAGTAAAAAGAAACTTTAAAAAGGGGAAAATTCAGTCATTTGTCCAATGAGGATAAAATAAATTGATGGGCATTCAAAGAATTAAGTTGAATGCTGTTCATGTTAGATATAGGAATTATGAACTGGAGTTATGATGTTTAAATAATATGACATAAACCATTTTATTTTATGGAGAACAAGGTATATTATGCAGGTTCTCATAATTGTAAAGTAATAATTAAAAGCCTCTAAATGTCATCAGATGTATCGAATAAACAATACTCTGTTTAATAATTGCAAAAATTGCTTTTGTTTAAATTTCATACTCTTTTGCTTCTGAATGTATGATGCTATTGGTTGGTAGTCAGAGTCTTGTCTGCTATAGGAACAAGTACATTTTACTCATGGTTTTGAGCTTTGCTTGTTGCTATGTTAAACCTTCAGCAAAACATTCTTGTACCTCTTTCCTTGTTCTTTTGTATGGCGTGTTTGTCTTCATTTCTTCATCCTTGAAAAAATGAAGTATATCTTTTTGCACAAACCGATGTGTTCATGAATGCCTGATTAATTACTTTATTTAACTCTAGGAGGAGGAGTGCCTCATGGTGTGTTTCCTGAACAAAATGGTAACATTGGTGGACTAACAGACAGCAGTGCACGCTGGGATGGCAAGCATGAGGCATCTCAGCTCGCACGTGACACTTTACTAAGTTGTGATGCTGTGCTTAACAGACGCCTGCTGCCCACTGGCTATGATAATTTTCCATGCATAGAACCAGATACACCAAAGGAGGTAAATGCAGAATGGACAAGCAAGTCTAATCTCAGAAGCCCAGAGGTACAGGACATGTACGAGGAGGGCCCAAAGAATAAAGATAAGCATGACAAGGGCCTAAAGATGCAAGACATGCATGAAAAGGGCCCAAAGGTTCAAGACATGTACAAGAAGGGTTCTAAGGTAGAAGACAAATATGAGAAGGGGCCTAGAGTACAAGATATGCACAAGAAGAAGGAAAAACTAGGTGAGAAATCAGGAAAACAATATTGAATTTAAACACAAAGAGGTGAAATCATATTCTGGGAAGAATTGATTGGGTCTTAATGAATGTGACTAATACATTTGTTTAATTGTTAGAGAGATTGATGAATGATAACAAGAAGCTTACAGTTTAACAGCTCTCATGTCAAAGGGAGTCCCCACATATTTTACAAACATGCTGAGTAGGAAGTGGAAGCAAAATGTAGATATCTAAGAAATGTATATCAAGGAGGTTTGCAGACATATTAGTGAATTATTTGTAATGAGCATTTCAAGGAGCAAGGGTCTAATGGGGAGATGTTATACTCTGATGACCAACTGGTATGTGAATCACAATCTGGTTTAAGACCAGTCGGGACTAAGGGGAAAACAGGCAACTAGAGAAACTGTAAACAACATAAATAAAATCAGAATTTTCACAGTTCGGATTGGGAGAGTTACGTGGAGTTTGCAATAAAGCTTAGGAAGGAAAGGAGTGAAATCAGAAAGTCCTTACAGCTGTTTTGTTGGAAATGACATTTGCATTTATTGATCAGACACTCAGTCTCATAAGTTCACCATTGACCAGTTAAACCAGAAAGAGAGTTGGGCAGATTATTTTTTCACTAAGTGCTAAGAGGCAATTACTTCCAGGTATTTCCTGCTACAGCAAACTGTTCACATCCTCATCAATTAGCCATTATATTTCTATATGGCATTCCTTTCAGAATTCAATTAAAAGCAAAATAAAATACTATATTATCCTTTGGATGTGAGCAACACGAGGGTAAAGCAGCATTTATTGTCCATGTTGAGTGGCGTAGGAGAATAAAGTCAGTCTCAAAATGTGTAATAAATATGTTAACTGCAAGGAGGATTGTAGAAGGCTTAAGAAAAGTATAAATAGATTGATAGGTTGAATAAACAGATACTCTTCAGCAACTTAGTGGCTAAGTGTGTGGTATTACACTGAGATACTAAAAAAGGAATGGGAATACATACTTTAATACAAATACGATGTGAATGAACAGAATTTCTCACGTGTTAGTGCAAGTAGATAAAAATATTGGAAAAGGCAATTGTATTTGAGTTTTAAAGATCAGGGCTTGGCAGACAATAGTAAAATGACTTTTTCTTTACAAATATTAGCTGGTAATCAGAATTAAAATATTGCGTCCAATCTTGGGAATCTCATTATAGAAAGTGATAATTTATCACACTATTTTTGATTCATAAACAAATTGCTGCTTCTAATCCTTGAAACTAATTGTACTTAAAGAGGAAATGCTAATAATTAATTGTATCTCTTTAACCTAATGACATGGATAAGTATGATTCCTCTCTAGGTAAAGAGCCTGTGTAATTAGTACGGTTCAATAACGAAACTTAAGAATTTGTTTCGATGATGCATCTGAATCCTGATCAAGACTGAAGTACAAACTGAAGGATAAAATATGCTTCAGTTCAGCTGCTCATCTTAGGGACAAATCCAAATTAGGTTTGCATTGTCCTCATGTCCCAATTCTAGTCTATCATCACCCCTGAGATCGCTATTAGCTTCGGATCTGATAATGCCTCATATTTAAATGCTTAACCTTGATTTCAAACCTCCCATGGTCCTGCTAATTTCTCATTGCATAACTTGCTCCAGCCATGTAATCTTCTAAGAACTCTGTATCCCTTTTTTTTCTAATCAACCTCTTCAGAGATGTTATGACACACCTCTCAGGTCTCCTGGTCCAGGGGTAGGGACACTACTATTACACCACCAGAGGGCATCTCAATGGGGACTTCTGTACATTGAAAGCATCGATTGTTCCACTACAGATGCCTATACTTTCAACAATGCAAGTTCTAAGCCCTGGAGTTCGTCCCTATACCTTCCACATTTTCAATTTGCTCTTCTCTTTAACAGTCTCTCTAAAATTTACTTTACTGAACAAGGTTTTGATCAACTCTCCGAATGACTCTTTATTTGGCTCAGTAGCAATTTTTGAAAAATCTGATGGTATCTCTGAGAAGTCAATTTGGATGTTTCATTACAGTAAAGGTGTTCCAAAACAACATTTGTCTTTAAAGAAGTGTTCAAGTAAGCAGCTGACATCAATTTTATGTGGGGTTTTTGGCTGAAAGCAGTTAATTAGCCAGGCAGTTGATGAACTGAATAACAGTATAATAGGCATACCTTGCAGCTAAGAATAATTGATCATTAGCTGTGTACATAAATTCAATTCCTTCAAATTTGTCACACTCAGTAACCTAATAGTTCTATTACTCCTACTGCCATAAGACTCAACTTAATTTTTTAAAATGATACAATGATAATGTTTTTATCTATTTTTATAATTGCTTCAGTTCTGCGAGTGAAGGTATGTGTTTTGTGATGTAGTGTTAATTTCACTTAAGTAATATGGTAACTTAACAATATATTTCACAGTTCTTGGTGGAAGATGAGAGGTATTGTGATGTTTTTTCACTTGTGTGAAACACCTTTGTAATTCATAAACACGCTTATAGATATTTGGTACAGCGAATAATTCTAATACACGATCACCAGTGTGATAGCATTGATCAACACGTGTTTTCAAAACTATAGATATTTCTTGAAGTATTTTTCTTCCAACTTGAAACATATCAATTTTTCTTATATGCTTATACTTTATACTTCACTTCCCAACTTCCAGGAAAGGCAGTGACTCAGTAATTTTCTGGTGGGAGATGAGAGGAAACAACCCTGGTTATTTTACTGTGTGATATTTTGTTTTGTTCTGTGGAGATGCAAAAGACTTGACTCTGACACTCTGTGGAGTCTCTAAGCTGGAGAATTCACTGTATTTTGAGTCATGGGTGTGAACTATTATATGGTTATTAACTCTTATTTTCAATGAGTTTGTACCTTCCTTAAAAGACTGGACAGAACATTGGTATTAAAACCTCTTAGGTATTCTGTAGCTAACATAACTAATTGTAATTTCAAGACTTCCTCATTTAAAAAAATGTCAATCGAAGTTAAGTGAAGTTAGATTCAGTAAGTGATGTCTTACTGAGTTTGCAGTTATGAGTAAATACAAGAGAAATGAATGTTTCTAGCAGGAAGACAACAAGCTGGGATACCACTTTGTTTAACACCTAAATGAAAATGAAATGCCGCGGTTTCTCTCAATTTACATGGTTAGTTATCCTACACATTTAAACAATTTCATTCCAATAGGATGGTTAATTGGCAGTAACTTGGAATCTGAGTTTTTGAAAACTGATTCTGGTAGAGTATAGACTGTTTCTCATCACTACACATTTTTTTTCTTTCCTTTGTTTTCTGCTTTTTTGAACACACAAAAAAAGAGATCAATTTTAATGCTTGAACTCAACTTCTTCAGCACAGACTGAAGATTAAACAGGAGGCTTTCTTATCTACATAGCACAGTTACATCTTGTTTTTTTAACAAATTAAGTATTCCAGGCAGCTTGAGATGGTATTTTTAATTTTTGGGTAAACTCTACTATGTACCAATACATGGGTTACTCTTCATTCCTGTCTTATAGAACACTGAGAAATATTTGGGTTAAATTGCACAATATGGTATTAGTAATGATTATGTCAATACAAGTGTATGAACACTCAACAAAAGTGTTAACATATTCATTACTAATACTGTACAATTAAATTTTAATCTAGTGTGGAAATACAATTGCCCTTTGCAAGAACTGAATTATGATGATGTGAGGTTGAACAATCAAGAGAAAGCCACAGTCTAGTTATTAACTCAGTTTCAGTAAAAATGTCATGTTGAAAACAGATACAAGGCATTTGCTGAGCTTATGTTTTGCCGGCATTCCTTATTATGATTCAACTACAATGTAAAATTCCATAACAAATGTAATTTAAAGTCATAATCAATACAGGACATGAAAAATGCACCATACTGATCAAAGCCAAGCTTCCTTCAGTTATACTTGTAAAATGAACAAAAGACCTCATTGAAGACAGAGCACAAAAATGATTCAGGTGGTGAAATTTGAATTGAAACGATTGAACTGTCAAGTGGAATTGAATGTTAACCTAATGCACTGTGTCTACAAATAGCTGCTCCTCCACCACCTTATGGGATTACAGTTCTTGAAAGTGTTCGTGACTCCATGGTGTTGGGATGGAAACAGCCTAAATTCCAAGGTGGTGCTGATATTACCGGCTACTTTGTGGATTATCGTGAAATTATTGATGGTATTCCTGGAAAATGGAAAGAAGCCAATATCAAAGCTATCACTGAGCGGGCATACAGAGTAAGTGAAACAAGAACCTTTTCCCTTAACATGTTTTTAGAAGCTGCAAGGGTTCAATTCTTAATATTCTCCTCATGTGTTAATTTAATATAGGAATAAATATACATGTTATTCATTATATACACATTTACACAGCACTTCTATTAAAATAAGTTTTATTTTGTTCGACATTATTTCAGGTCTCCTTTCTTTCATTCCATTTGCAGCATTAATGTGAGGATGTTACCTACATCCTGGGACAACTTATATTAATTTCAATGGAAATAGATTGCTGTTGGACACTGGCACATAATCAGCAGGCTACACACATCTGAGGATTCAAGCATCATTCTCTCAGAAGATATTTGAAACCTAGCTGCAAAGAATTAAATTGATTAAACTTTTACCATAACAAGTTAACCAATGTGAACTAAAACTGAAAGCCTGGAAGTACCCAACAGGTCAGGATCGGTGAACAAACCGAGTCATTGAACGGACCTTAATAGCCCAGGATCAGGAGGGAGTTGTTCCCTTCCTGGCTCCCTCAGTTAAATAAGGCTGGAAGGGCAGAAATTAGCCAATAAACACCCCTAAGTGAACAATTGAGGGTCTCAGTCCAATGCCTGGTGACAGGAATTGAGGAGAGTTTGAATTGTGGGCCGGCCCCGAGGTTTACACTGAAAGGCCTGGTCCTGAGGAAAATCTTGGACATGTTGTGCTTCATGGAGATATAAGTGCCACCTCCTCAGTTGAGCTTACCAATTCATTGAAACTGTCCCCTGCACCCCTCACCCCCATCCCGAGCCTGCCTGACTGACGGATTGGTGGAGTTGCCATTGGCTCTACAGCGATGGAAGAGCCCACTGAACCAGCCATGAAATCAAGCTCAATGTTACAGAATGGTGCCCTATTGTTTTAATTGAGATATTTGAAAAGAGTCAGGAAAGAGTCAGGGCTGGAAAATAACACAGGGATCTGTGATTGCATTAAGGAAATGACTAATTAAATGTCAAAACAGATGCTGGTACTAGACGATAGGCAGTGATAGGGGGGCAGGCATTGCAAAAACAGATGGGCCCAGAGGAGGTTGCAGCAGAACAACAAAGATCAGAGAAAACAAGAAAAATCTGCCAAACAAAGCAGGTTGCTGTGGTCAGCTAGAATTTAAAACATTAACTCTTTGTCTTTCTACAGAGTTTACCTGGCCTGCTAAGTGTTTCCACTATTTTCTGTTCTCACTTTTCATTGCCAGCAATCACAGTATTTTATTATTGTCATAACAGTATATCAATGTGTCTATATTGTCTTCCTCTAATTCTTAATCTGGCTACTTCCTTCTTATAGATCCATGACCTGAAGGAAAATATGGTGTATCAGTTCCAAGTTCGTGCAATAAACATGGCAGGTGTTGGCCTTCCATCTCTACCGAGTGAGAAATTTACATGTGAAGAATGGACTATTGCTGTTCCAGGCAAGTCTACTTCCTCTCTGAAACAATAGACTTACAATGCACGGAGATGAAATTTATTAAAACAAGAATAAAAGACATTTATTTCATAGAAAAGGTTGTGATTGGGATGAGGGCACCATAAGAAGCAAGGAAGAGGTCCCTTGATTTCTGTGGAACCCAAAGGAACTGTTTTGATTCTTCTGGCCCCAGAGAAACTTGCAAAAACTCAAAAATTTAAACTTTTTGGGGAGACCTGCAGTTCAGGAAAATGGAATTGGAATGTGCCATACATAGTCAACCCATTTATGTTCATAAGTTGCAATAAGGCTTTGGATATGATTTTCATAATTGATCAGCCTTTTTTTTACATCTTTTAACTTTTATTATTAATGTATTTTTACGAATCCATCTGTTCAGAGATGTTATAACACACCCGTGAAGAAGGTGGGACTTAAACCAGGGTCTCTTGAAGTCAGGGGTAGGCATATTAACAGTGCACTACAAGAGGGCCCCAAAGGTGACAACTTCACGGTGATCTTCATAGGAATTCAACCTGCATTATTTGCACCTCTCTACTTTGCAAGCCAAACATCTAGCCAACTGAGCTAACCAGCCAGTGAAACAGCCTCCATTTTGAGGCCTGCCTTGGAATTATTTCAGGTGTGCACATGGGGTCACAAGATCCTCACCAAATCTTCGACTGTCTAGTTGTACATTTCTCGGCAAGTAGTCAGTAATTCAACATCTCCTTCGTTTCGAGTGCACAGTACACAACAAAACAAATGCTGTTCACTATGTTGCATTATCCTACATTGTTTGCACATGCTAAGCCTCTTAATTATTAGGACTCCTGCTGAGCAAATGGCAGATGGAGCACACTGTTAACTACATGACTAATAGACTCTGTCAACAGCATATAAAATAACTAAGATGCATGAGATACTAAAGGGAATTGATAATGTAGATGTGGAGAGGATGTTTCCACTTGTGGGGCTATTTAGAACAAGAGGTCATAGTTTCAGGAGAAAGGGTTGCAGATTTATACCAGCGATAATTACTTCTCTCATTGGGTTGTGAATCTGTGTAATTCACTACCGCAGATTGCAGTGGATGCCAAAATATTGAGTAAATTTAAGGAGGAAATAGACTGATGTTTACTTAGTAATGAGTTGAAGGGATTTGGGGAACAGGCAAGAAAGCGTGGTTGACACCGAGATGAGATCACCTGTGATCATATCGCATGGTGGGGCAGGCATGAGGAGGTGAATTGCCTACTCCTGCTCTCAGTTCATATGTTCTAAATGTCACCAACTTGGACAAGAATTCCAAGGGTCACAACTTCTAGAAGGACTTGTTTCCAATTGTTCTAGAAATAGGCATCAAAAATATATTAAGGATGTTCTCACACTTAAGAATTTCTTATTTGGATCAACTACAATTTTTAGTAACGTACAGGATAATAATATTTAAGAAGAAGACCAATCATTAATGCTGAAAACATTGACAATAAGAATGTAAACATTACCATGATGCCCAGGCTAATTTTTATGTGAATTAATGCATTTTGCAAACTAATACAGGACCACCTCATGACGTCGTGTACACTGAGGTCAGAAAGAACTCACTAGTACTGCTCTGGAAAGCTCCAATCTATTCTGGCCGCAGTGAGGTGACTGGGTACTATGCTGACATACGAGAGGCAGATGCAGATGATGAAAAGTGGAGAAGTGTCAACGAAAAGGAAATATCAAAGAGATACATCAAGGTAAACCAATCAGATTGGAATCCCTATTCTGTCAGATTAATTTGATAAACACAATTTTTCAGATCACGCTTTTTTGATGAAATGTCCAAACATTACTTTGTTCAACATTCTAAAATTGCAAAGTCAATGAACATAGTAATTACTAAAGGCAAGTCCTCATCTTAAATTAATATTTCAGTTATTTCAGTAAACTCCAATCTTGTACAATATATAACATTGATCTGAAAAGGTGCAAATTGGCCTCCCTGTCTGTGTGCCATCTGTCATGCTGGTAAAAAGCCACAAAATGTGTGTGTTGTGCCCATACCTGAACAAGTTTGGATATTTACAATACAAATAAAGGCCCCATATGTATTTGAGGACTTCAGTGGAAGACTATTGGACTTCTCCATTTCAATCTATGGTTTGTTTATTGAGTGCCAGAAGCTGAGGTGCAGAATTGAAAAGAAGATGGGTATTTTAGTCATGTGTAGGCAAGCAACTCAACATTATCGTTACCCTTGATGGAATGTTGATATAAAGGGACTAACAACTAAAGTTTAAATAATGTCAAAGTCTCACTATTACCTTAAAATTGTCCACAGGTACAAGGTCTGAAAGAAGGTGTGAAATATGTTTTCCGTGTGAGGGCTGTGAACAGGGCAGGAGTTGGAAAGCCATCTGATTTAACAGAGCCAGTCACCGCAGAAACACCTCCAGGTTTGTTTTGTTAGTTTGCACAAACAAGAGACAATTTTTAAAAAAGACCTTATTTAAAAGAGAAGGGGCTGGGGGAATCTTGTGGAAATATTAGGACTCTTAGATGCAAACCAGAAAAGTGAGCCTATCTTGCTCCATATCTGGAAGATCCACCATACCATGCGTGAAATGGGCAGTTGACAAGCCAAAAGTGGGCTTTTCCTTAGGCTCAAGGACATAGGGGCAGTAGTTCTGTCCATTAACAGCTGCTGGCCTATCAGAGACTGGCCGATGTATTGAATGGCAGTGCCACTGAGAAAACTATGGCTGGTGTTGGTACAAAACCCACAGGAGGCCTCTGTTCAACATTTGATTTCAAGGCCACAGTCATGTTTTGGCAAAGGGGTGGAAAGAATTGTGAGATTTGGGTCATCGGTGGGGGGGGAATGGGGAGGTAGGGGATTCAGTGGTTCAGGCAGGGGGTTGACCTTCAGTGGTCTCTAGGTTCCCAATTCCAGGTTTCTCAAACAATCATGTATCCTTGAACAGAAGCTTTTTATCATGCTTAGTGAGTGCACCACCTACAACTGACTGATTACCAGTAGTGGCAGGGGGAATTTCTTTAGAACATAAGAACTAGGAGCAGGAGTAGGCCATCCAGCTCACCATAACCGTTAATTTCTTTACTGTTCAAAACAGTTGGTAGTTTAGCTTTAAAAACATTTACTGAGGAAGCCTCAACTACCTCACTGGGCATGGAATTCCACAGATTCACAACCCTCTGGGTGAAAAGGTTCCTTCTCAATTCAGTCCTAAATCTGCTCCTTCTAATTTTGAGACTATGCTCTCTTGTCCTAGTTTCACCCACCACTGGAAGCATCCCCTCTACAGTCACCTGAGGTGAGAATCAAACCCTTGCGCTGTGAGGCAGCAGTACAAACCACTGAGCCACCGTGCCACCATCTTGCCAATTCCCGTGGACATATCCCTGAAGGTTTCTCATTTTCTCAACTCCTTTGGCTATCATGCAGTTTATTGTGTATTCCTTGCTTTGTTTGTCGTCCTCAAGTACATAAATCTTATACCCTTCCAGGTTGAATTCCAATTACCATTTTTCTACCCATTTGACCAAAGTATTGATATTTTCATGCAGCTGACTGACATCTTCTTCAATTTCAATGACCCAGCCAATTTCCCAATCATGACTTTCAGATGTAAGACTAAATTATTAATATATACCACATCAGCAAGAGATGCAAAGCTGAACCTTGTGGAACACCACTGCAAGCCACTTTCCAAACCCAACAGTGTATTTTGCTGTTTTATTACCCTTTGCTTCCAGTTATTGAGCAATTTTGGAACCAGCTCATCATATTGACCTGTATTACATGGGTGTTAATATTTCTGACTAGTCTGCCATATGATCTTGTCAGGTACTTTCATCAAATCTATGTAGACAACATGTACTCCATGACGTTCCTCAATCTTCCTTGTTATTTCCTCAAAAAGTTCAATTAGTTTTAAGAGACATACATTCTTTAAACAAAATCATGCTGGCTACCCAGAATTTAGAATATCCTTTATTGTCACATGCATTCAATATAAAACACAATAAAAAGTGTGTACCGTCGCTCGTACATAGGCACCATTTACATTAACTTAGAATAAGATTTTTATAAAAGATAACTTAAAGAAAGTACAATGTTTCCTTCTCCGCTGCTACAGCATGGCACCAGTGTCCCACTCTGGGCTTTGCCAGCCCATGCCATGCTGCCGAGAGTGTCCCGCTCCATGGCTTTCCAAGAGACTGTTAATTCTATTTCTCAATAATGATTCCAGTAATTTGCCCACTTATTGCACACTTCTTGAAAAATGATACAATATTTACAAAACTCCAATCATAATACATCACCTGTATCTAGTGAGGATTGGAAAACTATCCTTGGCGGATCCATTATTTAACAGCCTAAGATAAAATTCTTTCGGCCCTGGTGATTTACCCACCTTGAAGGAGGTCAGTCCCTCCACTACATCTCTCCTCATTGTGATTGTTTTATCTAATATTTCACACTCTTGCTCTTTAACTAGAATGTCCGGATCACCCTCTCAACTTTGTGAAAACAGAAAGAAAATGCGTATTTAGAACCCTGCCCACATCATCTGCGTCCGCATATGCATTATCATGTACATCTCTGATAGGTTAAACCCTGTTCTTACCCATCCTTTTGGTCTTAACGTACTGATTGACCATATTTGGACTGTTCTTAGTTTTACTGGCCAGTACTTTTCAAAAATATTCTCTCTTTGCTTTCTTAATTTCCTCTTTCTCTCTACCCTGTACTTTCTATATTCCTCTCAGCTTCCTGAAGTTTTTTTTTGTCATAAACTCTACATTTGTACTTTTTTTTTACCCTATATGCTTCTGATTTGGCAGTGCCAAACCTTTTTCTCTGTGGGGACATGTCTACATTGTGGATGTCTACATTGTACTCATAGAACCTCACTTTTGATGCTGTGCCCATCCACTTTGTTCCAGATCATCTCCCTTTGTGAAATTTGCTTTCATCCAATTTAGAATTTTTCCTCCTATTATTTTTGTTCCTTTCCAAATGATGCTAAATCTAACTATTATGATCACTATCTTCAAAATGGTCAACTATTGCTACTTCATTCACAAACACAACTTCATTTTCTAAGATTAAGTCTACAATGAAGTCTTCTTTTACTAGGCTTGTTAAAATTAAAGTCGTGGACTGTAGGGCTGCTATCTCATGTTAGAGAAGTGACTGGTAGTGGTTTAACCTGAGGAAGACCACACCTCAGATGAGGGGAAAGGTTAAGAAGGAGGAACATTCATGGAACCTCAGTCAGTGTAGGAATGCCTGCTAGCTAAAGCAAGTTATCTTAAATGCTGTTCAAGAATTTAGTGCTTTCTATGACTTTTACACTGTTTGTATCCTATTTGAATATTTGAGCATTTGGAGTCCCCAACAATTATGGCCCCTTTGTGTTCACATTCAAATGTTTGTCTATATATTTTGTTCCTCTAATTTTCTCCCTCTATAGTTCACGCCTAGCAGTGTGGCTACCCCTATTTTTGTTTCTGAACTCAACCCATATTGGCTCACTTGATAGTTCATGAGTATATTGCCCCTCCTCATAGCTATGATTGTTACTTCAACCAACAATGCTATAACTCCACCTTTTTATACCATTCTCTAGCCTGCCTAAAATCTTTATATTTAGGGATATTAAGCTGGTATAGTTTTCCCTTTGAATCTGCAGGATGACCACCTGTCTAAATGTACTGTCCACATATTTTTCCGTCTGTTTGATGTATCTCATTAGTCTAAACTTCAATAGCCCAAACTCTTTATCTCTTATTAATAAGGTAAGCCATTCATCCGGAATGAGTTCAGTGAACCTTGTATGAACTGCCTCTAACACAATTGTAAACAGTACTCTAGATGTGACATTTCTAAAGCCTTGTACAACTGGAGTGAACCTTCATGACATTAATTTTGTTTCCCTTGCAATAACCATCAACATTCCATTTATCTTCCTAATCACTTGCTATACCTGCAAACTAATATTTTGTGATTCGTGTACCAGGACATCCAGATCCCACTGTTTAGCCAAGTTCTGCTATCCTTACACATTTTTACACTTCTAAATCATATACTACTTCTTTACTCTTCCTGACAAAGTGGCCAAGTTCACCTTTTACTATATCTGCCAATTTTTGTACCCACCATCTCAGTCTATCTATATTCTTTTCCAGACGCTCTATCCTCTCTTCACATCTTAGTTTCCCTGGCTATTTTTGGTATCATTGGCAAATTTAGCCAGCATACATTTTTGATTCAAGTCATTGTAGGTGACTTTTGGCACATTTAATGGCTCCTTTTGACGAGTTTGTTGATGTCCAATGAGACTTATAGTTAATGTGCTGATGGAATTTTAACGAAATTGTTCATATGATGAGTGCATTGCTGGCCCAGTCAGCATTTAATGCCCATTATGAATTGCCCAGAGGACAGTTAAGAGTCAACCACAATATTACGTTTCTGATGTCACATGTAAGCCAGATCAGAAAAGGATGGTTGCTAAAGAACATTAGTAAATCAAATGGGTTTATTCCATTGTTGCCATCATGCTAGCTTTTTATTTCAGATTTTTATGAATTCAAACTTTGTCATCTGCTGTGACAGGATTTGAACCCATGAGCTCAGAACATTAGTCTAGAGTTTTGGATTGTTAGTCCACAGCACGACTATGCCACCTTCTCCTCTAATTCATGTCTGCTTTTAACAATTCCAAAAGCATGTTACCCATCCCAAATGTAACCCAGAACCATATCCAAAAAGTCACTTTACCTCTCCAAAATGAAATCCTGGCTATCCAAATGAATCCACAAGGTTAAGACCTGCTTCTACTCGGTCTAATCTGTACATATCATGTTTCACACTTGGGTCACCAGTATCGGATGTAACTGGAAGCAGTTGCTGATTTATGTGGCCAGCTCCTTCTCCCAAAAGCATGGGCAAAATGTACCCTGCCTCTATTGCTCCCCCTGCAAAAATGTTCAGTGGGGGGGATCTTCAATTTTTGGCTTGCTCCCCCATTTTCACAACATTGGAAAGGCTAACTGTGATTGCAAAATCCAAGCAACAGTTTCAGTTCAGATCGCAATCTACGATTAGATATTTAAAGCTATGTGTAAATTCCTCATTACATGTATATGATACAGACTGACAGGCACTATTAAAGCAAAGAAAATATCTAATGCAAATCTAAAGATTATATCACCCTGTCTGTGGTGAGTTCGCTGACTCCCAGCTGTGACAGCAATTAACCCAAATATTCCTGAGAGAAGAAATTTGACTAGGGTCCTCCACTGAATAGCGATCTAGTTACAATTATTTTGTGCAGTAGCCAGGCTTCGTTCAGATGCTCTGTGACGTTAAATAGCTTACTGAAGTTACCTAGTCTCTCATATGAAGAACATATACTTAGGTATCAGTGGGTGCCTGTGAGTCTTCTGGAATTGAATCAAGTGTGAATATAATGCCTTAACAAGGAGAAACCCTGGCTGATATTCGCCTGCTTTTTCCAAAGCCATCAACGCCAGTTATAGCATTCTCCACAGACTCTAACTCAAATCATCTCAGTCTACACAGTTTAAAGGCAGGATCGTCTCTGTTGGAGTGAGACACCACCTTTGGTATCAAATGCTTGCCCTGCACCTTGTCGAGAGCTCAGCTCAACATTGATTTTTGCAGGACAACCCAATTACAGGCAAAGAGTGGACTTGTCTCCCAATTAAAGATTGCTGGTAGGCTTTTGAAGCTGGGCCATTTGAAGGGACTGAAGGAGTTGCAGCCTGCCATTTAGGTAAGAGGAGGAGAGAGAAGGAACCAACCATCTTAAGGTGCCCTCTCAGCACTTCTAAAATATTTTAAAATAAAAAATAGCCAAAGCTGCCAGGCCATTACTATGGATGGGTCCCCTCCATAGGGAAGATTGCAGCCACAGCAAGGCTTAATTAGCAGAAGGAGATTTGGGGTGTGGTACAAGCATTTTGGAGCATGTGATGTTCGTGAAAGAAACAGCAAGATGCATTAAGAAATGTTCAGAAACAGAACTGCACAATCTGTTAAAACATAGAAGCCTTTATTTGGCTTCCCTCTGCTATTATATGTGCATGTAGTAGCCTTAACTTGACAAAATGCACAATGCAATTTTTCAGTAGACTTGAGAGCACTCAGTCTATGGTTGGGAGCTCCAGGTATCTACTGTGCTGCTGATGCCAAGGCTGAAAGCTGTTTGAACCTGTTAGCCACATACCAATGGCCTTATCCAGTCGTTCATTGCCATAACAAGCATGCAGGTAAGTCAATGATCCTGTCACCTCAGATATGGTGAAAAGAACTCAAATGGACCTCATAACTTCAGTTAATGAGCAGGATTTCCTGTATTTTACAGTTTTATTTGCAGATTTTAAATCTTTTCCATCTCTTCCAGCACACATAACCTGCAAGACTGTCTACAATAGGCAACTCCTCAAACTCAGATTTTGTGAACCATCTCCCTAAGCCCCTATCCACAGTAAAAAAATGTAACTTTGGTTTAAAGTTCCATGGTGTGTCCAGAAGAGTGTTAAACAAGCTTTTTTTTTTCTGTCAATCTCTTGAGAAAATCATCAGAAAAACAGTGAAATTCTATGTTTTCTCATTATGTTAAACCTCTATTATCTGTTAAGTTGAATAGAACTCTAATATATCATGGAAATTAGTGGATATTTTTGAACTCCAAGATTTTGGTCTTATATTTATAGTAGCATAATGTTTCACTGAAAAAGGACAACTATATATATATATATATATATATATATATATATTCTATAAATGAAATATCACACAAATAATAATATTTTAAAAATCCAGAAGCAAGTATTGTTTTATGCAAGACATTTGTCATGAACATCCTGATAGATTAGATAGATACTGTTGATAATTGTAAAGTAGATTACAAATTTTCCATTGCATAAATCTGCCTGATCAACATTATATGATTTCTTTAACCTCTATGCATAATATTACAATATATATTGTTAGCTTCACTGGCATAATTTGTGCCATATACAAAACCTTTATCCAATATTAAGTCACAAAAACATCCCTGTACTCAAAGCATTAGCAGTCTGGGAGATCAGCAAAGAATTCCAACTCAAGCTAGGTCGGCAGTAGAAGCAGAATCTCAGTGAGTAGAAAGAATTCATTGGCGGGTGCATAGTGTATATTGGGAAGTCATATTGCAGTTGTACAGGATCTTGGTGAGATCACTTTTAGAATACTGCATTCAATTCTAGTCTCCCTGCTATAGAAAATGTGGTGTTCAGAAGGATTCAGAAAAGATTTTCAAGGATGTTGCTGGGATTTGAGCATTTAGGCTATAGCGAGAGGCTTAATAGGCTGGGGCTATTTTCCCTAGAGCATTGGAGACTGAAGGGTGACCTTGTAGAAGTTTAAAAAAATCATGAGGGGCATAGTTAGGGTAAATAGTCCATGTCTTCTTCCCAGGGTAGGGGAGTCCAAAACCAGAGGGCCTGAGTTTAAGGTGAGTTTGGAAAGATTTAAAAGGGACTTGAGGGGCAACTTTTTCACTCCGGGGATGGTGAGTGGATGGAACAAGCTACTAGAGGAAGTGATGGAGATGGGTCCAATTACAAAATTTAAAAGGCAACTGACGGGTACATGAATTGGAAGGGTTTAGAGAGATATGGGAATATGGCAATGGGACTAGATTGGTTTAGCTTATCTGGTTGGCATAGACAAATTGGATCAAAGGGCCTGTTTCTATATTGTATAACTCTATGACTCTATGTCATAACAATAAGACTGGACCCCAGGCAACAGTTGGGAAGAAAAAATACAGACTTCCATTTTCAAAATCCACCAGATCACTGTGTGTATCACTGAACTGTATTAGTCAAAAGTCAGAGAATCTCAAAATTGTATGCTCAATAAAGGCTTGTCTGTTGTCTCTACACCAGGGAGAAATGGACTCTCCTGCAAAGATGTGTGATTGCTAGAAGGGAAATTATGTGAGACTCTTCCCAAAAACACTGTTGACCTGGCAATTATTGAACAGGAAGTTCCAGTCTGCAAGCAATGGCATTATGAGATTGATCAGCACTATACCGATAAGGAAAATTAAAACTTTGCAAGCAATTCTTTCTGTCTTTTCTCAGGTACTAAAGAGATTGCTGTCAATGTGGATGATGATGGAGTTATTTCTTTGACCTTTGAATGCGCTGACATGGCTGAGGGTTCAAAGTTCATTTGGTCTAAAAATTATGAAGACCTCATCGACTCATCAAGAGTTACAATGGAGACAAAAGGCGGAAAGTAAGTACATTTTTCTGTTGTTAAATTGCAGTCGGGGCCCAAAATGCCCCTCTTTCAGAGGGATCCTGATCTCTTTTTGTTAACCAGGTATTTTGGAGTGTTAAATAAGTTGGTTAAATGAGAAGCAATTTATGTTGGCATAGAAAAGAATGTTATCAACCAAGGTAAATCTTTATAGTTTGCTGGTATAACCTCAATGATATGTGAAATATGAGATTCCTGAATAGGCAGCACTTTGCATTAGCATATTTAATGCTCATTTATTTGGTAATGGACAGAATTTAGTGCTCCCTCGTCCCCTGAACAGGTGAATTCAGAGGCAGGGAGTCTGTGTGATTGAGTAGTACAGTGGGTGGTGTGTGTGATCCTACTGCTCTTCTACCTGACTCCAATCAGGTCTGAGGTGAGAGGGCATCACAGTTCTTTTTCCCAGGAGCCAATTCAGCTGCCACTCAAGTATCTCTTAAGAGTCTTCTCCCACCCATTTAACAGGTGGTGGGCATGAAAATTGCCACCTGCCAGATCTGCAGAGGGTTCACTCATTCATAGGAACTTTACGCTCAGTTGAGAATCCTGGTATTCCAACCCTTCCTTTTTCCCTTATCATTGCTTCTGAATTGCCTCATGCCCCTCATCCCCTGCAATTCCCATTGCACCCATACTCACTCCTTACCCTAGTGCAGACCCAGTGTTATATGAGCTGTGGCCACCACTCCTGGTGGGGCTGCTGGTACTAAAGCACTTCTGCATATTTCTGAATATCTGATTGTTTAGCACCTCTTCAGAGAAGGATACAATTCAATACAGTATAGGAACAGGCCCTTCAGCCTACCATGCTTGCGCCAATTCCTATTTCTTATTTAGACCCACAATTTATTGACCATATGTGTTTTCTATCCCTCTGTTTGCCTCCCGGTCATGTGTCTATCAAGATATGCCTAAACATTGCTAACATGCCAGCTTCTACCAACTTCACTGGCAGTGTGTTCCCAGCATCCACCACACTCTGTGTGAAACATTTTTCCCGCAGTTCTCCCCTAAACTTTCCTCCTCTCATCTTGAACCTGCGTCCTATTGTAATTGACTTTTCCACTTGGGATGGCTGCCCTATGGAGTGGTATTGGACAAGAGGCCAGCCCCACCCCAACTGTGTATCTGATTGGAATATAGTTGTATTGTGTGTCCAGAAAAAATGACATATGGACTCGAACTGGTAGGCAAGAGACTCTTCACTCACATTAAGTCCCAGCCCAATGTGTTTGTGAATTAGCAGCACAGTTGTAGTAACTGGGTAATGAAAAGTTTGTTAATTCATCAACTGGCATAGGAAATATCCAACTGGTATAATTTGTATAATAAATTTCTGATGCCCTTGCCAACACACACACTATTGCTGGTTTGATATCAAATGTTAAATACTTCAATAAGTTGTGTTGCATCAGGTGAAGTGATTTAACCATTATGTTCACAACATTTTGTGAAAGCTCACATGTTAAATAAGGAGAAGGAAAACAAATTTAAAAAAGCAGAACTAATACAAACATTGACACAGAATATGCTGCTGAACAACATATTTGCGATGAACTCAAATATCATGAATTACTTCTTTCTCAAACAGGACAAAAATCATTTTCAATGACCCAGGGAAGGATGACTTGGGTATCTACTCCTGTGTTGTCACTGAAACAGATGGAGTTTCTTCCAGCTATGCCATAGATGAAGCAGGTATATTAAATTGTAAATTGTATTTACTATTTTATACAGAGAAGCTACAAACAGATTTTAAAAATTAATGATTGAAATTACATCTGCAGCAAACCACTCGACTGCATTTTTGACCCATTACTCACTCCCTGCAAAGGTCATTCAAAACATATGGAGGAATGTCAATACGTGCTGCTTGCAGAGGTTGGATTTCTGTTGTCAGTTTTCAAAAAGGAGAAAGAGCACATGTTCAGAAAAGGCAGAATCCTTTCTTAAATATGTGGATTGTTCTCAATGATATAATCAAGACCTGCATGCGATTCGCTGCATGGTTTGAGTGACAAAAGCACTTTACATGTTTCCTACCAAAGTGATAAGCCAGTAAAAAGACAGTAACATTTGGTATTAAATGTATTGGTTGTAACTGTGTGTCCATTTTGAAGTATATGAGGAGACTCAGACTGATCTGCGTAATTCACAAGTTTTACTGGTTTTTCCAACCAGGTGTGAATGGAAGTCAGGGTGAGAAGATAAATGTCTTTTTAAACATTTTCTTAGCATGTTAATCATGAGGTCAGGAGGACCAGGAGCAATCCTCCAGGATTCAGAAGGAAAGTTCGGACTTCCTTCCACTCCCTGCATTCCCCAATCTGAACTGTGAGGCCATCCTGTAATCTGCTCCTTGAGATTTACCTACAGGCTGGAAGAATACCTTTGCTCCTTGCCAACAGCCTCCTGTCACTCAACATTCCCCTGCTGCTTGCCAGCAAGTCCCTGCATTCCACCATTTCAATCAGTTAACTGTCTGCAGTGTTAGGATTAGGAAGAGACAGAATTAGCACCAATGCTACCAGCAAATATTTCCAATGTCTCTTTTTGCTAAAGTGATATTACAAAATAACAGGTTTCATACTTAAAAAAGTTATGATGTCAAAGTCAAAAACTTTTGAGCAGCATTAGCTGCTGTAGTCTTTCAACAAATCTTCAGCTGTGGACTGTACTCTACTGGTAAAGGTCTGGTAAATTAAATATAGCAGCAGCTACTTATAACATTGCAATCTGATCATTTGCTATTTTAAATAATTTGAAGGATTAGTTTGGTTCCCTTCCAGATTTGAATTGCAAAGCAAAATTTACAACGTATCATTTTATAGAAGGTGATAACAATGTAATTAGGGACACATTGATATTTAATCATGTTAAGATGGTGCAATTTAGAGCACGGCTTCAAATAATGTGCTTGCAAAATAAATTTAAAAAAGAGAACTAAAGGAGTTTAAGTATGCAGATGACAATTTTAAATATGAAATAATCAGGATACACAGCCACCAATATAGGTCAATGACTACAATAACCTACACAATTTCATGAGAAACAAGATGCAAATGGCAGATCGCTCTTTCTATGGTGAAAGTTTATGGATGGAGGAGGTTAAAAGGTTGATCAGAAAAGTAAGAGAGTAGATGAATCGAGAAGGTTCTAGACATCAAGTTTTTGGTGGCAGGCAGGACAAAGACAGTCACTACTAAAAGTTTAATGATGACGTTACCATAGTCCCAGAGAACCACAAGGCTGCTCTGTCATTAGAGAGAATTGACTGCTGGTGGTTTTACCTGAGTGTCACCATGTCTTAGGTGAGGGACAAGGTTGAGAAAGCAGGACCTTCACATTAACCTCAGCCAGTGTCCATACATCAGCAGCACCCTGATTGCAAACCAGCCATTCAACCAACAGGGGCACCCCACCTCAGTGTTCTTATTGTTTACAAATTCAAGTCGCTGTTATTTGTTTCATTGAATCAATTCCCGTAGGTTGCAATCTGATTTCATGGTTTAGATTTTATGTTTTTGAAAAGTTGAAAAATCATCAAAAGGTTTTTGTCAAAAGTAGACAAACTTGTTTAACTCTGTTTTTTCCCTTCCTTTGCAGAGCTGCTGCGTCTGCTTGAACTTAGTCATGAACATAAATTCCCGGGTAAGCATTCTAAACCTTGTCATCCCTGAGTTATGCTTGTTGCTGTCCTTTGATTTACTGTTTTAACCCCACTGAAAGTAACATCAGGTTTGACAGAGTGATACATGATCATGTTACTTGTGTTGACAGTTGTGCCTCTGAAGTCAGAGTTAGCAGTTGAGCTGCTGGAGAAAGGACAAGTGCGCTTCTGGTTGGAGGCTGAACGTCTCTCTCCAAATGGACAATGTAAATTTGTATTTAATGACAAGGAGATTAAAAATGATGAGGTAGGTTTCTTCTTAATCACTCAGAAATTACTTACCAAGACCATGTATAAAAGAGTGATCATGCTGATGATAAACGACTACGGGCAAACTCGACCGAGGAGGAAGTGCCCTGGAAGTTCCCAATTTTTAGGCCAGTGTTTGGTGGTGAAAATGGGAGTTGAGAGGTTGCCAGAGCCAGAAAAGGTGAAAAGCTGGCCATAGCACTCTGGTACTCCATTGAAGTCATGAAAGAAAGAATAAAACATAAATGATCCTTCCTGCTCACACTTATGCATTCTCTTTTAGGGGAGGTGATGGCCGAGTGGTATTATTACTTGACTATTAATCCAGAGGCCTAGGTAATTTTCTGGGGACACATGTTTGAATCCTGCAATGGAAGGTGGTGGAAATTGAATCAAATTTTTTAAAAAGTCTGGGATTAAGAGTCTCATGATGACCATGAATACATTGTTAATTGTTAGAAAAACCCATCTGGTTCGCTAATGTTCTTTAAGTAGGAAAACTGCCACCTTGACCTGGTCTGGCCTATATGTTACTGCAGGCCGACAGCAATGTCATTGACTCTTAGCTGTCTTCTGGGACAATTAGGGATGGGCAATAAATGATGGCCTGGCCAGTTTTGCCCACATGCCATGAACAAATAAAACACAGCTCCATAATTGCCATCTCCATGCCACCCTACTCAACTCCATGGACCCTCATATTCTCAATGCCTCCCTCTATTCATTCTCATGTCTATTGAAAAGCCCTGTGCTAATTTAGTTACAACTCATGCCAACTTAAGCCACCCCCACCCATCAACCCTTTTCCTTACACTCTCACAGTATTCACCACTGACAAAACTCAGTTATTATATGTCTATTTATGACTTCACTAGTTAAGAAAAAACACCCATATGGATTAGAAAAGCTGCCCTATATCTAACGTATTTTAATCCCAAATAAAAACAAATATTTGTATTTACTTTCCAACTTTAGAGACTTTATAAGCACTTGGAGCTGTCAATCAATTGGTCAACTGACAGGCAACCCATTATGATAATTAAATATTATAAATTAGTCATGCAGCACTAATTCTGTAATGTTAACCATTATGTCTATGCTACAAAATAGAGTGAAATAGTAAGCTCTAATATTCTAAAATTCTGCATTTGATAAATATTTAAAAGGCAGAAGATTTAAATGCTGCAGAACTGAAGATGCACCATTTGACAGTACTTTTGAAACCTCCAATGAACCTAACATTTCCAATGAGTTTGTAGACTTCTTACACACACTGATGTATATTTTTAACAATCCTAAAGGGTACCTGACCTTTCCCAAAGATTATCTGACCTCTCCCACTGGTCTCCTGGGACCTTATCCAAATGGTTACTCTTCAAAGAACTCTGAAGCTTTAAATACTCTCCCATCAGGTCTAAAGAGCACAGGTTGTGTTTCAGCCTTTCCACCAGTGAAAATCAGGCCTGACTGAAGCAGTCGCAATTTAATTTGTGCAGTTGCCTCCATGAATCATGGATATGCAAAGTACAAACTACCATGTAACCGCACTGGCAAAAATGGTAAGGTTCACGACTTCCAGATTCAGGCCTGCAGTGTCATTTTCACTAATATCAAGAGCCTCTTTGTCTTTGTAAAAGATATTCTAATTGTCTAGCAGACGTTCAGATTTCATAGCCATAAAATTGGCTTTTACTTCTAAGCTGGCCATTCAGTCACCTCTGCTATTTACTTTAACAATGTGCATGTTATCACATAAATGGAAACTCTTTCATGATATGAATGAATCAAAATGTTTTAAGAATGCAGATCAAAAATTAAATTGTACATTTTATTTCCCATTCACGCCCTTCCTCTTTTGAAATGGAGAAAAGGGAGTATTGCTGATGGGTATCCCCTACTACTTCATCTATCTAGATATTTTGCATTAATGTTCCAATTCCAGTGATTCTTCATCAGTCAGCAGGTACAAAATGTTAACTCTGCTTTTTTTCTACAGATGTTGTCAGACCTGGTGAATTTCACCAGCAGTTTCTGTTTTTGGTTCGGATCTCCAGCATCCACAGTTCTTTGTTTTATTTGAGTTATTTTGTGTGTTTCAGCTGACACAGTGAGAATGACAGGTTATTTTGTAGTGGTTATAATTGTTCAACTTCATCCTCTTCCCATCGAACATCTATACTTGCAACTTTGTTTATGTTTACGACAGAACTGGGCTTTTACCTTAGCTCCTCACCATCAGAAAATACATAGAAATTTCAACCATGAGACTGGATAATTTTCATGTCTGATTTTTCCTAACTTCCTGATCTGGCGTATTTAAATGAATTGCACTGTCCCTGGCAATGTCAACCTGATAGCTCAATACAAGCCTTTATTCAAATCCTGTACTCTCTGGTCTACATAATTATAAAAATGGTGAACGTTCATCTTTAAAAGGAATTCATTTTTTTCCATTTTATAGGACATTTAAGAGTCTTCAGTTAATAAGCATCTTATTACCTAGTAGTTTAGCGAGACCACGCATTCACCTTATTAGTGATCTAGATATGGACCTTTACCATATTGACATAGGGACTTTCTTCAAGGAATGTCACAATGAATAGAGATTCAGAGGTGCAGTGGACAATGAAGAAGGTTACCTCAGATTACAATAGGATCTTGACCGGATGGGCCAATGGGTGAGAAGTGGAAGCTGGAGTTCTATTCATATAAATGTTAGATGCTGCATTTGGAAAAGCAAAACAGAGCAGGACTTATACGCTTAATGGTAAGATTCTAGGGAGTGTTGCTGAACAAAGAGACCTAGAAATGCAGGTTCATAGCTCCTTGAAAGTAGAGTTGCAGGTAGATAGGATAATGAAGAAGGTGTTTGGTATGCTTTCCTTAATTGGTCAGAGTATTGAGTATAGGAGTTGGGAGGTCATGTTGCGGCTGTACAGGATGTTGGTTGGGCCAGTTTTGGAATATTGCATTCAATTGTGGTCTCCTTTCTATTGGAAGGATGTTGTGGAACTTTAAAGGGTTCAGAAAAGATTTACAAGGATGCTTCCAGGGTTGGACCATTTGAGCTATAGGGAGAGGGTGAAAAGGATGGGGCTGTTTTCCCTGGAGTGTCAGAGGCTGAGAGGTGACCTTACAGAGATTTATTAAATCACGAGGGGCATGGATAGGATAAACAGACAAGGTCTTCTCCCTGAGGTGGGGGAATCCAGATCTAGAGGACATAGGTTTAGGGTGAGAGGGGAAAGATATAAGAGGGATTTAAGGGGCAACATTTTCACAAAGAGGGTGGTGTGTATGGAATGAACTGCCAGAGGAAGTGGTGGAAACTGGCACAATCACAACATTTAAAAGACATTGGAATGGGTATATGAATAGTAAGGGTTTAGAGGGATATGGGCCAAGTGCTGGCAAATGGGACTAGATTAGTTTAGGCTATCTGGTTGGCATGGAGGAGTTGGACTGAAGGGCCTGTTTCCATACAGTACATGACTCTATGACTCTATAGCTCAGTTTAAAGGCTGAATCTTATCTTTTCTTGGCTCAGTCTGAGTTGCTTTGTGTTTTTTGAAGGTTTTCTTGTTGCGTACCTTCCCAAACACACCTCATTAATCACATATACAGTACCTACGGCATTGCTCACATCTGATTTCCACAACATCTTACCTCGCATCATTCCTGGAACAACTCGCCATGCAGTGGATACCCTGGAATACGTCAGCATCTCTTGTGCCCACACCACCTTTAAAAGCCCGTTGAGCAACTGGACAAGAGCTGTTAGTCTGGAGCTGCCAAGCATGGTTGCTGACATTTGCCCCAGATGTGGCAGATGAGAGAAATCACCTTCCGACTTTGTGGCTAGATTCCCAGCGATCCTGCTAAACAGGGTGCAACACAAACAGAACTTCCTCTTCCCCCAGGCCCAGCAGCAGATGCCCCAACATCCGACTTAGCCAGCCTGGTCTGAGGTTGCCACTTGGGTTAAAACAGTCTCAGAGTCTGGAGGACTGCCCAGCACGGTAAGGAGAAGGTCAGTGTTCTTCTCCATTCTGCTAGTGTAAGTGCCTGTCCTCTGCCAGATACCTCACACTTGTTCAGTGCAAAGATGGTTCTTAGAATTTAGTACATGTGACTACCAATATCAGTGAATATTATATGCAAGTGGTTTGTGACCATGAAAATGCCAGGTTTCCATTTTGAAAGTTGCTTGGAGCAAATGGCAACATGAAATGCCAGGTGCTCTCTCTGATTTCCTTAGCAAGTTTTCCCGATGTCTAGCTTGTTTGGAGAATTTGGTAAGATGAGAAGCTGATTATTACTGAGGCAAGTTGTGACACCAACAAGGCACTTAGCAAATGTCAATCCCATTCAATTAGCATCATGTGGCTGCCTAGTGAGAATCTCGCTGCGCCAATTATGAAAAGCATAATAGATAAACAGGCTCCTGATGGTGAGATAGGCCTCATTGTACTTGTCACCTAATTCTGCCAGACATTGCACCATAGCCCACGTTGCTCAGATCTCTATTAGATTCCATCCTTTGTGTCTCCTGAAATTTTCACCAGTCTTCTGGGGACATTGTGGCAGCTGTTTGGTAGGATGTCAAGAAAGTTCCCAGAATTCATCTTGCAGCTGTAAGAAAAGGATGATGGGTGCACACATGGTGGATTGTGATTGGCTGGCAGGAAAAGCACAGGTAGTAGACATACCCAAAATATCAGTTATTACTAGCCCATTGCTCCAACCAGTAAATACCAACCAAATTTCTTTCCAGCAACAGCTGCAAGCTGAGAAATGATTGCCAGCCCTGTTATTCAAACCAGAAGACTCTGTTACAAGTCCACTTATTTTTGGAAAGTTACCTTGTAGCCTTGCTACTCAGAACTATTATAGAAGAAGAGAGTCATTAAATAATTCTGATATGAATTAATACTAAGGCTTTTTGAAAATGGATTAATGTTTTTAATTGTGATTTATCACATAAGATAATCAAGTTAGAATTCAGTGAAATTCATTTTAGTTGGGACTAATGGTTTAAAGTCAGGCTGATTTAAGTTCATGCTATTTTGAAGATGATAGGCAGGTGGAGAATGCCAATAGTGAACTTTTGGCATCTGCTGTGGTGTATCCTGGTCAGCAACACAAAGCTAGCCCTTTCAAAGAGACACCTCAGCCTGAACAATTGTGCAATCAACTGCACAGCCCCCAATTGGATTATGAATTTGTAAAACTTCCTTCTACTCCCTAGCAACCCCGTATGCCAGGAATGTAAACGGGTCCCTTGCATTCATTGTTCTTGATTTAAAATGAAGTATGCTGAATAATGTATCTCAGTCAGTTGATTGCCCTTCCAAGACATTGACCATGGATAGAGATATGTGCTGGAAAATTGGATTGAATAGTACCATTAATCCTGATACTCCAGGAGCTAGTTTGAAAGAATGGAAAGTGGTTTGTTCCCGATAGCCTGCAGCGTGGTCCATGTTGATCCCCATGTTGTTAAAGATGAGAGCAGGAATGTCTTGTGCATGTATTAGTGGCATGCAGCGGAACCAGATGGTGATGTCAGTCATATGGAAGTTGGAACTTGGCAATTTAGTTAATTCTTCTGTTAGCCACGCAAACCTGAACCCGAGGAACAGACCCTCCTGACCCCAAAGACCCACCAGTGAATGCTAGAGAGATCCCAATTCAACATTAAGTGAGGTGATTTTATCTATTTTCTGCTACAGAATTAGTGGAAAAAATGTCTTATTGGAGAAGATGGCAGAAGCTTTCTTTTAAAATCAAATAGGAGCAGTGATAGACCTTTGGAAGGTGCTGTGTAATTTGGAAAGGCCACTGAGCACATTAAAGAAGAAAGGACAGTCCAGAAAAAGAATAGGCCCTTTGACCCACCAAGCCTGAGCTGACACATAATGCCTTTCTAAAGTAAAAACCTTTTGTCTGTATGGGGTCTGTATCCCTCTATTCCCTGCCAATTCATGTATCTGTCAGGGTGCCTCCAAACATTGCTATTGTATCTGCTTCTACCACCTCCTCTGGTAGTGCATTCCAGGGACTTACCACCCTCTGTGTAAAATTTGCTTCTCACATCTCCTTTACACTTATCCGCTTTTAGTTTAAACCTATGACCCCTAGTAATTGACATTTCAGTCTTGGGAGAATGACTCCAACTACATACGATCTACACCTCTCATAATGTTGGTAGCTTCTATTAGGTTGCCCTTCATTCTTTGACATGCAAATGAAAACAAACCAGGTTTGTCCAATCTCTTCTCATAGCCAATACTCTCCACACCAGGCAACATCCTGGTAACCTGTTTCTAAACCTTCCACATGGCCTTCACATTCTTCTGGTAGGTGTGTGACAACTAGAACTGCGCACAATTTACAAATGTGGCCTTACTGAAGTTCTATGCAGTCACAACATGATTTGCCAATTTTTATACTCTATACCCTGATTGATGTACGTAAACATGTCCTATGCTTTCTTAACTGCCAACATCACTGCCTTGTCCTCATCAAACATCCTTGTCACTTCCTCTCAAAACTCAATCAAGTTTGTGAGACATGACCTTCCCCGTTCAAAATTATGCTGCCTATCACTAATAACTCGATATTTTTTCCAAACGTGAGTAAATCTATCGCTAAGAATCTTCTCCAATAATTTCTCTACCACTAAAGTAGGTTCACTGGCCAATAATTTCCTGGATTATCCCTGTTGCCCTTCTTAAGCAAAGGAACGTTGCTGGCTATTATTTTTAGACCTGTCATTGGGACTATAGTTACATTTCCCTTCACTCTGTATCATCATGGTGTATGGAGCAAAGACGTGAAGAGATTTCCAAAAAAAGTAGGAGATGAGCTTCCTGTAGGAGGCCTTGCCCACCGAGGTATTCAAGTCTCACTTCACTTACCTCCACCTGAGCCAGGCACAGCTGCAGAACTGTGCCACCTCCTTGAGCCTGACCTGCACGGGTATGGTCAGGTCTGTCTTTGTGACCATTAATATCACAATTACTACACTACCTGTTCCTTTGAGGCTGGAATCAGTGTCATTGGCAACAAATCATAGTTTGCTGTGCATCAGCGCATCTGAGATGGCAGCATGCAAGAGAAGGGACTTTCAAGACACCTCTCTAAGCAGAACAAAAACAGAGGAGTGGGCACGTGGCATTGTCAGGATACTGGGCTTTCCCGTGGTGGAAGGATCTACGAATATACGTGGCCTTCCTGGAGCCTCCACTCAAAGATGGGATGAAATGCTGTTTAAAGAGGTTCCACTCACTCGGCATGTGGTTGCAGTGGGACTACGTCCAAAATACCATGCAAGTGAATGTTCCTGCCCCTCAGCAATCCTAATACTTTCATCCTGCTCCTGAAGACAGTTAATGCCGTTTTCAGACCAAGCCTAGAGGTTGGCTACTGGGCAACAAGTGTATCACCTACCACCCAACCATGTGTGAACAGTGTTTCTGCAATGAGAACCACGCTGATTCCAAGAATGTCAAGTAGTAGACCATCAGTAATTACAATTAATTACTCAGCTAGAGCTTCCAGTATTCTCCAGAGTGTGTCTTCTGATCATAGTGGCCTGCTGCATCCTGCACAACCTGGACATTATGTCAAAGAAAGAACAAAGAATAAAGAAAATTTACAGCCCAGGAACATCCCCTTCGGCCCTCCAAGCCTGAGCCGATCCAAATCCATTATCTGAACCTATCACCCAATTCCTAAGCATCTGTATCCCTCTGCTCCCCACCTACTCGTGCATCTGTCCAGATGCACCTTAAATAAATCTACCGTGCCTGACTCTACTACCTCTGCTGGCAACACGTTCCAGACACCTACCACCCTCTGTGTAAAGTACTCACCTCTCACCTTGAATGTATGACCTCTCGTTATTGAATCCCTCATCCTGGGAAAGAGCTTATCTCTATCTACCCTGTCTATACCCTTCATGATTTTGTAGACGTCAATCGGGTCCCCCCTCAATCTCCTTTTTTCTAATGAAAACGATCCTAACCTCCTCAACATCTCTTCATAGCTAACACCTACCATATCAGGCAACATCGTCGTAAACCTTCCCTGCATCCTTTCCAAAGCGTCCACATCCTTTTGGTAATGGGACGACCATAACTGTACACAGTATTCTAAAAGTGGCCGAACCAACGTCTTGTACAATTTTAACATGACCTGCTAGCTGTTATACTCAGTACCCCATCAGATGAAGGCAATCATACCATAGACCTCCTTGACCACTCTATCCATCTGTGCGACCACTCTATCCATCTGTGCAACCAACTTCTGGGTACAATGGATCTGAACTCCCAGATCTCTCTGCTCATCAATGTTTCCCAAGTCTCTTTTGTTTACTGTATGATCCTCTAGAATTAGACTTCCCAAAATGCATCACCTCATATTTGCCTTGATTGAACACCATCAGCCACTTCTCCACCTAACTCTCCAGTCTATCTATATTCTCCTGTATTCTTTGACAGTCCCCTATGCTTTCTGCAACTCCACCAGTCTTCGTATCATCTGCAAACTTATGGATCAGACCAAAAATGCCCTCTTCCAGATCATTCATTTATATCATAAACAACAGTGGCCCCAGCACTGATCTCTGTGGAACACCACTGGTCACCTTTCTCCATTTCAAGAAACTCCCTTCAACTACTACTCTGTCTCCTGTTGCTTAACCAGTTCCTTATCCACCTAGCTAGGACATCCTGCACACCATGTGACTTCACTTTCTCCATAAGTTTACCATGGGGAACCTTATAAAACACCTTACTTAAGTCCATGTATATGATATCAACAGCCCTTCCTTCATCTATCAACTTGGTCACTTCCTCAAAGAACTCTATTAAGTTTGTAAGGCACAATCTCCCCCGCACAAAACCACATTGCCTATCACTGATAAGCCCATTCTATTCCAAATATAAATGGATTTTATCCCTCAGTACCTTCTCCAACAACTTTCCCACCACTGACGTCAGGCTCACTGGTCTGTAGTTACCTGGAATATCCCTACTGCCCTTCTTGTACAGGGGGGACAACATGAGCAACCCTCCAGTCCTCTGGCACCTCACCTGTGTTTAAGGATGCTACAAAGATATCTGTCAGGGCCCCAGCTATTTCCTCTCTCGCTTCCCTCAGCAACCTGGGATAGATCCCATCTGGTCCTGGGGACTTGTCCACCTTAATATCCTTTCACCTACCCAACACATCTTTCCTCCTTATGTCAGCACAGCCCTTGCCACCAGTCACATCAGGAGGAAGAGGAAGGGAGGAGGCAGTCAACACATCAGCACCACCAGAGTGGCTGTCCATAAGTGTTTCACCAGACTTCACTGGCTCTGAAGAAATCCCTTGCATAACACATGCTAAGCTTTCCATCTCTCTGTTATGGACCATACCAGATCCTCTTGGCCCCTTCAAACAACACCACCATAAAAAAAAGAATTAAACCAATTATATCAAACAAGACTTCTAACTGTTCTGTTCTGGGCTCTGAAGAAGCTGGCATCCCATCACTAAGTCATCTTTATTTATACATGGGAGAGTCCTTGATACTGATCCAGCTTCCTCAGAAGCAGCTCTCAGAGTGAACAGGACCTCTAACACTCTTATCAGCCAGGCCTCCCTGATTGGACCAGATTAACAGGCCCAATCTGAAAACTCCCATTCTGTGAGGTCCACCTGGCTGACCCTGTTACAATCACTACAGTCTCCAGTTGAATAAAAGAAGGTACAAAGTCATTATTTATTGTAATCACAGTGAGGTTTATTCAATCACTGTGCACTCTGCAAAAGCACAAGACAAGTCAGCACAAGCCCACAATCCTGCTAGAGATCACATGACTCCCCTCTTAAAGGGACACTATCCCACCATTACATCCACCAGGTTTAATATGTAACACCAACAAAACGAAGGAACTGAATTGTTCATTCTTGTGCATTCCTTAAGTGTCTGTCGAGTGGATAACTTTGCGAATGTTCCTATGCTATACTACCCTTAACTGGGAAGAATTGAGATTCTGGCTTTGTTTCTGCACCACCTTGGCATGGATAGCAATGTTCTGGGCTAGTTGACTGAAGCAACTGCACAGAGACTGGTGGGTGGAGTGGCAGTCGTGGGAGCACAAATGCTGCCATCCAGAGGATAGGCAGCAAGTTCACACTCCACAGTGCTACTGCCACTATTTTGAGTTCTTAAATGTTGGGAAGATAGGTTGCTGGCAGTTTTGAGACCCTTACAAGTCCCTTTTGAGTACTAGTATTGGCCACCATGGTAGCAGTAATGTGAACATGCACAGACCAAGCTGGGGCCATACACAAATAACCACTGATCTCATGACCGCAGCCTGAATTTCTGTTGCAGCACTGACTGAGGCATTGGGATGAATGTCAGGCCCTCCCTCATACAGGTTTGGTAGCAGGAGTATCTAATCAGTGGGGACTCTCTCTGCCTTCCTAACTCTTCAGCAGTTAATACTCACTCATGGGCCTCACCCCACGGCTACTAGTATTTATCCAGTGCAAGGTGTGAGATTTGCAAAGTGGGAAGCCTGAAAAGTAAAAGAAAACACTCTTTGGATTATTTAAGGCTTTCAGATTAATGCATCATTCAGAAACGTATTCTGACCAAAGCACACTGCAATGGGAAACATCAGAGTTACCCGAACCTTTTTGTTGACTGTCTTTCCCTGACAACCCTAAACCTATGTTCCCTTTCTCATCATCACTCATTTGTGGCCTGGGACCCTCAGTGATCCTAGATCTTGGCTGGGTATGTTACATGCAGGAGCAACCACCAAATATTGGTTGGCTGTTGTCAGTGGGCAGGAACTCTACTCCCTGTGACACTTTATCCTGAGGACTTTCATTGGCCCTTCAGCAAGACCCTTCCTTTCCCCATATAAAATAACATCTACTGGTGCTTTCTTCCTGTTTAGCAATGGAAATTGAAATACCAACATTCAGATGCTGTTTCACGGCTGGATAAATGCAAGTGCCTATTTAATTGGTGCTGGAAAGAATGGACTCAAAGCAGTGTGCAAAATCCTGTGCCAAGTTAGAACTGGATTTTTCCAATGCTCCTTAGTAGAGACAGCAGTTTCCCTGGTACATTTGGGAGTGTACCCAGCACCATCACAATACTCATCCCGTCAGTCATTCCCATCAAAATCCTCATCTGAATTCCCTGCAACAGAAGTCATCTGCAACCTTGACCTCCAGTGAGTTGGTACAACTTGCATTTGTTTCCGCTAGCATTGCTGCAGCTCATATCCAGCCTCTATACTATGCCAGTATTTAAGACAATGACTGCAAGTATCAGCTCAAATGAAGATGCTTCTTCCTTGCTCTTCTTCTGGACCCTCTTCCCCAAGTGCCAGTGGCTGGTCAGACAACAGTCCTTGGGTATTTAACCACACGAATGACCAGGGGATGTTTGGGATGGTTGATGTGAGGCAGAGAGAAACCAGCAAGTATGTGGTTACTCCATCTTCAGTTGTATTGCACACCAGATTGCAGGATGAGAGTGATTTGGAATTTCACAGACTGACAGAATTGTTACAGTGCAAAAGGAAGCCATTTGGCCCATTATTCTGCATTGGTTCAATTTCCTAATGCTAATCTCCTCCCTTTACCCCATTTCATACGTTCCATAAGGCAGAGAAATACCATTGTAATGGACGGGTTCAGCAACCCAATTTGCTACAGCCTCAGCGACAGCTGCACCAATCACATTGAGCACTCTTTCCTCTGAGAGAGACTTGAATCCTTACCTGACCTTGGCTGGTTGTTTTTAACTGCCTACTCTTGCAGAGCCACCTTGTCCTATAAGAGAAAGATTATTACTGACTGAGATTCAATATGTTTGGGTGCAGTGACTATTATAGCTGGAAAGCTGAAACTGTGATGTGGGTGAGAGGCTTGGAGTGTTAGCGAGGGTGAGCTGGAGCCTTTGAATGATTGATGGTGATTGTTGATAGGCCAATGATGGGGTGGTGCATCAAAACGTATGTGAGGTTAAGTGGTGCAGTTATGAGCACAACTGACCTTGACCATGTGAATAAAGTCATTCTTCTGCCATTTTGTCCAGACGTCCCAAACCAGAATCCCCATTCTCTGTATGGAAAATTTGTCTGTATTGTCCATACATTGTTTGTGTGGAGGGCCCTCTGGGCCCCAGTATTTAGATTACATCTCATTTCTTTTTGTTTCCTGCATTATGGCTGTCAGTGCTAACTTGGAGAATGTAGAAACCCATGCCATTCAACAGGTTTCTTTCACCGTTTCCAGTCGATGGAATGGCTGGTGCAGCCAGAATACACCTCTCCCTTCAGAAGAGCAGGCCAGTTTTAATTGATAAGATGTCAGTCAGTTCACAAAACCTTGTTACCAGCTTAGTTTATAGTCATTCAGTAGCACTTTTAGTGCTAGACTGCATGGAAATAAATAAGCTAGTGCAACACTTGCATGATACTGCTTTACTTTCATCAGATCTAGATTAACCATGCATTGCAATCCCCTACACTCATTCATAGTCTGTATCATATATCTTAAATCTATTATTTACACCACAAAATCTTGCAAATGGTAAGCAGAATTATTTTTGCTTTTTCTGCTGGAGATAAGTGGAGAAATTTTGAAAAGAAAACACAGCCACCTCAAAACACTGACACCAAAGTAGTTCCAAAGCTGAGCACCTAAAGTGATGAAGTACAGATTGATTCCAGTAATTCTCAGATATTGCATTTTGAATCCTCAAGTGTTGAACTGGAGAAGTTTAAAAAAAACACAGTAAATGAAGTTTCTGTAAGCACTGGTCCTCCATTTTGAAGTAGTCCAGCCGAGCAGTTAATCTCATTTACCAGTATTACTTGTTTATCTTTGTGGGTAGGGAGGCAGCCAACAGAGAGACAAAACCAGCCTCGCTCTATTTGTTTCCAGAACAGCCTGGCAGAAATCCAAGTCTTTAGTTACAAAATATTTCATGAGAGAAAACGCTTAAACAAAGCTGCATTTTATTCTCTTTCAAATTCCCCTTTTTCAGAAATATAAAATAAAGGTGGATCATAAAACTGGTTTAGTGGAAATGATAATGGACAAATTGGAGGATATAAATGAAGGCACTTATACTGTACAGCTCCAAGATGGTAAAGCAAGCAATCAATCTAGTCTCGTTTTAATTGGAGATGGTGAGTATTTTTACTGCTTTTGCCTTAATAAAAACAAATGTCAAACACAAACAGTAAAATCAGAACATCATGCATTCATCGCGAAAAGAAATGCTAAATTTTAAGTGCAGCTATTAATAGTGGCTGTGTATATTCACCCCCAAAGCCTATTTTTAAAATACAATTTTGCTTGCAATGCCCACTTTCTGATTTATTGGTCAAACTCAGATGATTCCAGTATGTCATTTATCTGCAATGTTTTTATGGTATGCAGTCTGAAGACTAGTCCTTCATTCTCAGCAAATACTTAGTTCAAATTTCCTTGCCATGATTGCATTGATTCATGGCATGATAATGGGACTGTAATTTCAATTTGAAAAAGGAAGCAGAACAATGCAGCTAATGCCTCTATCAATGCCTTCATTTTTCCAGAATTTCAATGTTGCCATTCAGCTCCTGACCTCATTACACCCTTGGTCCAAAACTGGACAAAAGAGCTGAACTCAAGAGGAGATCTGACAGTGACTGCACTTGACATCAAGGCAGCATTTGAGTATGACATCAAGTAAGGCACTGACTGAAGTCAGTGAGAATAAGGGAGGCAAACTCTGCACTGCTTGGAGTCAAATCTGGCACAAAGAAAAATGAATGTTGGAGATTAACCCTCACGTTCCCAGAAAATAACTGTAGGCATTCCTTAGGTGAATGTCCTGGATCTAACCATTTTAGCTGCTTCATCAATGACCTCCCATCCATCATAAGGTCAGAAATAGGGATTTTCACTTATCATTGAACAATGTTCAGTACCCTTCACGATTCCTCCTCAGTTGGTGAAGCAGATTGTGTCTGTATGCATTAAGGCTAAGACAACATCCAGTCTTGGGCTGTTAAGTGGCAAATATCATTTACACCACACAAGTGCCAGGTAATGGTGATTTCCAACAATACCATGGCCACAAGATATTCAAATAGATTCAGCACTGAGAGAAGCACCTCCTGACTCCACAAAACCTCCCCATCATCTTCAAGACACAAGTCAGGAGTATGATTGAATATATTCCACTCATCTGGATGAGACCAGCTCCTACCATACTCAAGAAACTTGACAATGTCCAAGATAAATGCCCCCTTCAACACCAGTACACAATGGCAGCAGCATGTATTATCTACAAGATGCATGGCAGCAACTCGGCAAAGCATCTTCATCAGCTCCTTTCAAACCTACTACCTTTACCATCTAGAAAGAAAGGGGTATCAGATACAAACACCAGCAAGTTTTCTCCAAGTCACTCACCATCCTGACTTGGAGTAAACATTTATGCACCAAAATCCTGGAGCTCCCTCCATAACATCACCATGGACTGCAGTAGTTCAAGAAGAGAGCACAGCACTACCTTCTCAAGAGCAACTTGGGATGGGCAGGAAGTACCAGTCAAGGCAGTGGTGCCCATGTTCTGTGAAAGACATTTTAAAAACTGCTCCTCATTGTGCCTCTCCACACTTCCCCATGTAAAAGAATCCAATCTAATATTTTATCCAAGTAAACTTTCCTCACTGGTGTCTAATTTTCTTCTTTCTTCTGTATCCTTAAATGGGATCCACTTATGCACCTGTGGAAGTACCTCAGTCAATTTAACATTCTCGGGCTTATGCCTGAAATGTCGACTCTCCTGCTCCTCGGATGCTGCCTGAGCCTGCTGTACTTCTCCAGTGCCACACTTTTCGACTCTGATCGCCACCATGTGCAGTCCTCACTTTTTCCTAGCCTCAAATTTGTGCCAGCTACCAACTGTGACTAAGAAATGTTGTCTTTTCTCTATCTCCACTCACAGACTATTCCATTGTGAGACTGCTTCTCATGTCGGTAGGGCTGTGAGCAGCACTGGCAACAGTGCAACAGAACAATGTTCTGACCATTTGTCAATGGATTTTAGTGGACTATAAATAACAGCAGGTCTGATTCAACTTTGGCATGACCCCTATGAACCATTTTAAGTTGAGCAATGCTCCAATTGATATTGTGGAAATGAAGGAACAACTATTAAAAATTCTGAACAATTTTATTATTTTCTTTCCATTGGTTTCCACATCAATAGTTTGCAAGTGGGAGGTAATCAATGCAATAATACCATGTTAAGAAAGTCTACAAAGAGCTTTGAACTTGTTTTGTGAGGTTATTTTGATGCTCGTATCCAAAAATGATTAAACATTTGAACAAATCCATTATAGTAACTTCCATAAAAGCTTTAAGTGACACAAATATTAAAGGAAAGATAATTTATTTATAATAACAGAACTACTAGAAAACTGGAAATGTACTCCTGCATAGTTATTAGTGTTCACATCGTTCAATTTTGGCAGTACAAAATTTGATTTCTTTGTACTGACTTGCCTTGGACACAATGGTCAACTGTTCTGCTGTCAAAGTGCTTACCTTTGTTTTCCAGTGTTTAAGAATCTGCAAAAGGAAGCAGAATTCCAGAGAGGGGAGTGGCTCAGGAAACAAGGTAATGGTACACTCTGATTAATGTATCACTTGGCATTTATTATTTTCTTGCACTAATTAAGAAGACAAGGCAAAATCGTCACAATGTTAACCCTGTTATTTTGGTGCAAACTAAATGAGCAGATTATTAAATATGTCACTGAGGCTGGTCTATTTATTGCCTGCAGCCTTTAGTTTTAACCTACTTTACTGAGCAGGCAGAAATGACAGCTGCCATTTTCTGTTATCAACCTAGCAGTGCAAAGGAGTATGGGTTACAAGAAGCACCAAAAGGTATGAGGCCTGCAGTCCACAGAAAGAAAAGTCAAAACTCTTCTTCCTCACAACACCCACCCTCCCTGATCATACAACCCCCAGAATTCATCCTAGCAGAGTGCCAAGTTACATTCCTTCAGTATCTGGCAGCATCCTCCTGCTCCCAACATTCTTGTGCTGATAGTTGACCAGATATAAATTCATGTGAGAACCTAAATGAACCGACAGAGGTGAAGCTCAGCTCAGCATAGTTTCCTGTTTTTCTTGGCCTCTACTTTCACGCCCAACAACCTGAGTTAAAATTCAGACTTTTAGCTCTGCCCTTCACATCTGGTAAAATATGGCTTTCTGTGAAAATACTTGATCTAACATCATTGTTTTTTATGCATTACATCATATATGAGCAAAAAATAATATTAATGCAATCATTAAAGGGTTTTCTCTTTAATTCATTTTTATAAATGAATTCCATATTTATAAAAATTGTGTGCTAAAATTTGAATTGTGTATATTTTTCCTGTTTTCAGCATATCCATTTGTATTCTTATATTTTCTATGCAAACAGGTCCTCATTTTGTTGAGTATCTCAAATGGGAAGTTAATAATGACTGCAGTGTACTTCTGAAATGCAAGGTAAAAGAAACAATTCTTGCAAGAAATTTTGTGGCAATAGAATATTGTTCTAAAAATAACTTCTGTTTAAGTTTTGGAAGGAACCTGGATATCCTGAGCTGATTGGGTTGTGGTCTGAAAAGAAATTTGCTCTTAAATTTCTATTGAAGAGTGTTCAAAACTGTAGTGATTGTAACAAGGTCAACTAAGAGGACATCTAAGAATATGAGTTCCCTGATTGGGGCTGTTAATCTGGTCTAATCAGGGAACCCTGGCTGACAGACAAGGACAAGAGTGTCAGATATCCTGTTCACTCTGAGAGATGGCTCTGTGGGAGCTCAATCGGTGTCAAGGACTCTCCAAGTGTAAATAGTGGGTGACTTGGTGACAGAATGCTGGCCTCTGTGGAGTTATTTCAAAAACATAGGACACTCTAGATAAGGATTTTCCCTATTTATTGGGACTGAAAATTGTGTGGGAGTTCATCTTTGCAGGAACCCTACCAATTTCTGTGCCAAATACATTTCCTGCCACAAGTGATGGCAGATGTGTCCAACCAAATATGGTTTGGCACATTTAAATTATGCAGCCATAAGGTCATATTATCATATTTTCTCTTTGGAAGCTGGTATTACTTATATAGTATGCAGTGTGAATAACCCAAAAACGATAATAAATGCAATATAAGGTGATAAAGTACTAATTCCACAATGTTCCCCCATCTATCCCCCATATTATTGCCACATAAATTGTCCCGTTGAGATTTGTCCGCCCCTTTTTTAAATTCTGCATTGATCTTCCAACAAGTTTCTCTTTTTCTAAATACATGTAATTTTATTCTTATTTAAAGACTTTAAAAATTCCTGTACCATAGTTAAGCTAACTGTCCTGTAGTTAACCAGAGTGATGCTATATTCCATCTAAAAAATGGTGCCATTACGGCAATTCTTCAGTTCCCTGAAGATCTTTTAGATCATAAACAATTTCCTCTATTGTCAACTTCAAAACCATAAATATACTCTGCCAAACTCTGGTGCTAAACTTAGCTATTATTTTTCTCTATAATACTGATGATCTAATTAGGGTTTGGGGAGTTAACACTGTCAGGGTGCTGAGCTATGGTTGGAGTGGAAGGGTGCGCACTACTGGGAGAGAAAGTGAACGTTGCTGGACAAAAGATATATTGTGAACCTCACTGGGGGTGCTGAACCGGGGCCAGGGATGGGGTAAACATTACTGGGAAGGAGGTGAGCATTGACAGTGGAAGGGGAGCGTTGTTGAAAGGGGTGTGAACATTGTGGGGAGTGAGGTGGTGAACATTGTCAGAGCATTGTCTGATGGATGGAGCAAAGTTGACAGGGGAGTGAACATGTTGGGGAGAGGGTTACACATTGTCATGGTGCTGGAGGCTTTAACACAGCAGTTAATCTCCTTACAGTTATTATCCTCAGCAGGCTTTATACCAGCTAGTAAAAGGCACTAATTGAGTCAGTCAAAAGACCAGGGTAAATACAATTTATACAATCCAAATCTCAGTAGTTCTGGCCATCCCATTCCATTGTCAAGAGGAATCATGCAGCAATTCTTGCAGGGGAGATTAGCATCAGAGCTTCCTCAAACCTGGAGGCTTATCAGTGACTTTAGTGGAGCCATTCACTACACCCCACTATGGATGATTTAATCCATTATTTTCACACATGTTCCTTTTTAAGTTACTGTAAGTTTCTATGCTGCAGCAGCAATATTTTCCCACATCAGCACTCACCCATCCTCCCAAAGTAAATTTCAAAATGAAAGGTTAAACTCTGGGAGTGCACCTAACAAAAATGAGTGAGGTACAATCCCAGGGATAGGGTCAGTGTTTGGTTAAGCAACTTGACTCAAAGCTTGCAATTGCATGTTAATGTCAGTGATAGTGCCAAAACAAAAATGTATGCTTCAAAGCATGGGGTAACATGGAGTGCATAACACTGAAAGAGTTTAAAAGGCTTCAAGCAGCTTTGGTATTTTTAATACTGTTTGTTTGCATTCATAGTTATCATTAGATCAAATTTCTCATGGCTAAGGGAAATATCTGTTAATCCCCACAGCTCCCTGGAGTACATGAAATTTAAACCTGTTGATTAATCTGCCACAAAGGCTTTCAATGTGTGATTTGTATGGCGCAGCATTGGATTCCACTGAGTGAGTGTGCAAGGTTTTGATGCATCATGTACACTAGGACACCTGAGATTTAATTTTAGTCAATCATGGGGATACATTATATCTTGGGCATTCAGCTGTGAGGGCAAACCAGTCTCTTCCTTGGATTCATCTACCTGAACTTTGAACTCCTCAGCATAATCATGATGATGGGCAATAATGTACATGCATCCTCCAGCTGTTTGAAATCATTCTCACTGGTTTGCAGCTAATTGATTTTAAAAAATTAGGAATGGGCATTTCAACCTTCAAGCCTATTCCACCATTCAGTATCATTATGAATGATCTGCAACCATTTGTCCCATATCCTTTTATACCTTGATCATCAAAAATCTATCAATCTTAGATTAACAATTAACAAATAACAGGTTGCAGTTTCATTTGCTTCCACTCTGATTCCATGATTCTGACATGTTAAGTCTACACCATGTCTTGCACGTGCCGCTATGTGCTTTAAGGGCACAAATTAGTTATTTGATGGTTTTTCTTGAGGCTTTAATTTTGCTCAGTGCATTCTCGACCATGTCTCTAGATGTGTTCAGTGCCTTACTGAGTGAATGTTCTCCATTTGGTGATCACAAGTCAGAGTATCCCAAGGGACAGCAGAAATATTTGATTGCTTCATAGATGCTTTGAGAAGATCTCCAAAGCCTTTCTACTGCTCTCCTAGGAGTGTCCTGCCAACACCAAGTTCCAAATGCATAATTGTTGCTGATGCCAGATACACAAGTGATAAGTCTCACATAGCAGAGCTAGTTTGGAATAATTAGTGCCTCAGTGCTAGGCATGTTGAATTAGGAAAACACAACATTCTTGAACCTGGTTTTAGAGGATCTTGTTACAGGTACCAATGGTGGTTCTTTTCCAGTACTCTGAGGAACTTGCGGTCGACTGTCAAAATCTCCAAATCAGAAGGCCCCTTGCTGAGATATTTGTATCATCGATAGTCAAAAATGAGATGCTGAAAGACTGGAGGTTAGCTAACATGGTGGCACTATTTAAGAACGGTGGTAAGGAAAAGCCAGGGAACTATAGACTGGTGAACCTGACATTGATGGTGGGCAAGTTGTTGGAGGGAATCCTGAGAGATAGGATTTACATGTATTTGGAAAGGCAAGGACTGTTTAGAAATAATCATATTGCTTTGTGCATGGGAAGTCATGACTCACTAATTGAGCTTTTTGAAGAAGTAACAAAGAGGATTTATGATGCAGAGGAGTGGACATGATCTATATGGACTTCAGTAAGGCATTTGATAAGGTTCCTCATGGTAGACTGGTTAGCAAGGTTAGATCACATGGAATTTAGAGAGAACTAGTTATTTGGATCCAAAATTGGTAGAAGACAGATGATGGTGTTGGAGGGTTGGATTTTCTGACTGGAGGCCTGTGACCAGTGGTGTGCCACAAGGATCAGTGCTGAGTCCACTGCCGTTCATCATTTATATAAATGATTTGGATATGAACATAGGAAGTATAGTTAGTAAGTTTGACATAAGACATAAAAATTGGAATGTAGTGGACAGTGAAGAAGAACTGGGCGGCACGGTGGCACAGTGGTTAGCACTGCTGCCTCACAGCGCCAGAGACCCGGGTTCAATTCCCGCCTCAGGCGACCGACTGTGTGAAGTTTGCACATTCTCCCCGTGTCTGCGTGGGTTTCCTCCGGGTGCTCCGGTTTCCTCCCACAGTCCAAAGATGTGCAGGTCAGGTGAATTGGCCATGCTAAATTGCCCATAGTGTTAGGTAAGGGGTAAATGTGGGGGTATGGGTGGTTGCGCTTTGGCGGGGTGGTGTGGACTTGTTGGGCCGAAGGGCCTGTTTCTACACTGTAAGTAATCTAATCTAATCTAATTACCTCAGAGTACAACGGGATGTTGATCAGACGAGCCAACGGGCCGAGGATTGGCAGATGGAGTTTTATTTAGATAAATGTGAGGTGCTGCATTTTGGAAAGGCAAATCAGGGCAGGACTTATACACTTACTGGTAAGGTCCTGGAGACTGTTGCTGAACAAAGACACTTGGAGTGCAGGTTCAAGTATCCTTGAAAGTAGAGTCACAGACAGATATGATGGTGAAGAAGGTGTTTGGTATGCTTTCCTTTATTGGTCAGAGCATTGAATACAGGAGTTAAGAAGTCATGTTGTAGCTGCACAGGACATTGGTTGAGGCCACTTTTGGAATATTGCGGGCAATTCTTGTCTCCCTCCTATTGGAAGGATGTTGTGAAACTTGAAAGGGTTATGGAAGTTACTCTGGCAATTATGTAGTTAACTTAGTGTTGTAATGCTTGCCCGGGATCATATTACAGGGCTCTCGTAACAGATAGTGGTAGTGTACTGTGATAGTTTAAGTGTAATGTAGGGAACCAATGTGGTAGATGATGATTAGTTTAGAAAGACAAAGCAAGCCAGTATGATTGGTTATGCTAATGTTATCCAATAAACACGGGAACAACAACTGCATATACTGCAGTGAGACAAAGGATAGGGGGCAGATGGGGAAGACATTTTTCTGGCTGTCGCAGCTTTGATTTTGCAGATTAAAGTTTAATTTCATAAAGGATTTTCTTCATCTCCTGGTAATTTATTTTACAGAATCTTGAGTGATTCTTCCACAACAGGTTCAGAAAAGATTTACAAGGATGTTGCCAGGGTTGGAGGATTTGAGCTATTGGGAGAGGCTGAATAGGATAGGGCTGTTTTCCCTGGAGCGACAGAGGCTGAGGGGTGACCTTATAGAGATTTATAAAATCATGAGGGGCATGGATAGGATAAATAGACAAGATCTTTCCCAGGGGTGGAGGAGTCCAGAACTAGAGGGCATAGGTTTAAGGTGGGAAAAGATATAAAACAGACCAAAGGGGCAGCTTTTTCACATAGAGGATGGTGCATGATTGGAATAAGCAGCCAGAGGAAGTGATGGACGCTGGTACAATTACAACATTTAAAAGAGATTGGGATGGATATATGAATAGGAAGGGTTTCGAGGGTCATGGGCCAAGTGTTGGCAAATGGGACTAGATTAGTTTAGGATATCCAGTTGGCATGGGCGAGTTGGACTGATGAGTCTATTTCTGTGCTGTACTTCTCTATGACTCTCTGATTCTGAGAGTGTGGGCTTCACTCTTGCTTGGTAAACTGTTGACTCAGTCTGAGGTTTGAGATCCTGGTCCCCAAATATTTATTTCTTTAATCATCTAAAGACTTCATTGGCACATTAGAGGAAATGTTGGATTTCATTGTCAGCGAATACTATCATTTTACTCTGGTAGAAAGAGACAATAACAGGGCCAGATCTTGGGTGGAATTTTCTGTTTTAAAGACTAAATATGGGACTGGTGTAAAGGTGTTCCACTTGGGAGTATGTCTGGTTTTCCCACATGATTACATTCTCAGCTCATTACATATGCTACACATGTAAAACACTAAAGTTTCTGAGCTGCAAGTTCAGAAGCCCGCTGACTTTCTGCGTTCCAATATCCTGGAGTCATATTTTAAAGGCATCCACACTGAATTGCTCTGTCAGAAATCTAAGAGCATTAATCAACCCTGGTCATCAATCCCACACACCCATAGGGCTTTCGAAGACCATGTAAAAATAAGTACTTTAGCAGTGCCTCCCTAGCGATTCTCCTGAAGACGTTCCAGGACAGAAAGGGGATTTGTTTCCCTGTGGATGGTATTAAAATCCCAGTTGATGTTAATGCAGGATGTGTCAGATCCCAGATTGAAACTTGACTTGAAATTTTATTGAACCATGGAGCTCAGCTACAGAATACCTTCAGAACAAGTATTCTTCCAGCTCAAAGAAAAAATAGGTATTCAACAAGAAAGGCATGGGCCTATTTTTCCAAGGACTGGCAATCATAGTCAGTTTGTGTCACAGCTTTTTTTATGTTAAGAAAACTCTGTATTCCAGACATGAGATTCTCATCAGGGCTCCTTAATAAATGCAGAGCATACCTTAAATCTGATAGGTCCCTTATAGTACAGGCTAGTCACAGGAAGTCAGACCACATACCCCTTTCTACAGCACTAGATGCTTTATTCTGTGGTTTAAATGTCCAGCATCACAGATAAACTCCTTAACAGCTCCCGTGATAGGCCAAATTCATAAGATAGAAGTGTGAGATTTGGGTGCCTAGAGGGTATGGTGATGGGGTGCCCGATGAGTATGGTGCCAGGTAAGTAGGATTCCAGGTAAGTAGGGTGACAAGTGGGAAGCGGGCCAGGAAAGTGCCGAAGGGACAACCAAGGTGGTTGGGAGATATCAGTTCTGGAGAAAAAGCGTGCTATTGGGTCCTCTGTGGTAGGGGATTTGTCTGGTCCCATAGTGTGAGGCAAGATCTTGTCAGATTTCTGGAGGGAGTGATGGGGATGGGGTAAGTATTGTTGGCACCAACATTGGTAAATGGTGTCAGGTCCAGTAGCCAATGCGTTATGTGGTAGAGGAAACAGGAGTTAGGTCTGGAGTTGGTGGAGTGGGTTTCAGGGCCCAGGGAGAGAGGGGGATATCAGTCTGATGGCATCAATAGGATCAAGTCCAGGGCAGAAGGTACAGGTTTCAGGTCCTGGGAAAGAGGGTTCTGGCAGTTCTGGGGCCAATGTACTTTTTCTTTCCTCCCCAACTCCAGGAACTGCATTGAAAAGGCACCTGTACAGAACTTTTCTCTCTTTGACCCAACAGTATCACTCAACCTCTGCACATCATGTGTACCCACCCCCGGAGATGTCAGAGACCAGGCAAAAAAAGCAATGTCATCTGGCTTCTGAAAATGAGTGAATCCTCTGTCAGGTTAAGGACACGTGAATTTACAGCTTACGAAAATTAGACCTGTAGATGTATTAGGGAGTCTGAAAAAGGAAACTGTAATGGAAATTCACCAAAACAAATCATGTAATGTCAGCCTTTCAGGGATTTACACAGTTTACAGGCGAACTTATGTTTAGAGAACTGGAACACAGTATGAAATTAGAGACTTACTAATACTAATACAAACATAAATCAATATGGGTCAGTATCGAGGATTAATCATGAGAAAATGGTTTGGTTCCAAATTTGGTAAGAGAACGCTAACAAACAGAGAAGCCAAATGCAACGTTTTTTGAAAAATTTAGAATAAGGGATGAATCAAACCAACCCCGAATGTAATTTTTCTTTCTTTCTACTTAGGTGGCTAACATTAAAAAAGAGACCTCAATCATCTGGTACAAGGATGATAGAGAGATAATGTTTGATGAGAAGCATGACTTCAAGGATGGAGTGTGTACTTTGCTGGTTCAACAGGTACAGAGATAATGTTTATTTAATCACTGAGGCTTTGTCTGTTTGTAGCAGAAATTGAAGCTGAACGCTTCAGTCAAAACAAAAAAAACCTCTCCTTTAGTTTAACCAAATTTGGAAGAGAAAACTCTATCAATAAGAGATGAAAACTCACGTGTGGTGTGCAACATAGCAATAAAGATGGCTAGAAAACCTCAGCATCATGTAAAAATTGGACCAGACGTGGAATATTGGGCCTCCATGCAGAAGAGCAGCTGTGATCTAAAACCCACCTCACAAGGTTATGATGCCAAAGGGACAGAAGTGGACCTGTTGGGATTTCTTAAAACTCTTTAATTTATAGTAGCTTCTGGCTTATCTGTGTTCTTATCAATGGATAGCTAGAAGTTGTACCTAAGGAAGTGTCCAGGCTTGGGAGACCCCTGAAAGCATTTAATAATCCCTCCACCATATTAGCAATAACTATTTAAGATGCTTTGATGTGCTTCTTATTCTTCACCTCTCTCACACCTTGAATAGTGACACCTGGGAGTGAACTGCTAACTGGCCATGAATACTGATAAAGCTCCCAAAAGCATGGAGATGATAGCCTCGTGGTATTATCGCGAGACTGCTGATTCCAGAGACCCAGGTCATGTTCTGAGGATTGAGGTTCAAACCCTGCTAGGGCAGATGGTGAAATTTGAATTCAACAATAATCTGGAATTAAGACTCTAACAATAACTGTGAATCCATTGTTGATTTTCTTTTAGGAAAAACCCACCTGGTTCACTCATGTCTTTCAGGGAGGAAACCCAACTTTCCTGGTCTGGCCTACATGTGGCTCCAGACCACATAGCAATGTGGTTGACTCTTAACTGCCCTCTGGGCAATTAGGGATGGGCAATAAATTCTGGTCTAGTCAGCGATGAGCTCATCCCATGAATGAATAAAAAAAATGATTTGGTTTCTTCCCCCAGATTTCAGCCATTTATAATGCTTCACTCAGAGCTGCTCATATTGCAAGTGATGGAAAGAATTCTACCCTGAAGCTATAGGGTTACCACACCCTGGTGGACTTGAAGTGCGAGGACATAGAGTTAAAATTGAAATGGAAATGTGCACAATCGATTCCAAACCAAATCTGACTATCTTCAAACTTAGTTTGCAGACAGCACAAACAGTGGCCCCACTCTCTAAATATTGCAATCAAATTATCCCACATGTATTTTAACTTATTGAGGAAGCAAAGATATGATGTACTATGCAATACAACTGGTACATTTTTGCCATGATTGATATGCCACCACAGTTTCCATGTCATTACATTAGTGGCATTAACTGCATCATTAATAAGCATGCCACCTGTGGGTTAGGTCTTTCTCACCGTGCGGAAGGAAAAGATTAGCAGGTGTTCAAGAATTTTTTTACCTCCTGGTAACCGAATATGAATAATAGTAACAGTGAAATCAGATTCACAATGAGCCATAGTCCATAAAGGATATGGGCCAATGACCCCAAGATAGGTAAGCACATCAATTGTCAAGAGGACCAAGAGTATCTGTAAAGAGATAACGATAAGTAAACTGAGTGGGCAAAAAGTTTGCAAATGGAACTTCATGAAAACATGAACTGGTCCACTTAGGAAAATAGAAAAGCAGTACTGTATACCAATGAAATGGAAATGGATGGCAAATCTTAGTTGATGCCCTGGGAACTGACAAAAAAGTTGGAATACAGGCGAAGCAAATCATTAGGAAGGCAAATGGAACATTGCAAGGCAAAATGGAATGTAAAAGTAGGGAGGTTTTACTGCAGCTGTACAGTGCCTTGTTAAAACTGTGTATTGAGTACTGTGTACAATTTTGACCCCTTTACTGAAAGAAAATATAATTCTGTTTGAAGCAGTTTAGACAAGGTTTATATGGCTCATTCCTGGGATGAAGGGTTTATCTCATGAAGAAAGATGAACGGGTTAGACCTGTATCCATTGGGAGTTTCAAAGAATCAGAGGTGATTTTCAAAACTATAAGATCCTGAGGTGCCTTGATAGGTTGGAAGTCAAGAAGATGTTTTCTCTTGCTTGGGAGACTCAAACTTGGTGACATAGATTGAAGGTGGAGATTATTTTCTATGTTAGAGGTTATTAAGTATGTGGAATTCTCTTCCTTTGTAAGTCGTGGAGACTGGATATTTGTATGTATTCAAGGCAATGTTAGATAGACAAGCAAGTCAAGGATTTTTGGAGTGAGGATAGACAGGAAAGTAAAGCTGAGACATCAACAAAATCAACCATGATCTCATTGGATGGTGATTCATGCTCAAAGAGCTGAATAGCCTAGTCCCAAGTTTCTACAGGTTTCTGCCTCTATAAGCGAGAGATGATTGGTTATATAGTTTGAGGAACACCAATCAACATTAAGCATGGGACAAGGTCAGAAAGCAAGTTTCCATAAACACCAGCAAATCCATGCTATTGGCATTATTCTGCATCACACTGTAGCCATTTAATCAACTGATCAGTGTTTAGGCTGCAGCTGGGTGTGGTGTGGAGAAAACAGAAAGTGGTAATTATCAGAGGGAGTCTGAGACTCTTACATGGCAGACAAATCAAAATATGTGTGCTAAAATATCAGCATAGTAATTTGTTGCACAACAAAATGTCACTGGGCATATTTTGCAACAAACGCGGTTCTATGGGAATGTTTCATATAAACTTTCTCAGAAAAGTCATTGCAATGAAAAGGGCACAGAGAGATCCAGTATGAGCAGTATACTTGTTCATGTGGGAACATAGAAGGTCAGCAAACATATCTATAATTGCAAATGCTTCTGAGAGTTGAATGTAATTATGATTTGCGCAAACGGACACTATTGTTCTAATATTCTAACTTAAAATATACCAACAGTTTTCAAAGAAGGACGCTGGTGTTTATGAAATTGTGCTGAAGGATGACAGGGGAAGAGATTCAAGTACGCTCCGACTGCTTGAAAAAGGTAAGTTTGGCAGAGACTATTAATGTATCTGAATATTGGACAAATTTCTTCAACAAACCTTTGAAAGGTCCATTAAAACACAGCCTAAAGTAAAAAGACAAATGGATCAAATTTATTGATATTAGTATCAGTACAATTGAGTAGATTGGAGGTCAGCATTTAACCCTTTTCAATCACTGTGAGTAATTTAGATTGTGGATAAAATAGTACAATCATGTGCAACATTATAACCATGTGCTCATTTTTCAGTGGTGGCTGGGGGACATGCCATAGACAGGGAGTTGTTATTTGTAGGTATTTTCTGGACAACCTGTTCAGAGTTGTTAGCAGAGGTAGTATTTGAACCCAGGCCTCCTTATTCAGAGGCAATGATATTACCAATGTGCCACAAGAGCTCCTTCAGTTAGATTATGTTTTTTCTTTATTCAGAATTGCTATCACGCACAACTGAGCGACTTTCTCATGATCAAAATCACCAAGACTTTTTTTTGTTCTTTTAACTACCACCAGTAATCACCCATGTGGCCAATTAAATATTTGCATACAAAGCCTGTTAAGGGTAGTGCAAACCATCAAAAGTGAAGAAGAAGTAGGGAGAAAGGGAAGGGGTCTAATCAAAATGATGTTGGAAGGGGAGATAAAGCATTATATCCCCTATGGTGTCCACCTCCCTCTAATTCAACAGGCATTGAGAGCATTGATGGACACTGCGTGCTTCCTCTCCAAGGACACCCAGGCACAAACATAACTGAGGAAAAGGGGCAGATAGTTAGCAGAGATGACCCTGTGCACAGCCCACTGCCTGGACCTGTTTATAGCCAATCAGGCTAGGCTCATGAAGCAGACCCATGGGGAGGTCTTCCAATCTGCCCACAGCCCTCCTGACCAAGTGCCCAAAGATCAGGAGCATTCAGCTGAAGTGCAACCAAAACCACAAAAATGATTTTTCAAATAACTATATATGTGTGTGTGCCATCGCTCATGACAAATATTTGCAAGGTCCAGTGACTCCACAGCACGACAAAAAGATATTTTCTAATGAACCTATTCAGGGATGTTATTATACACCTCTGGAGCAGGAGGGACTTGAATCTGAGCTTCCTGGTCTAGGGATAGGGACACTACCACTGTATCACAAGAGTTCCATTTTATTATTTTTATTTTAGTTGTATTTAATAGTGTGCTGGTAATGGGCGTTAACTGGGGATTCACATGAGCTCCTATAAATGGGAACAGATTGAAACTGTGATGGTTGTTGTTCTACTACTGCACAGGTTTCAGAAAGAAGCAATACCTTTAAAACAGCCAGATAACATCATGACATGATACTTGAATAGAAACAGTCTCCATCTTATTCTCTCTCCATTCAGTCAGCCTATTAGTTGGATGTTTTCAGTCACTTGTAAGCCAATCTGCTGGTCAGTCAGTTAGCCAGTCAACTACATAAATAGTGGCACAGTGGCTCAGTGGTTAGCACAGCTGCCTCACAGTGCCAGTGATCTGGACTTAATTCTCCTCCCATGCGACAGTCTGTTTGAAGTTTGTACTTTCTTCCCATATCTATGTGGGTTCTTTCCACAGTCCAAAGGTGTACGGCTAAGGTGGATTGGCCATGGTAAATGAATGGATAGAGTAGGGGGTGAGTCTGGTTGGGATGTTCTTTGGAGGGCCAGTGTGTACTTGATGGGCTGAATGGCCTGCTTCTACATTGTAGGGAATCAATGTATAACGTAGACAATACATGTAAGTTTGAGAGGTCCTACTAGTGTACATGGAAGTTGACTAACAACAAACTAAGTATTTCAGAAGAATAAAAATAACCAACACCTTATGATAACATAAGAGAAAACCACAATTAGATCAATGGTTTAAGTGGTGCGTATATGTAAATAAAGGTATCAAAGTGTGTCAAAGTTGATTTCAGTTCCAACCTGGACTAACTGGCTTTCTGCAGTATGGAATGGTAGCAGGGGTTGGGTGCTAATTATAAACTTTGTAAAATAAGCTCTCTTTTCTCTCAGAAAACTAGTAACCTTCAGGGAAAATGTCAGAAAAGCAGTTTGAAATTATTGGGATAAGATTGCTGTTTAACATTCTCTGTGTTTGAATCATATGACCCGTGACTGAATAAACTGGATATGTTGACATGGATTGTGATACTCTCAAAGAGAAAGCAAGGTACAAGTCTTTCCACAAGCAGTATAATCAGAAGTAAAGCATTTTGTGAAATGGATGTTTGCCAGTTGGATAGTGATGGAAATCTGGGCCTTCTATTTGGAAGAAATTTACAAAATATTTGTTAAAGGGGGCCTGGCATAATTCGATAATTTTTTTTTAAAAATTGGTCATTCTACAAAAGAGTAGTCATGGATTTTAACAGATTATATAACAAATTGACAAAATTCTATTTGGAGATCGTTGCTAATGTTTAATTGATTAGATTTTGCTGAGATGTTTTATTTGGACAGTAAACATGTTCTAGCTGGTATTAAGAGAAGAGAAGAATGTTTGATCAAATGTTGACTGCCTTAAAACAAAATCCTGGGGAAACAGACATTTCCTCCATGAAATAAATGAGGCATTCCACTTTGACACAAAGAAGAGAACTGTGAATTTCAAAACTGTCCAGATTACAGACACAGGCATCAACATACTGGGATGATTAAAAACAAGCAGTCAGCTGATTTGCAGATTATTCATTCAAGACTTTAATGAATCCCCTTAACAAAATCATCAGGTTCCTGATATAATATTAGACAAGGAATGAGGTTGGGTATCAAGAATTAAAGGTATCAATTGGGTCAATGAGCTGAAGAGTGTCAGACGGAGTTTAATTTGGATGTATGCAAGGTATTGCATTTTGGTAAAACAAACAAAGGCAAGACTTATACAATTAAAAGTTGGGCTTTGGGTAGTGCTGTAGAACAGAGAGACCTAGGAGTTCAAATACATAATTCTTTGAAATTTGCATCACATATAGATTGGGTGGTTAAGAAAGCATTTATCATGCTTGCCTGCATTGCTCAGTATAACAGCTGGGTCATTATGTTGAGATTGTACTTTGGTGAGGCTTCTTCAGGAGTCCTGTGTCCAGTTCTGGTCTCCCTGTTATAGGGTATTACTCTTGACTATTTACTAAACTGTTGCCAGGAATGGAGGGTTTGAGTTATAAGGAAAGGCTGAATAAGCTGGGACCTTTTTCACTGGAGTATAGGAAGTTCAGAGGTGACCTTATAGAAGTTTATAAAATCATGAGGGGCATAGATAAGGTGAATGGCAGGTGTCTTTTCTCCAGGGTGGGGGATTTCAAGACAAAATTTTAAGTAGAAAGGAAAAAGATTTTAAAAAGACATGACGGGCACAGAGAATGGTTCATGCGTGGAATGAACTTCCAGAGGAAGTTGTAGATATGGACAAAGTTAGAATGTTTATAAGGTATTTAGATAAGTTAATGAATAAGAAATGTTTGGAGAATATGTGCCAAGCGGATGAACTAGGTTCCTTTGGGATTATAGGTAAAAACAATGACTGCAGATGCTGGAAACCAGATTTTGGATTGGTGGTGCTGGAAGAGCACAGCAATTCAGGCAGCATCCGAGGAGCAGCAATATCGACGTTTTGGGCAAAAGCCCTTCATTATTCCTGATGAAGGGCTTTTGCCTGAAACGTCAATTTTGCTGCACCTCGGATGCTGCCTGAACTGCTGTGCTCTTCCAGCACCACTAATCTTTTGGGATTATGGTTGACATAATCTGGTTGGACTGAAGAGTCTACTAATAGGAGAAAATAATGAAATCTGCAAATATTATCAAAGGATTTCACTATGTCTTATCATAAGCTTTTCATCGGCATGTGAATTTCACAAGTTAGTTGGCATGGGTCTAAAGGTATGGAATAATGGCAAAAATATCTTGATGCTATGTTTTATCAACCTGGTGCGCAGATCTATTTCTTCTATAATAATGCAAGTTCAGAACAAAATAATTGACAAGTGCAAAAGAGCAGAGAAAGTACAGCAGCACACCTTATGATTGAAGATGAAGGGGAATTTGTCAATGACAGATTCAGAGACTTGTGGAAATAGAAGCATCATTGACATGAATACTGCAGCTGGACATCCTGTCAGCAAAGGAATTTTGTGGTGATCAATGGAATGCTACATAAAACTATACCAATCAATGAGACTGCAAGTTAATAATTCCTCATGCATGGGTAATTCATTGAAGAAGTCCATTCCACATGGTTGAACAATGTAGTCCCTGTCAATATAAGGAAAATCCTAAATTATCTTCTGTTCTGTTCAATAGTCCCCTGCTCTGGAAGGTACTATAATGATGTCCATTTCTTTTTCTGTACATTTAAATGCTTAACATTCAGGGAAATGAGCATTCATCAAGATTGAGATTTTGCAGAAAATTTGAGAACAGTGAGGCACTTTATACAACGGAGACAGAATTTAATTCAAAAGATTTTATGCATTGCAATAGTACTTTGCTCAATTGGTTGGATAGCTGATTTGTAATACATGGTGATGCCAACAGCATGGGTTCAATTTGTGTACCGACTGAGGTTACCAAGAAGGATGGACGTTCTCAACCTTTCATTTTGCCTGAAGCATAGTGACCATCAGATTAAATGACCACCAGTCATTAGAGCAATCCTATAGTCTGGTAAAACCATGGTTGCTTTACCTTTTTACTACAACAGGGAGAATATTATGGAAAGGATAGGCCCTGGTAAGATAATCAACCATGGTGGAAATACAATATTTCTCAAATATGGCAATTAAACTGTTAAGGTTCGGTTGTCATAATTAATAAGAATTAATAACAAAATCTCATACTCTGAGCAACTGATAGAAGTAATTGTATATTTTATGCTACAAGTATTCATTTTGTTTGATAATGAGTGATCTGAGGAACAGAATATAATAGACCAAGAGTTAGATAGTGGCAATGTCAGGGTTAAGCCACATAACAGAGCTGTCATATTCACAGAGCAATCGCCCAGAGCTGATAATTCGGTGACATACATTTCAGGGGAGTTTAACTATTCAAGTGGCATAACAATTTTGGAAAGTGATTTAAAGTCTGGAAGTAATACTTGTGTCAGAAATTGATCAGGAACTGAAGAAAGAGCTTCCAGTAATACAAGAGAGTGATCATGGTTCATGATCCTGTGGATACACAAGTGGAATTAGAGGCTGAAGTTTTATTAGTTAGACAATGAAATGAAGGATACAAAACAGTCTCACAAAAGAACCACAAGCTGAAGTTTTCATGCTCAAGAGATTTTGATAACTATCAATAAACTTGAGGATCAACTATTAAAAGAAGCATAAAAGGAGAGTTAGACAGTTAGGCAGAGCTTGTTGTTTGTTTTGAGGTATCAGAAAAAGGTTAACCTTTCACAAATGTGGATTTGTACTGAAAAACATTCTTGTTTATGGAGCTTACAATGTAAAAGCTAGATTAATTGCTAGTTGTTTGGAGTGTTACTGGGCAACACAGATTAGATTACTTACAGTGTGGAAACAGGCCCTTCGGCCCAACAAGTCCACACCGACCCGCCGAAGCGCAACCCACCCATACCCCTACATTTACCCCTTACCTAACACTACGGGCAATTTAGCATGGCCAATTCACCTGACATGCACATCTTTGGACTGTGGGAGGAAACCGGAGCACCCGGAGGAAACCCACGCAGACACGGGGAGAACGTGCAAACTCCACACAGTCAGTCGCTGAGGCGGGAATTGAACCTGGGTCTCTGGCGCTGTGAGGCAGCAGTGCTAACCACTGTGCCACCGTGCCGCCCACAACTATTACAAGAAACATTAAAAATATTTTTGAGTATCTGTGACCACATTCACTGGAGAGGAGACCAATCAACATAAAAGCCACATTTCTGCAGCGCAATACGTTTCAGAAAGAATTGTACCTGAAACTGCCTGAAGGGGCAGTCGGTGCAGAAGGAAAACTATGGAATCTAAATAAACATGACTGTCGCCTAGGTCACAACCTTGTTTTTGTTTTGGTGAAATGTGATTTCCTGTAAGTTGGTTTCATTATATTAAATCCAGATAGTTCAATGTATTATTGGTACCATAGAGGAAAATGAAAACTTTCAATAATCTTGGTATTAATAATTCACTGTCAGGTTGTATTGCAGAATTTGGGAAATGTGTTATTAAGGTTGATGTAGAATTTACATTTGGGAGTCAGGCTTTTATATATATTAGATATTAAGCAAATTAAGTATGGAATAACTTTATGGCAATAATCCTAGTTGGAGCATGTAATTCATATTCAAGGTAATTGTACAAAATTATCACTCAGACTGGACCAGATGCTAGCTGTAATCATTTGGATTTAAGAACTGCAATAAAATAAACTAAAATAAGAATGTCTTTATTTTCTTTTTGTGCTTCCCATCTGAAGGCAGGCCTGACTCAGAGTGCTATGATCTCCACTGCTGGTAGGGTGAGGAGACAGGTCCTGAATCCATCCCAACCGGCATGTGGATCAAAACTCGTGCTGTTTGGATCAATCAAGCCACATCAGCCATTCAGCCAACTAAGCCAAAAAACCCATCCCTGAAGTCCTGGTTGCTGTAGCAATATATAGTTTTATGTGCAGCTTGTTGCCATGGAGTTATAGATTCTGATGTCAGAGATTCCAATTATTTTCCACCAGTTGGCCAACAAGGAATCTCTCCTGCTCTTCCTGCCTGCCATTGGTGTAGGTTAGAGGATTTTGCAGATTGATACTCAATAGCTGCATTAAGAATACATCTTCCTTACCAATCATGTCTTGAAATAGGACTAGAATCTGGAGCTTCTGGCGCAGACACAGAAACCCAACACAACAGGTGCTGAAATAACTCCAAAGAGGCTGGCAACACGTCACCAAGTCACCTTTTATTTATATGTGCATAGTGGTCTGGCTTCTCTCTGTAAGAGCTAACTCTCTGGGTGAACAGAACCTCTGACATTCTTATTTATGTCTGTCAGCCAGGGCTCCCTGATTGGACAAAATTAACAGACTCCAATCAGGGAACTCATATTCTATGAGGCCCATCCAGGTGAGCTCGTTACAATCACTACAACTGCACCACAAAATTTCTACAGAATATTAATGGGGCAATTAAAACATTAAGAAAATAAATCCAGATAAAGGTATTCTTAAGGTTGCATTCTTAAGTAATCCACAGAATACGAGAGTGGACTTTTTTGGCAATGCTCACTTGCGGGTCCCCTGATGTATATTCCACTGCAACAGGTTTATAATATTACTGATGGGTGAGGATGGAAAATACGAAACTTTAGCATGGGAAGCAAATTAAAAAAAGGTTGTTAGCTGCATTCTGGCTGTTAAAACTGGGTTCTTGTGGAGGCAGTGGAGATGCATTTCAAATGTATTGAATATTTAAAGAGACTTTATGTAAAATGGACATACTGAAGTTTATATACCACTGATTGAAATGTAGACCACCATTTCTTGTGGGATAATGTAGACTCTAGAAAACGTCTGGCTGGAAAGGTTATGAATTGACATTGCTGGTTGAAATCAAATGCTACAGAGAAAAGAATTCCTAAAATTAAATTCAATCCATATCAACTGATGGTGTTGTGTTGTGAAAGAAATGCATATATGAAAAAATTGTTACAAGACCAAGAAGAGTGTCTAGCAATGTAATGCATAGTACAGAATATAGAGATCATTGATTTAATTAGTTTTAAATAGTGGCTGTGTATATAAACTTTATTTCAAGAGAGAAAGGAATCTGTCACTCGTATCCCAATTGATTTTAATTGAGTGTGGGTAGTGGGCATTAAATGGGGTTTCACTTATATTCCTGTGCCGTGCATTTTTGTAAATGAGTGTTTTTAAATGTGTGCAAAGATTGGCCCTCTTTGTATCCTTCACCACATTGCTTTGTAGGTCTAAGGTAAAGTGGCTATTGTCTTATGGACTGTTAGAGAGAGACAACTGGTAATGGTTTAACCCGAGGGTCACCACGCCTTGAAAGAGAGGAGAAATTGAGAAGGACAGTCATTCACATAACTTCAGCCAGTGCAAGAAGTGAACCCATACAACTGGCATCACAATCTCAGTTGGCTAGGTGGCTGGTTTATAATGCAAAGTGATGCCAACAGCATGGGTTGAACTCCCACACCAGCTGAGGTCACATCGAAAGATTCCCCCCTCACCTGAGGCATGCTGACCCTCAGACTAAGCCATCCTTTTTTTAAATAGAGCAGTCTTCTGGTCTGGTAAGACTATGGCAATTTTACCTCTTCCAGAGACCAAGGGGCTGAGAAAAAGGGGCAAATGGCCTGATGTTTACAGAAATGTGCAATTGAAAGATAGTCATTAAAACAAATACAAATTTTAGATTAGATTCCCTACAGTATGGAAACAAGCCTTTTGGCCCAACAAGTCCACACCAACTCTCTGAAAAGCAACGCACCCAGACTCATTCCCCTACATTTACCTCTGTACCTAACACTATGGGCAATTTAGCATGGCCAATTCACCTAACCTGCACATCTTTGGACTGTAGGAGGAAAGCGGAGCACCCGGAGGAAACCCACGCAGACACAGGGAGAAACTCAACACAGACAGTCACCTGAGGTGGGAATCAAACCCAGGTTCCTGGCACTTTGAGGCAGTAGTGCAAACCACTGAGCCACCATGCCTCCCAAATTTCTTACCTGCAGGCCTAATACTTTTGAACTGGTGGCATTTATGAATGCTGCTTCACACTGGAAATGCCCTGATGAGCTAATTAACATTTAGACATTGAATGGTATGCAGAGAAGTGGTAGAGAGGAGAGAATTATTATCAAGAAGCAAAATGTGAAGCAGGAAAATCATGAAATTAAGGGTAACTGTAACTTTAACTGTAAGACACAATGTCATTGTAGCCACAAAATCAGCTTTATCAAGCTTGTTTAACCTTAATGTTTCAGCTTTCGGTGATGTGATAAGTGAAGTTTGCCGTGCAGCTGGTGAGTATTCTGAACAGAAAGCCTTGCACTATATCTTCAACACTTTCTAGTGATTACTAATTGGGTATTGGAACTGAATGGTTCTGCTAACATTACAGCTCAGACTGCAACAGATCTGAAGGTACAGAGTACAGAGCATGGTATCAGAATCTACTCTTTTGTTACTTACTACCTGGACGATTTGAAGATCATCTGGTATCACAAGTAAGAGAGAACTTTCTTCTATATATTTGGCACTAGAAAATTGGGAGTAAAGTAAACTGGAGGTGCTGACTTCCATGTCCAACTCACTCCCTGGAAATGAAACTCATAAAACCTAGCCCTTTCTTGTAACAGTACTTAGTTTTACAGAGAAAGGATATAGAGGTAGGAAGCTTTGTGCTTGTTATTGGAACTCATTTTATTAGATGTGAGACAGTTGGAAATGAATCACATCCTAAAGTTTAGATAGTTTTAAAATGCCTGTTGTCTTTCTCCAGAGACACAAAGCTTGCATCCACAGACAGGGTAAAGAGTGGTGTTACAGGAGAGCAGCTCTGGCTGCAGATTAATGAACCCACTGAAAAGGATAAAGGCCAATACACTCTTGAACTCTTTGATGGAAAAGCCGGACACAAAAAATCAGTTGAACTATCAGGGACAGGTAAGAAAAACAGATCAACTTCCAGCATAGTTATTTGAATATTGTAATAAAGTGTTCCTATTGGTCCATCGTGAGATTATGCCAACGCAGCAGTTTAAGGGGAGGACTTTGGGCAGCAGGTCTTGAATAAATGTCGACTCGTCTGTAATTGTAGAATATTCCTCATATATCAGATTCAGGAATCTTTGCACATTAATGGCAGGTGTCTGTACCATGTATCACCTTAATATCTGAACGATGATGTGATGGTAGTTGAGATGAATAACTGGGAGTAAGGTGCTTACTGCCACACCCAACATAGCTTTTTTGACTTGAGTTCTGTTGTTAAAAGGAATGTTTCCTCTTCCTGATGTTTGCAAAGTTTTGAAGGAAAATGTTTTGTAATCAATCTCAATGTATTTCTGGTGGACATTTCACATTTGGAGATTATGAACATGAAGCATGTAATTATCAAATAGATACAGGACAAGTCTTTATAGTTGGGATTGAGGTCTGCTCAGGAAGCTTCTAATTGCCATGCAAATTAAGTAAGAACATTCAATATTAACATTAATAACTGCGGAGCTTTGAACACTACTTGTTTCATATTTATGTCATCTGGGTTATCATTTAGCAATCCCACCCACAGAATGTGTTAAAACTAACATTGTGCATTCAGAAAAAAAATTAAATGTTGTTTAAAATGTGTGGAAATGGCATTTTTAAACATTTTATTAAGGGAGGTTTAGTTGTTTATGACTAGCACAGTAAACCACCATAATTAATGCCAAGTGTAGACCTCTGTTAAGATATAACTCTTTGTTGCTTCTCACACACTACATACTGTGCCATATGTTTCAAATTCCTTTGTTTGTGAGGCTTATCAGCATATCCAGCAAGATGAGGAGCATCAGAACTAAGAGGAGGCAATTCGGTTATTTGAGCCTGCCTCCCCCCACCCCATTTTGTTGATTATATTACTCACAGATTTTTCTGTGACATCTGGCTTTCTGCTGCTTAAAATACATAAATGTCTTGTTTTAATGTCTTTGCTCTATAATCAGCTGTATAAAGATATAGCTTTCAATGAGAATAGTGTTTTTTTTTCAGGGAAGTGCTTAAATTGAAGTACCTCTGTCTAATTATTTCAGCTTTCCCCTGATCTTTTGGTCATGTAGGCATGACGTTGATATGATAATTTCATGATGAATTAGTGCAGCGTTATGGAACTGAACTATTTTCTTTCAGTTATTAAATCAGAGGTAGGATCTGTGAAGACAAATGAAATTTGACAGTAGCAGCATTAATAAAGTAAACATATTAGGGTAGACCTATGATTTGGTGCCAGAGTGTTACATTGACATTGCAGATTGACAAGCACATTTTCATCAATAGAAATGAAAATCATACAAAGTTTTGTATCCACCAGGAATTGCAATGGCTTTTGTTACAACATAGTTAGTGAACTAGTTTGCTACATATTTATCCAACTAACGTCTCTCTTCTTTAAAGTTTTTGATGAAGCCTTTGCAGAATTCCAGAGGCTGAAGTAAGTATACTGGTTTTACTAAAAATTGTTTATGTGCAATGTTTACGCATTTAAAAAATCTTTCTCCAATCCATCCTAAAGATATTGATTACTTGCTGGATTATGACTCTACGTATGCTGGCTGCCTTCAGCACTTCATTTTCTAATGTGTGAGTTTAGGCCCTATCAGATTTACATATAAATAGACACTTCGTAGAGTTTAAGCCAATATCTAACGCAACTTAAAAATGTTGAATAGGTTATAGTGTTCTTTTTCTTAACACATTGAAAATATATTAAAAGATCTTAACAAGATTTTCCATTAAGTTTACCTGTATTACCTATTTTTCCTGTATTTATGATTTGTAGATGCCGGTGTTGGACTGGGGTGTACAAAGTTAAAAATCACACAACACCATGTTATAGTCCAACAGGTTTAATTGGAAGCACACTAGCTTTCCTGTAGGTGGTGATATAATGCCAGTTTTTAGTGTCATTTTGTTGATGTTAGGAACACCTCAGTGAAGCAGTCTATCATTTTGGCCTATGGCAATTTTTGTATCTTCTGCACTTCAGAACACATTTTCATTTAACTGTTTTAGAAGTTATTAAACCATTCCATCAATTCATCTATGTTTGTAGTATAGCAATGACCACTCAGACCTACATAGCTAATGTTCCAACTTTTCACAAGTATTCACGGAAACAATGGGAAAACTTGTGTTCCAGCATCTGATAGCCAGAGGACACCACCACCCATCCAGCCTTAATAAGCACATAAAACTCTTTCACGTCCTGAAAATGTTGGAAACGAACACACCCAGGATGTAATGTCTGGTCACAACAAGCAGATACCCTGCTGGACAGGGTAACCAAGCAAGAGTAAACTTGCATTTATATAGCACCTTCCACATCCTCAGGACAGCCAGAAGTATTTTATAGGCAAAAATTTCTTAAGTGTAATCATTGGAAGTGTAATTATAAGGAAATCCAACAGCCAATATATGCTGCTCTGATGAACAGCAAAGAGGTAAATGATGTGGCAACTTGCTTCATGTATTGCTTGAGAAGTATATATTGGCCAAGACATCAGGAGCCTTTCCTGCACTTTTAAAATATTTTGAGAGACTGCAGCATGTCGGAGAAGTTGCACTACTCTCTCAGTTATGGTTCAGCTTTTCACTTGTGTTCTTTGACACAGAAGCAAAGTGATTCAACAAAGTAGCGCTTCTAACTGTAGGAATCAGAACCCCCATCTTGCAGCACATCATTTCCACTGGGCCCACAGGCAGTGCTGAACAGCAGGTTATATAAATTCTCCATTACTTTATTCCAGCCGGATTGATTTGCAGCTGTGTATTTGAAGGAGGCGACAGTACGTCTTAGAAGTGCTGCATACCAATTTTCCACATACAAATTCAAAATGTGGGGGGAAAGCATGTTCCCTGACTTTTTTTTAAAAATGATTGACAATGGATGTGCAGTGGGGCATTGGAAGGGTAGAGATGTGAAGGCATTTAGAACAACTATGCACAATTCTAAATTTGCAACTCACATTATTCACTTTCCATAAGTTATTTGGTTCTGAGCCCATCAGGTGACCATGTGCATGTTTTTTCAATAATTGATGTGAAATGGTAGTTTGAATCAACACAACTTTGCACTTCCTAATCTTAGCACTTATAATGATGCCCATGCTTAAATGAGCTAGTACAACATGTACCAGAGATTGAGCATTCAACCATCCCGGTCTGTTTCAATAATCTATTCACATGAGCATGCAAAACATCAGACAGGAAAAGGATTATTGGTTTATCTAACTTGTTGCATATAGTTGTGATGCCATGTCTATGACTTTAAAATACTCCATAGCCTACAGGCACAATATAGTCTATGAGGTCAGGTGAAAATAAACATCAAAACCCAAGGCTAATTATGGGAAAGAAAAAAATGAAATGTTTGGATTTTTTTTTAGATGATTCAAATATTTCCAAGAGGTTAAAATGACCATGTGAATATACCATTTTGAACCTACCTCTTGTACAATGTGATCAGTGTCATTGGAGAAGCAGTGAACACTTTTTTAGTGGTTTAACATGGATCTTGCACTACAGTAAATAAGTAATAACCATAAGTCAGTTAAACAATTATAGTCACCTCATGGAAATATAATTTGTTACTATATTTGTCTAATTTTTTAAAATATGTCTCAGACGTTTCTGCATTCATCAGACACAGAGAAGAGACATTGCGCCAATAATAGCTTTTCATGTGTCTCTTAATGGAGTTCTATTTTTAGTAGAAAAGTCAAGCAGAGATTTATGTTTATGGAGTCACAATTATGATGTTATCAAAATATATTTATAATTATCAGTGTGTATGTATATAATTATTTCAATGCAGATTAACACATTTGCCTTAATTTATTTTTCACTTTTTTCTCATCTTTAATAAACAGACAGGCAGCAATTGCTGAAAAAAGTGAGTATCATGTCGTCAGATATTTTATAAAGAAATCATGAATATTTTAATATATTTAAATTATAGTATTAATTAGTGAACTGATTAGATAAATGATATAGATGCACTTAAAATTTCCATCTTTTATGAAGGTATAAGTTTGATTATTTTCTATAAGGTGCAACAATTTCTGGATGAAGGTTTGCTCACTGAGCTGGAAGCTTCATTTCTAGATGTTTCATCACCCTACTAGGTAACATTTTCAGTGGGCGTCCAGGTTAGGCACATTTCATGATTCTTCGCCTGGAGGCCCACTGAAGATGTTACCTAGTAGGGTGATGAAATGTCTGGAAATGAACCTTCCCGCTCAGCGAGCAAACCTACATCCAGAACCTCAACCTGAGCTACAAATCTTCTCAAACCTCACTACGATGCAACAATTTTGCTGAACCATAAATAGGAACAGAAGACCATCTAGCTCTTGAGTTTATTCTACTATTCAGCAAGATCACTTCAATGATATATCTGTAGCTTTGCAATTTCTTTCTGAGATACCCCTTTGGGAATATAAGGATGGATTATGATTGACTTGCCACCCAACATTTCATTGTTCAACATTGGAAAAGCATCTGATGCCCACATGTTCTCTCTAAAATGACACAGTGGAGAATGGGAATGAAGCTTGCATTTTCTACTGTTTGTTACTGTCCATGCTGAGTTTCTATAGTACTCCTCTTTGTAAGTAATTATGTAATTTTAATATTAACACTTTAAGATGTACTTTTGTGTCAGATCTAAGAGAATTTATTTTTCTCTCTGATAGATCGTGCTCGTGTTATCGGAGGTTTGCCTGATGTTGTTACAATTCAAGAAGGAAAGGTAACTAAAAACTGTAGCTTACTGAAACTATAAATGCTGTAAATATAACATCCACCATGTTTTTCTTTCATTTTAAGGAAGGTAAATGCTGCCAGATTGTTAGCTGGCGATTATGATGTTGTCCTACACCCTTTTCACAATTAAAAAAAACTCATCTAATAATTTGGTGGCAAAATTTTTAAAGGTTTTATTGTTATTACTGATCATAGAAATTATGTAATCTGTTTTGAGTTTGAGTGATCAACTGAAAACCTTTACAGCTAATTCCAAAAATCTAATTTCTGTTTAAGTGGGTGAAATCACATGCTGGAACAAATAAGATATTTTGGAGTCTGAAGTAACTTAATTTTGTTCTCTAATGGCTGTTTTTGGAATTGTTGAGGAAACATATTGTTTTCTTATTTCTTTTTTAGTCACTTAATCTTACTTGTAATGTCTGGGGAGAACCTGTGCCTACAGTTTCCTGGCTGAAGAATGATAGAGAACTGCTAGGTGACGCTCATCTAATACTGAAGTTTGACTCAGGAAAATTTGCTTCCTTCACTATCACCGATGTCAGAACCACAGACTCTGGCAAATACAGCATCCTCGTAAAAAACAAATACGGCACTGAAACAGGCGACTTTACTGTAAGTGTTTTCATCCCTGAGGACGAAGAAGTACAAGTTGAACAGGAAAAAGCAGCAAAGAAAAAGTGAAGTGATTGTATTGAGAAAGATAGGAGTGAGCAAACAAGTTCAGGCTAACATATATTATCAGTGGTGTGTAAGATTTGATGTGGAGGTTAGTTTATTGTTATATGAAGAGTAAAGGTGAGACTGGAGGAATGAATTTCAAGCAGCAGTTTTAAAACTTTCATTGTCTGTACTAAACTAGTCACTGAGTGCATCTGAAGCATTGAGTTAGTGAAGTAGACTTCCTATAGATAAGTTGTTAGCCCTCTGTTTCCTTTTGTGTCTCTAATTTCAATGTGAACACCAAATATGTTGATGCTGTAATCAATAAAATCCCATAGCAATACATGAATAAATGGTGCACATATCTTTCACACTTACCTCCACCTGTTCCACCGTGTCTTCTTTCAAGGAGTGTTTTCACATTTGTTCACCACTTCTTTCTAATTCATTAACTCCTATGTTGTATTTTAAGTTACAGTGTCCCTTGCCCAACTCAATTACATCTGTTAAAATGAGTATTTCTGCACTGCCAGGCACATATTGAAGTGTAATTCCTGATCAAATCATGCAACAGGTTCTGTCTGACTTGTCTTCACACACTTCCCATTTGATGAGTTGAAGTCTACTCTGCCATGTTTGATGGGTTCTCTGTGATTAGATTTCTAAATTCTTTGGTATGTTGCCATACAAGCTCCAGACTACTGAATTTGCTTCTGGCGACGGCCTACTGTATGACTCAATAACTTAAAAAAAAAGGAACTTGGGCCATCTACAAAATATGCATAACTCATAGAAGAAGTGATAGAGATTCAAACATGTTAAATGATTCCATATTTCAGTGATAGACTAGTACAAATGTCAAAAAGGGACACTGTAATTTTAGTTTATTCAACATTGGAGCAGTAATATGCACAAATTCATATGATTTAACTCTTGTTTGCCACTAGTAATTCTTTGTGTGTATCAATTTAAGCAATGCAATCTATCCTCCAGTGGTTTCCTGTAGTAAATGTGGTTTAATCTACGTGGATGGGCTTTCTCTGAGTCATACTGAATTGAGGGTTTTCCTTTGGTAAAGTGACAGCTCTGCTTTAAAATTTCAGAAAAGATAGTTGTTATACTAACTCGCTTCTTGATTATTAAACCCATTACTGACTGCACTCCCATTACTACAGCAAATATTTGTTCCTGCTAGACTGAAAACTGGGTGCTCCTTGATATGCTTCACTCATATTTTATTGATTGTGAAATATATTGTTCGCATTTTCACATATGTGCACTAATATTTCTTTCTTATTCAGAGGAGTTTTCAAATCATATAATTTTGAATGTGCACTAAATAATTTTTGACACGATTTAGAAAACTTCTTTTTTAAAAAAAGACAGTTCTTACCTAGACATGCATTAGTCGCACCCTACTACAATCATTAGTAAAACTCCAAAGTAATATTTTATAAAACATGCAAGCTCCTTGAGAAACTGTCAATGCCTGATGCCATGTTGATGATATCAGAAATGACTTTCCTTGTTTTTTTTTTACTGCATTTAATGAAAATGGTGTGTAATGAAATATGATTGCATTTGGTCAATTGGCCTAAGAACAGGGGATACTTTCAAGAGTACAATGTTTACAATGTTTATCTATAATAGCGATGTAGCATAAATAGCCCAACAATTGCTGAGAGTAGCCATTTCACAATGTTAGGGCAGACTTTAATGCCCCCCATCCTCAACTCTTTCCACTCAGCAGCAGCCTGGGAATTGTTGGAAGTGTATAAAATGAGAAAGGCAGGCCTATTGTCTTTCTAACTTGCTTCTGATAACGCTTGGATCAGGAAAGGTCAAGGACAGCCAATTTATGAGCACGTAAGAGTCTTAGCTCTCTGGTTCTTGCACACTATAAGTATCAAGGTCCGTTGTATGCCATGTACTAAGGTCACCAGCCATATCATGGCTGCCTCCCTGCAGGGTCAGAGGATATTTCTCCCAATCTGGTATCCTGTGACCTATGCCAAGCCCCTTCACCACAAACTGACAGTCAAGGTCTACCCTACCCTGCCTATACCTGGACCACCACAATGTCCTCCCTACCTCCAATCACTGGATTCTCCATACTGGTGTATCACCCCCTTTCATTTATCTTCTGGGGATTCCAATATGGCAGCAGCAATTGCTAGCATCTTTCCAGCTGGTGAATGAGCACTCTGCAGTGGCCATAAAATTCTACGCTATTTGTAAATTTGTCACAAAGTTGAGATATACGATGGGCATGATTTGCCCTTAGCCTCATAAAATCAAGATGTCACCATTAATCTGTTCATGAATAAAGGGTGGCACAGTGACTCAGTGGTTAGTACTACTGTACTATAATGCCAGGGACCAAGGTTCAATTCCAACCCTGTTTGTGTGGAGTTTACATGGTCTCCCCATGTATGTGTGAGTTTGCTTTTGGTGCTCTGGTTTCTTCCCACAGTCCAAAAATCTGCAAGTTAGGTGGATTAGCCATGGATGGGGGAACAGACCTAGGTGGGATGCTCTTTGGAGGGTTAGTGCAGACTCGACAGCTGAATGGCCTCTATCTGCATTGCCAAGATTCTGAGTATTAAAAAGTTGGTGGGAAGGGAGCAACAGAATAATCTCAGTGGTAACATTTAAGTTTGTCAGAATTTCACATTCAAGCATCCTGGTCAAGTGACTTATGGTGCTAATGAGCTACCCAAATTCAGAGAACAATTAAAACCTTGGAGGCTCATTACTGAAGCTTGTAAGTTCTTCCTAAAGATTGTTACAAGTTAATGTTTTTACATTTAATTATTGTTTTAAGTCCTTTTCTTTTCTCTTAATTCAATCTTCCTTTGCGTCTCTTTCTTTATCTAACTGGGCTCCAATTTACCTTTGTTCCTTCTCCATTATTCATTCCGTTTCTTTCTATTCTTATATTTAATCCAACAACGAGGTAGACCTTTAACTCTGATACAAGATTTCAGATATCCTGCTATTAATTTCCATTCGTTTGGGGCTCAAAAACAATTCGATCTGAAGTGCAAGGTTGAAAATGCAGTTCGCTGCTCCAGTAGTGTCTGCGTTAACATTTGCTGATACTTCTTCCAGAGTCCAATCTTAATTTCATCAGGGATTTTGCATTTTGGAATTAAAGAATTGCACAGACCATGCTAAAGGTCACCATGGCTTGGGCTAAGTTATCTTGTGTATTTATGCGCTTCTCATCTCGACATCTATGCAATTGACATATGTGAGTGACTCACCAAATGAACTAGTTATGGTCTTGCCCCGTGGACCTTTGCAGGGTCATGGGCTCTAGGGTTATATTTGAAGATCAGCTGGACACTACTTCGCTTGCTGCAAGATAGGAGTTTCCATTCACTCCTAACACAGTGACCATGCCACAGAAGGAGCAGAAGCATATTAATGATGTCTCGTTACTTGTGTTGCTGGATGGAATAAGGGAAAGAAGGGAGGTCCTCTTCTCAGGAGATGGCATCAGGATGCCCTTTAAACCCACTGAGCTTGGAACCAGGGTCAGTGCCGATGGCCCTCATCAATGCACCTGGCTGCAGTGCTGCAAGAGAATGAATTATTTGCTGCACTCCTCAAGGGTAAGTGGCACCATCTTCTCCTTGCTAGCTGTCACTCACAGGCACAGTCCACTTCCGCCACTGCACAGGCATCTCAAAGCCTCATCTTTGCATGCATGATATGCACTGAAAAGCTCCCATCCACCTAATGCTCTGAAAGTGCCAGCCTTTCCTGGCCACTATGTTTTTAAGACAGCTCACTGCCTGGCATTATCATGCACTCTTACAAAGGAATCCCATTGCCATCACACTTAATTCTTCTCTTTATTGCATTGTAGGACACGCTCACCCACAAGACTTTAGAGAGAGCTAAGACTGGCAGAGAGGTGGTGGTCATAAAGATTCTCGCTCCCTTTGAGGTGTGGTCATAGACCTGACCTTGGAATCATTCCTGTGGTGACACAGACAGAAATCCAGTAAGTAATACTGTGTTACAGTGTGCTCTTTTCGGATGTGAACAAAGCTCAGTGTTCTGCATAAGCTTTTGTGTATGTTCACAACTCATTCTTTTACTTCTGTTCTACAGCCAGTAGCAGCACACAGGATCCAGTACAGAGAACGAGGCCAGAACCTGAACCCATCAGCACCAGCAGTGCCTCTGAGGATAATGCATGTGAATGTTCAGAGATTGCACAAGCAAAGCATTTACCTGCACCATCCACCTAAGTTCACCACGAAGTTAGCTTAGACTTCGGGAACACAATCTAGTGAATGCATCACTGGCATATGCCTGCATTTGGTGGTGGAAGAAATGCCTGAGCTCTCTGAAACTCAGAGAACAACCACAAATCTACTGAGCTCCATGTGAAAAATGGCCTCAACCACAAATGAAGTGGTCAATCCATTGAGAGAGAGAGAGAGGTGGGCAACATCAGGCAGTTGTGCCAGAGCCCCTAAGCAGAATCATAGAGGTCGACAACACTGAAAAGATCCCTTCAACATATCCAGTCTGTGTCAAATAGAAGCACTCAATTAGACTGAAGCTGTCATTCGCATCATCAATACTGTGGTGGCTGTAGTATGTAAGCACTTGGTTACCTCCACAAAAGGGTAGCAGCTGCCTTGGAGACCCAGGTCTAGCAGTCCTACATTGTCTGCTTAGCACCAGTTTGGCTTGATGGTTGCTGAATATGTACTTGGACTCACACTGTATCACTTCAGCCATAGGTTCTCAGCATCTAAGAGAAGGTGATGGGGCATCTCAGCCATATTCCAGGTGTCCCTTCTGCTCAAGGTGACAGCATAGTACCAAGCAGGCAATATTAAGAGGAGGAATGACAGAATGTCCCCTCAGAAGTTGCTTCTCAGATCAGCCCAGAGGTGGTCTGGCCCATCACTTCCCCACCACAAGCAACCCTATCGTCTTTAGCAGCTGTGACAGAGAATGGGTGCTGCTGTTCTGGTGTATGACACTCTCTGTAGCTCGGACTCTCTCGGTTCAGAGTTCCCAAAGGATGGCTGCAAATGTCTTCAAAGTCACCAGAGAGTACCAGTCAGCAGACCTCTACCTCAACTGCAGTTGTTGGGCTTACATTGAGACATAGAGGGGGAATAAAAATTGTCCAAAGATACATCACTAGCATACATGTTCAATTAGTATGCATAAACTGAATGTTTGTAAACATATATTCACTTGCACTGTTTTAGTGTCTAATGTAGTTAGTAAACGAATTGGAACTGAGAAGGTTCTCTGAAGTGAAAAGTTTGGAGCCTTCCAAGGCTATGTTATTCTTCAGTCTCTTAACTTTGGTATCACTCAGAATCAGCAAAGTGGGTGACTAGAGATTGCCTTATCTAATGGAACCACACAACCAATAGATTCAGATTGGTATATCCATTTCCTACGTTACTGTCAGAGATCTCGTGTTAATGATAAGTTTTAGGGGAAGAGCCAGGCCTGGGATATCTAACTGCTACAGCCCTCATGCATATCTTATGACAGTAGTTAGGGGATATGTCATTTGTCTCTAAGCTGCAAGAGGGGAAGTTTTGTCACATGTTGGTGTTCTCAAAGCCATGTTAGCAAAGCTAGGTGTGAATAGTCATAACACATATCAACCTTCTGTAATTTGGCAGCCAGAGAGAACAAATCAACACTTGATTGAACTGTGTGCTAGCAAGGTTCTGCTATGTCATGCTAGGGTTTTAAAAGAGATTGTTAATGAGGTGATGGATGCATTGGTATTATTTTTCAAAAATTCTCTTGATTCAGGAAAGGGTTCCATCAGAGTGGAAAAATGCAAATATAACCCCTCCAATCAACAAGAGAGAGAGGCATAAAACAGGAAACCATAGGCCAATTGGCTTGATGCCCGTTCTGAGAGATATGCTAAACTCAATAACCAAAATGATCATATCTTTGGAACCCTTTGCATCGAAAACCAATGGAGATAAAATCGTGAAATATTTTTAAGGCAGAAATAAATAGATTCTTGTCAGGCAGAGAAATCAAACCTTATTTTGGGGATGGATGGGATTGTGGACTTCAAAACACAAACAGATCAGCCATGATCTTATTCAATGGTAGAGCAGGCTTGATGAGCCAAATGGCCTACTCCTGCTCCTATTTCATATGTTTGCAGATTATTTGTATTCTGCAATTGTGCAACCATATTGTACAGACCATTGTATGAAACTAGTTTTATAAATATTCATGTTACTACATTTATTAAGTCACTTTTGTTACAATAATTTGTTCAGCAGCCAGAACCTATTGGTTGGACCCAGAAAATGTAAGAACTACTGCAATTATATAAAAACAATAAAGTAAATTATATAAAATTTCTGTAGGTGGTAGAGGTTTGAAATAATAACAGAAGTGCAGCAGGTCTACCAGCATCTGTGGAGAGAGAAAAACAGAGTGAATCCTTTAAGTTTAATATGATTCTTCTTTGGAACTGGAAAAGTAATGGGTTTTACGTCTTGGAAAATGAGGCAAGGAGGACAGATGGCAAAGGAGCCAGGAGCAAAAGGGAGCTGATGGCAGTAGAGAAGAGATATAGGTGAAGAGTAGATGTTAATCGTAGATGTTAATAATAGAGAATAGATAAACTCTATTGAAAGCCAACCTTACAGTGAGTACATCGTTGGAGAAGTTATCAAAATGGAGTCCATGATTTGAAGTTATTCAACACAATGTTGAGTCCTGGAGGCTGTAAAGTGCCACAAGTGAAAATGAATTGCTGTACCTTTAGCTTGGATTGGGTTTTGCTGGAAACCTGCAACAGACCTATGATAGAAACTTTAGCACAAGATCAAGATGTTGCATTGAAATAGCAAACAACTGAAAGGTTAGAATTATTCTTGCAGACCAAATGGAAGTATTCTGGAAAGTGGTTACCCAGTCTCTGTTTGGTGTTGCAATGTGAAGGAGTACATTGTGAGCAGTAAACACAGTAGACTAAATTGACAGAAGTACAAGTAACTGCTGCTTCACCTGGAAGTTATGTTAGGACAGTGATGAGGAAGGAGGTAAAGAGGTAAGTGTTATACATTTCACATGGAAAAGTACCATGAGGCATGAAACATTTTTGGGAGTGACAGAGAAATAGGTCAGACTATCACTGAAGGAATAGCCCTACAGAATGCTGGCAGGGGAAGGGAAAATGAGTTGGAGATGGCATTCTCCTGGAAGTGTCAGGAAATGGCAGAGGGCAATCTTTTAGCTGCAGAAGTAGCTGGAATGGGAAGTGAGGACGAATGAAACCCTATTGTTCTGAGAGGGAAGGGGTGAGGGCAGAAGTGCAAGATTGGACAGAGCTTCAGGCCTAATCAAATGTAGTAGTAAGGGGGAGTCCTTGGTTGAGGTTAAAGAAAGACATGTCAGAAGCAACCCTTTGGAAGGTGGTATTATCAGAATGGAGGTAACAGAGACCAAGGAAATGGGAGAGTGGAATAGAATCCTTAATATGTGAGGAAGTGTAATCAAGGTACTGTAGGAGTCATTGGATTTGTAGTGGGTATCAGTGGACGGATGTGGAAACACTGAAGACAAGAAAAAGAACAGAAGAGTCAGAGATAAACCAGGTAAAGTTGAGAGAAGGATAGAAATTGGAAGGAAAACAGATTAACTTTTCTAATTGCAAATGAGAACAAGAATGCACTCATTGATGTTAGAGTGCCTGAGTAGGACTGAACAAGGAATGTTCCATATACTCCATGAAGAGACAGCCATAATTAGGACCTATGCAGGTACCTATAGTTACACCTTAACTTGGAGAAAATGAGACAAGTTAAAGCAGATATGTGAGAAATGAGTTATGTGAAAATTATAACTGCTCATATTCTTTGTTAGCTATCCCTCGATTGGTAGCCAACTCCCTTCAGTCATTATGGTCAATGTTTTAAAGAGAATTTCATTGTCTTTTTGAATGGCTTCCTCTGGAAGAGTGGTCATTTGTGAGTTGACAGAGCCAGATCTGGCACAGGCAATGATTCTAAACTGTGAAAATATTCTGGTCAGTCCATGAAGATTGCTTTCGCAGGAGTTTTGCCTGATCGTGAGTGGGGTTGCCATCAGGGAGGTCACTTGCATTTGATCACTGATCCTCCCATTGAATCTAGTAGATGCAGCAGAGGAATTGCTGATGGAGGTTTTCTAGTGTCCTTATATCTCACTGATACACAGTTCAGTTCTTGTTGTTGTGATAACATTACAAGGTAGCTTTCAATGTTTGCTGCAGAGGTATAAAACTGATAGGATCAGATAGGTCCTTATGAAATAAGCTGTTTAATTTACCTTTTTAAAATCAGTATGTAGAATTTTAATTTCTCTTGACCGTACAGGAGGTAAAAACCAAAATAAAAAGAGAAAATGCTGGGGAAACTCTATAGGTCTAGCAGCATCTGTCGAGACAGAAAGAGAGTTAATATTTCAAGTCCAATGTGACTTTTCTTTGGAAAATAAATATTTAAGATATAAGTTGCACTGTCAGGCTATTTTTTTGTTTGATTAAGGCACCTGCCTTAATCAGATAAGATCTGCACAAACATTTACAAATCACTGAGCTAGAATCACTGTGTAACTTTTAATTGTCAACTGAGCCAAGCTCCTGCCCCTTTGCTGAATTATTCATAAACCACATTGGCTGTGTTTGAGGTCTATGGAGCTTTTGTAGGATGAAAAATGATTAGATTCCCTACAGTGTGGAAACAGGCTCTTCAGCCCAAACAGTCCACACTGACCCTCCAGAAAGTAACCCACCCAGACCCATTTCCCTCTGACTAATGCACCGAACACTATGGGCAATTTAGCATAGCCAATTCACCTGACCTGTGGGAGGAGACTGGAACACCCAGAGGAAACCCACGCAGACACAGGGAGAATGTGCAAACTCCACACAGACAGTCACCTGAAGCTGGAATCAAACCTGGGACTCTGGTGCAGTGAGGCAGCATTGCTAACCACTGAGCCACCGTGCCACTCCATGATGATCTGCTTTTTTTTTTAGCTGTGGAGAGCTTTAAAATGCTCAGCAGTCCAATTTATTTAAAATAGATCTCAAAGAACACTAAATCTTCAGACATATTAAGCATTGTCAGAAAGCTACCATCTTTATTTTCCAATAGATTCTTCCAGTGCAATAGTAGACCACTCAGTAGAGCATGCATTCTGTGGCAAAGAAGTGTAAGGAAAAAGATTGTGACTATATATGAGTCCACCAGGGTGCTCACAGATAAGGACTTCTGAGATCTTGAGGCTTGATCAAGACGTTGATGCGTTATACTCAATTTGTGTATTTTGGAATCTCATTTCAAACACTGCTACAGAAGATGGACAAGGGTTTTTTTTCCACTGTAACAATTCCATTAGGTGGCACCATGTTAGCAGATGAGTCGACAGGAGTAGTAAATTCTCCAGTGTATTCATAATTCACCTTCTGACTCCACAAAACCTGTCCACTGTCTATAAAGCAGAAGTCAGGAGTGTGTTGGAATATTCCCTACGTGCCTGTATGAGTGCAGCTCCAGCTACGCTCAGGAAGCATGACACCATCAGAACAAAACAACCCACAAAATAATGGTAATTTGAGATGCTGTATCATCAATCTAAGAGCAATAAATTGCTCTGCAAAATTATGAGAGTTATCAGGGTTAAATATTTAAGATCTTAAGCCGGTGTCAGTATTTACCTGAAGGCAAATCAAACACAAATTTGGTAGGTCAAGGCAACATAAAAATTGTTCAATTGCTTCACTCTAAATATTTTTAACCAACCTGTTCAAGCCCCTAGAGCACATGAGACTTGAATTCAGATCCTCTGGCCCAGAGGTAGGGAATTTCACACATTTAAAGTGTGTAGTTGCAATTCGGCTTCAATAGGAAGGTGGAATGGTCACTCAGAAGTTAGCACTGCTGCCTCACAGCGCCAGGGACCCAGGTTTTATTCCAGCTTTGGATGACTGTGTGGAGTTTGCAAATTCTCTCTCAGTCTGCGTGGGTTTCCTTTAGGTGTTCTGACTTCCTCCCATATTCCAAAGATGAGCAGGTTAGGTGGATTGGCTGTGCTAAATTGACTGTCCATGGATGTGCAGGCTAGGTTAGTCACAGGAAGTGCAGGGTTATAGGGTAGAATAATAGGATGTTCTGTAGAGAGTCAGTGTGAACTAAATGGGCCAAATGGCCTGCTTCCATTTGGTAGTTATTTATAAGTACTTGTCCTCAAGAAATAATAAAAAATAACTAGTCTGTCATGATTCTTATATTATTAATAAACAGAATGATTTATAACTGTCCTCCACATTAGACTTTTTGTTACAGCCTTTATTGAGTCTTATCATTTTCCACCTTTCCAGTTTCTAAAATACTAACTGATCATGGCTGGAATTCCATAGAGGTAACAGATACCCAAACACTGAGGCCAAAAGCAGGTGGCGATTCCACTTTGATCTGTAGTCAGGCCTGAATTCTGTCAGTGGCAGCTAGTAAGGTAGTTCAGCCACAAGAGCCTCTGGCCTAATAGGAGGGCCAGCAGCCTGACAGAGCCATTGTTAGAATGGTTGATTCTGCCACAACTGTAGGCTGAGGATCCATTAGTGGCTGTGCACCCTCACAGGCACATAAGAGAGACCGGGGATGCCAGGAGCAGACAGGTGTTATGGTTACTGAGTACGGGTTCTATGGTTACCAATAGAGCAACCATTGCTGGGCCAAAGATTGCCAAAAATGAGGCCATCCCAGGAGTCCATTGGGAGGCTTCCAGGGCCTATTTAGTAGCTTTTTCATATCAGAGTCTACTGTTACGGTCAGACCCCAGGCAAAGACCTATAGTTCATTATGTTTCCAGAAGGGATATCCCCCAACTAGTTCTGCTCAGCGAGAGTTGAACTGGCTCCCCTTCTTAATTTGATTACTATCTCATTTGATGACAACAAGGATCCCCCTCCTGTCTTGGATACCTTTTCCCAGATGTTTTTATGGTTTAAAGGTACCAAACCAACCAGACTTCCTTGAGTTAAGAAAAGGGCATGTTTCTTAGCAACAACATGTGAGAAAAGATAATAAAGCATGACTCACACACAGATTTAAAATGCAAATTGAGTAAAAAGATTACAGTTAAAAAGAGACACAAGTCAGTTTCTTGATTCTGCAAAGACTATGTTACAGCATTTGAGTTGTATGATACTGAGAATGATGAAGTTGGCAGTGGAGCAGTTGATTTTGAAGTTCTTGGCTCTACAAATTAATTGACATGTTTTTGTCGTGGTTTCTTTTCAGTAGTGACTTTGGTGGCTTCCAGCACTCTGAGCAAGAGAGAGTCTTTCTTTATCTACAAGATATGCTTGTTTAATGGCTGTCCTCAAACTGTGACCTTTACTAGCATATCAGCCGACTAATACCCACAGACTAAGGGTTTGCATTGGGTTTTAATACCCTTTTATTGCATATCCCTGAAATGATAAAACATTCGTGCAGTTTGGGACACAATCCAGAGGAGATGACTTTCTGCTAAAAAGGGTAGTTATGCCCGCAAAATCTCTGTAGCCATTGGAATTCACTATCCAATTCATTTTGAATTATATCACTCCTTTTTAAGGGTTGCTGTTTGAAGCTCCCTTTGCATGTTCAGGTATCATATTCCATGCTGTCTTTCAGGTCTACTCCAGTCACTGAATTTACATCTGTAGTCATCTTTTGGTTGTATGACCACTTTTACCAAACACGTGTTGTCATTGAAAGATTAAAATGGTTGTAAGTAACAAGCGTTATAATCCATTGGCATCAGACTACCACAGAGACATCTGCTGCTGTATTTCAATCCTCAGAATATTATGAACAAAAAGGATGTGATTAATACCACGTTTCAAATGAAGAAGGAAGTATTGGCCAATATTTGATAGATTTCCAAAAGAAATGACCATATCTGATAAATACAGGTTCTCCATAAATAACTAACTTTGTGTCGTGGTTGATCAAGTAAGTACTGATTGCTGAGAAATAGGCATTTCTCTAGATCTACAAAACAATTTGTATTTGTAGAGTAATAGGTATTACAAAGATACAACTTAAGTAATATAAGCAATACAAAGACAGAACACCAGCTCTGTGACACTTCTACCTTCCACTGAACCACAATTCTACCACTGAAGCATGACATTGTTTCCAAGACTGTTTCTGACTTTAACTCCTCTTGAGAAGTTTCTCTACCATGTGGTCTTTAAATAGCATAGACTCCAACTCCAAACAATCTGCTTCCATCTCCTTACCAAGATCCACAAAGCAGATTGCTATTATAGCCATTATTTCAACATGTTCCTGCCCCACTGAACTGACATCATCCTTCACAACTCTGACTTGCTTCTCAGTTACTCCCAATAGCCACTCCTCTTCCTGCATTTTCCATGCAGGTATAGGAGGTGCAATACCTGATCTTTATCTCTTCACATAGCCAAATTCAAATTCCCAAACACTCATTCTAGGTGAAAATCAACTTGCACCTGATTTTTTTCAATTTAGTAGGTTTACTGTATTCTTTGCAACTGCTTTTTTTCCTCTACCTTGAGGATACAAAATGAAGACAGGATTATTGTTTTGTAGAACACTTCCATTCAATTTGCAAATATGACTCCAAGCTTCAAGCTGCACATCATTTTAATTTACTATCTTGTTCATAATTTGACCTTTCTGTCTTTGGTCTCGAATTAATAATGACAAGCAGGCTTCACAGAAAAGATGCCCTGGGGTGGCCAATAGCCCCAACAGAAAGGTGTTGCTGTCGCTGGAGTGACCTCACAATGACCTCACAATGGAGGTGCCTTCTGGCCAACATAAAATGTGTAAATTGTGCTGTGACCAGAATTGCCTGACGGGGAGGTCCTCCACAGGTAGCCCTATGACCACACAGCCTATACAATGGATCATTCCTAATAAAAGGCTTATGGTCGATATGTCGATTCTCCTGCTCCTTGGATCCTGCATTCCTGATGAAGGGCTTATGCCCAAGACATTAATTCTCATGCTCCTCGGATGCTGCCTCTCCGGCTGTGCTTTTTCCAGCACCAGACTCTTTGACTTTGACCTCCAGCATCTGAAGTCCTTACTTTCTCCTAATGGACCAAGTATTACTTTGTCGGATGTTTCTCTGGCATCCCTCCAGTGATGGAGCTGCTACCCATCTCCTACAGCTCCAGATACATTAGGGTGGTCCAGCTACCATTGGGAAAGTCTAGTCACACTTTAATGGCCTAATTTACTATTGGCAGGCATTTCGCTCTCATCCCATGCTCCCAGTCAGGTTCTCTGAAAATAGGCGAGAGGTAGGAACATACCAACAAACCAACATGCTGATCAATAGTGAGAAGCTGCTGCCATACCCATCTTAAAAACCTTTTCACTAGATAAAAATTCTGCCTGGTGTGACTTTATCTTTCAACCAAATCTTTTGAATATTTCTCGTATTTTCTGTTTTATTTCAAATGTTCAACATTTGCATTATTTTGCTTTTATGCAAGCAAATGCTGTGATATGAGATGAGATCAAAAATGTTATCTAACTGAATGCCATCTTGACCTGCTGCTGACTTGTTGTGGTTTATTTGTTGCATTTAAGTTACAGATTTGAGATTGTATTAGACTAAGGCCAAGGTTACGGATAAGATGAGAAAGAAATGCTGGCTACAATTTTTCTTAGGATCATAATACATAAGGTGTTTCCGAGGATCAGTGGAAAGCTATTTGATATTATCAAAGGAGTAATGCATGACAAGATGTCTGCCTTGGGAAAATGCTTGGAACCATTAAATTGGACTAAAATTAACAGGATCCCAAGTAAATGAAACTCAGCATCATTGGAGACGGAAAACTGCCTTCAATGGAAAGGGAAGGCATTAGTGTAGTGGTAATGTCACTAGACTGGTAATTCATAAACTACAGGTTAATGTTCTAGGGACATTTATTCAAATTTCACCATGGCAGATATTAACATTTGAATTCAATGACGAACTGGAATTAAAAATCTAGACCACATAACCACTGCTGAATGTCTTTAAAGATTGACTAATGCTCTTTCAGGAAGGAAATCAGCTGTCCTCACCTGGTCTAGCCTACATATGAGTCCAGATCCAAAGCAACATGGCATTTAGGGATGGGCAATAAATGCTGGCCCAGTGACATGCCCATCCTATGATAGAGGGGAAGAGATTGCAACTTGGATGGTTGGGAATGGGGAAAGGCTACAACTGAAAGCTTGAGGAAGTGCCAGTTGGGGCACACAGGAAACCACATTAAAGCAAATCCTCTGACGCTGTGATTACAGATTCCATTTACTTACCAACATTAATGTAAATTATTGTTAACCTGGACAACTTTATTGCATTATTTGCTGGCTGTGAGAAAGATGTCAACCTAAAAGAAAATATAATTCAGAATTAAGTACTGCAGTGAAAAATGTAATGAATGCAAATTAGCATTATTTGGAAAAAACTGACCCCAAAAAGAGAAAGGCATGCTTGAAAATGGGATACCTGAGATTCCTTGACATCAGAGGGTTAAGGTAAAAAGGATTAAACACCTGAAGTCATTAACTCAAAGAAAACCAGAATACAATAAATAAAAATAGAAGTTCTACTCTGACCTTGATGAAGTTCTCATAGACATCACAAAGGAGAAAAAAGTATTTGTCTGAGGGAGCCTAATGCCTGGGTAGTTGTGACTCCGATGTTTGCATCAGAACTTTGGAAAAACAGAATAGGAAAAGTAAATAAAAATGTTATCCTGCTGACCAATTTGTGCTCAGAACAACTCTTTTCTGACAGGAGACAAATACAAAACCCCACGGAGGCATCCCAAATCACAGCATTGGCATCACCTGGCTTATATCATTATTCAAGTCTAGGTGATCACTTAATGCGTGAGAAGACTGGTGCCTGCTTGATAGATCATAGATTTGTTCAATCAGTGATGGAGATCAGAGATTTGAATGTCCAAAACCTGTCATCACAATCCTGAATGTCATCACAATTCTTAAGACTGGATTGTCTTAAGTGGGAGATCTGAAACAAATGCCTTCAGCATCTAGACAGTATCAAGTAAAGTTGTATGAAAGCACAAGTACTATTTACAATCTATCTGATTGTGGCTATTTACCTCATCATAGGTCAATTGCTCTGTAGTGTGTTATAACAGAGTTTTGCAAATATCTTTATCCTCAGTTGCATCGATGCTAAAATTGAACTGAACTGCACAGATAAAAGCAAACATATATTGATATGCAGATGAGTGCAGTATCATTGCCATATTTGTATCTCTTCAGTTCTCAAAAGACTCAGCCTATCCTTGAATGTTACCAAAATTGAATTCACATGTTGCCCCAGACCTGGTTCGTCATATATTCCACCTCACAGGTTGAAGGAAAATATATTGTGTACTTCCCATACCTTGACAGTCACCTCTGTCAAAAGGTCACCATTGATGAGGAGATTCAATACTAGGTCAGCTCAACTTTCTACAAAGTACAGCAGTGACCATTTGACAACAAAGACATCTACAAGTCAACAGACGTCTTAGTGTACAGAGCAGTTGTTGACACTGCATGCCTGTACTGCAGTGTACCTGGACTTAGTCATACACTAAGGAAATTTAACTAGAACTGCACACTCTGGATTGAATTGATGATTGTTGAACAAATGCTAGAGTCCTCCTTGAAGCTAAACCTACAAACATTGACTACAATGGACTCAACACTGTCTGTATGGCTTAAAAACATCTCTTCACTATCTTCTTTTTGCTTAACTCACAAATGACCATTGTTCCAGAGGAGGACAAAGGTAATGCTACAAAACCACTAATCAGCTCTCATAGAGATACAGCAGCATTGACATTGATGACTGGGAAGAACTTGCTAAATTGTTCAATTTGAGGACAACTTATTCATTAAATTGCTTCATGCTTTGACTCTAAAAGCCTTAATGATGAGGTCAAGCACAGGCAAAGAAGGAAAGCCAAAAGCCAATTTTGTACTCCTGATCTTATGCGACATGGGACATCTTACCCTCATGTACCTAAAATTCTCTGATTTGAGAGTCATCCTGTTCAGTCACATGAAAACCCATGGCAAAAACCCATGATCCTGAGGAGACATCATGAAGTCAAGGGATAGTTGATGAGAATGAACAGAACGTGGTGATGTGAAGTCAGCAATTCAAATGAAATTGGAACACAATAAAGAAACAATAGATATAGCTGTTTCTAATCAAACCTTAACTTGCTGGCAAAACAATATCACTAAATGTTTTAGACTGATCCATGGGATTGAGGTAAGAAAATGCACTCCCAAGAGTGTAATAAGAAGCCAAGACAATAGTGTTTTATTATTACATCCTCAAATCCAAGATGGAGATGGATTAGAAAACTTCAGCCAGGGGCCGTCTGCTCCATCCAACTCTTTTTTTTTCTCCTTTTTTCTCTTTTGTGCTTTTCTTTCTTCTTCTCTCTTTCCTTTTTCCACTCAGCCTTGGATTCCCAGCCTCATCATGGGCTTAGACTCTCAGCCTTGAATTCCCGGCCACAGTGCGGACCTGATGAGACAACTTCTTGGACTGGCAAGGTGATGTCCCTGCCTGGCATGACAGCCTTCCAGCCTGGCAAGGCGGTCTCTCGGCCCAGCGTAGTCGTCTTTCACCCCAGCGTTGCAGTCCCTCAGCCGTGTATGGTATCTTCTCGACCTGGCATAGCAGTTTTCCAGCCTCTCATCTTGGTCTCTCAGCAGGGGGTGGTGGTCTTTTAATGGCCCGTGGTGGTCTTTTGGCCCATCATGGGGTCAGCATGGACATCCAGCCTCAAGGTGATTTTAAAGTCATCTCCCAGCCCCAAGAGCCTTGATGTGAAGCCCAGCACAGTCTGGATTCAAGGCCAGGTGTACTGGAGGCTAGATGTCAGTGGGTTGGAAGGAACATTGTTCTGAACATTTTATTTCTCTATTTTCTAATTTATTTCTATAATCTGCAATGCTGAACTTGTTATTTCTTTTATTTTTCTAAATTTTTCCCTCATAACTTGAACTGAAAAATCTGTAAACTTTTCACTGGACCCATTTGAGAAGTCAATAAAGCTAATTCAATTCAATTCTGCCCGAGAGATATTTCTGTCCTTGGGTTTTAAAGAAATACTTCATGAAATTCACTGCAGCTTGCCTTATTATGCATGTAGCTCTTCTGTCATACTATCTTGCACTCACTTGGAGCAGAAATGCTATCCACTCCAGAGTCTTCAGAGAATTTGTACTGCCAGCATCATATTTAAAACCATGCTATGCACCAAGTCAAAGGTTGCAAGCTAGGTACTGTCATTCATCGTGCCTGTAATAGAAAAGAAATGAAAAGAAAAGCTTCATTGGTTCATTAGTGGAATGCCAACACTTCATTGGACAGCACTACTGATCGAGCTGATTGGGTCCTGAAGGACATAGCAGCTAGACTAAGTCCGTGGCAGGTGGTGATGGAACCAAAAAGAGGAAAAAACATACTTGACCCCATCCTTACCAGATGTCCATTCAAATATCAGTAAGAGCTACCACTGCACAGTCCTTATGGAGACCAAGCCACACCTTGAATAACCTCCAACGTGGTGTGTGGCACTATCACCGTTCTAAATGGGATAGACTTTGAACAGATCTAGTAATTCAAGAATGAGCATCCATGAAGTGCTGTGGGCCATCAACAGCAGCAGAATTGTATTCCAGTGCAATCTGCAACCCCACGGCCCAGCATATCCCTCACTCAATCATTACCATCAAGCCAGGGAATCAATCCTGGTTCAATGCAGAGTACAGGAGGGCATGCCAGGAGCAGCACCAGGCATAGCAGAAATGAGATATCAACCTGGTGAAGTTACCAAATAGGACTACTTGAACATGAAAAGCAAAAGCAGCAAGTATTAGTCAGAGTAACCAATCCCACAATTAATGTATCAGCTCTATCTAAGCTCTGCAGTCCTGTCACATCCAGTCATGAATAGTGATGGACAGTGAAACAACTGGAGGAGGAGGCTCCACAAATATCCCCGTTCTCAATGATGCAAGAGCCAGCACAACAGTCCAAAGGATAAGGCTGCAGCATTCACAGCAAACTTTAGTCAGAGGTGCTAAGTGGAACGTTACTTGCCTCCTTCAGTGGTCCCCAGCATCATAGACGCTAGTCTTCATTTCATGTCATATCAAGAAAGATTGGAGGCATTGGATACTGCAAAGGCTTTGGGTTCTGACAACATTCCAGTAGTGGTACGGAAGACTTTGGCTCCAGAACTTGTCACTCCCTGTAGCCAAGCTGTTCCAGTACAGCTACAACACTGACATCTACCCAACAAGTTGGAAAATTGCCCAGTTATATCCTGTGCACAAAAAGCAGGACAAATCCAACCCAGCCAATTACTGCCCCATCAGTCTACTCTGGATCATCAGGAAAGTGATGGAAAGTGTCTTTAACAGTGCTATCAAACAGCACCTGCTCAACAATAATCTGCTCAGTGATGCTCAGTTTGTTTCTGCCAGGGCCACTCAGCTTCTGACCTCATTACAGCTTTTGTTCAAACATGCACAAAAGAGCTGAATTCTGTAGATGAGGTGAGCGTGACAGCCCTTGGCATCAACTGAGTATAGCATCAATAATCTATAACAAAACAGGAATCAATGGGTATCAGGGGGCAAACTCTCTGATGGTTGGAGTCATCCTGACACATAGGAAGTTGGTTGTGAATGTTGGAGGTCAGTCATCTCAGCTCCAGGACATCTCTGGAGAAGTTCCTCAGTATAGTTTCCTCAGCCAAACTATGTTTAGCTGTTTCTTCAATGATATTCCCTTCATCATGTCAGAATTGGGGATGTTCACCAGTGTTTGCATGATGTTCAGCACCATTTACTACTCCTCAGATACTGAAGCAGTCCATGTTAAATGCAACAAGATCTGGACAATATCGAGGCTTGGATTGACAAGTGACAAGTAACATTAGCACCACAAAAAGGCCAGGAAAGACCATGACCAAAAAGAGACAATCTAAACACCATCCCTTGACATTCAATGGTGTTGCCATTACTGAATCCCTCACTGTCATCATTCTGGGAATTACCATTGGCCAGGAACTCAACTCGACTTGCCACATAAACACAGTGGCTACAAGAACAGGTCAGAGGTTGTGAATGCTGCAGCAGATAACTCACCTCCTCAATCCCCAAATCTGTCCAACATCTAAAAGGCACAAGTCAGGAGTGTGATGGAATACTCACCACTTGTCTGGATGGATGCACTTCTGATAAAACTCAAGAAGCTTAACAGCCATCCTAGACAAAGTAACCTGCTTGATTTGCACCACATCAGTAAACATCCACTCACTCTACTCCCACCACTTAGTAGAAAGAGTGTGTATTAACTTCAAGATGCATTGCAGAAATCAACCAAAGATCCTTACACACTACCTTCTAAAACCATTACCACTTCAATCTACAAAGACAAGGGCAGCAGATTGATGGGAATATAACCACCTGCATGTTTCCCTCCAAGCCACTCACAATCTTGAGTTGGAAATATATCATCAATCCTTCACTGTTGCTGGGTCAAAATCCTGGAATTCCCTCCCTAACAGCATTAGGGGTTGATCTGCAGCACATGGACTTCAGTGTTTCAAGAAGACAGCTCGACACCACCTTGTCCAGACAACTAGGGGCAAGCCCAGTGAATGATGCCCATGAAGAGTGAATGAATGAAGAAACAAAATTATAATCAAATTCTATTTGTCACTGATCAGCCCACCTGACCAGCCCAGCTTTATCCTCCTGTAATCTAAGGTTATCCTCCTCTGTTAATCACTTGCTGTTTGTACTGTTTTGCACATCAGTTGTCCTGTTTTGTAGCTCCATCAGGTCAACGCCCCATTTTCAGGTATGCCAGGTGCTACTCATGGCATGCACTTCTACATTCTTCATTTAAATAGAGTTGATTTCCTGGCTCGATGCCAATGGTGTTGTGGGGAAATGCTGGGCCATGAGGTTTCAGATTGTGTTTGAGTAGAGTTCTACTGCTGCTGATGACCCAAAGTTCTCGTGAATGCCCAGTCTTGAATTGAACTAGATCTAATTGCAATCTATCTCATCTAACACAGTGGTAGTGACACACTAAATGACAAAATATATCCTTAATGTGAAGACAGGACTTTATCTTTTTGTAACATTTGCAGATTTGTGCTAAATTTGGACTGTGGATGGTCACTCTTACCAAGATTGTCATGGACAGGTGAGTCTGCAGGAGATGGATTCATGAGGATTAGGTCATGTAGATTATTCCTTATTATTCACTCCCTCACTACTACCCAAACTAGTCGAGCAAATATGTCCTTGAGAACACAATTAGCTCAGACAGTAGTGAGGTTATCAAGGCATTCTTGGTGAGGAACATTGTGAACATTGAAGTGCCCCACTCAAAATTCCTTAATCATTAGGGGAATCAATGATTGTGGGTACAGGGCAGGAAAATGGACAAGAGGAATGTCAGCTCAGCCATGATCCTGCTGAATGGTGGAGCAGGTTCAAGGAGCCAAGCAGCCTGCTCCTGTTCCTATGTCTTATGGTCTTATCATATTTTCTGCACCTTTTCCAGCCTTAGTACTTCAGTGGTGTTCAACACAGGGGAATTCTGATTTATCAGCTAATGGGGGCTGATGTGGTAATCAGCAGGAGGTTCCCTTGTCCATAGTTGGCCTCAAGCCCTGAGACTTCAAAGGGCACAGAGTCACTGTTGAGGACTCACAGGTTACCTCCTAGGGCAACTCCCCACATTGTATACCACTGTGCTGTCACCTCTAGGTAGCACAGGACATTACCAGAGACAACGATGCTGTTATTTAGAACATTGTCCACAAAGTCCATGAGTATGACTGTCAGTCAGGCTGTTGCTTGACTAGTCTATAAGATGGGAGAAGGTGAGGACTGCAGTTGCTAGAGATCAGGCTCGAAGAGTGTGGTGCTGGAAAAGAACAGCAGATCAGGCAGCACCTGAGGAGCAGGAGAGTCAGCGTTTCGGGCAAGAGCATTTCATCAGGAATGTCTATAAGAAAGCTCTCCCAATTTTGGCACAAGGATACATATGTTAATAAGGATCACTTTACAGGCTTAACAGTGCTGAGTTTGCTGTTAACAATTCTGGTACCTAGGTCATTGGCTGGTGGTCTGTTGGTTTGATTTCTTTAAGACCTTGATACTAATGAATGGATTGCTAGGCAATTTCAGCAGCCAGTTAAATACCAACCATATTGCAGTGGGGAGATATCCATCTCTAAAAGACATTAGTTAAACCTGATCAACTTTTATGAGAAAGTGAGGACTGCAGAGTCTGAGTCAAAACGCGTGGCACTGGAAAAGCATAGCAGCATCCGAACAGCAGGACAGTCAACTGTTCGGGCATAAGCCCTTCATCAGGAATGTGGAGGGGGCAAGGGGGCTGACAGATAAATAGAGGGTTGGGGGTGGGGCTGGGGGTAAGTTAACTTGGGAGGCGATAGGTGGATGCAGATTGGGAAATAGTTGTGATAGGTCAGTAGGGAGGGTGGAGTGGTCAGGACAGGTCAGGACAGGTCAGGTCTGGTCAAGGAATCGTTACCTATTTCATGATCATTGTTTGAGTTTTAATTTCAGATTTTTAACATTAAAATTCCATTGTCTGAGATACCAATACAGGTCACCAAGGCATTACTTAGGTTTCTGGTGCAGTGACAAACTGCTTCGCCATTAACTACCCTTAAAAAAATTTGCAAGATACCTGGGATGCTGCATACCAGTTTTATTCTGTGCCAGTCTCCCATGGATCTCTGTGCTCCAAACAGACTCAGTGGATGGTTCATTAGAAATCCTCCAAAACTATGGCTGATGGCACCCATGAGCAACCCAGTTACTGATGCCCAAGGAAGAACAAAAGCTATATGAGTGCAAGACTTATCATTGAGAAGGTTATCAGAATGCTGAAGTTTTAATTCAGGTCTGGACAGATCTGGGAAGCTCTTGAGTATTCATTAAATAATATTTCCAGAATCATAGCATTCTGCTGTGCCTTACATAACACTACCTGACAGCTAGGCAGGAGCTCATGATTACGTGCAGATTGCAGATTTCAGAGATAAGGAGGAGGAGGAGGAGGATGAGATGCTGAGGGCATCCACAGCTCTCACCTGCCAGAAGTGCCTGGAAAGAATTGAATCAGGCACATTTCATTTAATCAGAGCCAGTGCAGTTACCAACACTATATAGCTGAACCTATGCCGCGCCCACCTACCCTCATGAGCCCTGAGAAAAAAAAAAGATTAACATTCCTCTCATACATACGGCTCTTTAACTCTTGCCATACAATTCCTCACAAGGCAGAAGGGCACTCAGTGGGCAGCAGGCAAAAATGGGTAAGATAGGAGATTCGAACTTAGACACTAATTTTATGACTGGAAAATATTAAACAGAAATTGTGAAATATTTTCATGCTGCTAAAAAGTAAAATGAATACCCTTACTTAACTACAAATCCTTTGCCTTCTAGTATTGGCTGTTGCTCTGTTAGTAGCATCTTGCCTCTGAACCACAAAGTCCAGGCCCAAGTCTCACTCCCAAGTATTGAGCACAAAAATCAAGGTTCATTCTCCAGCACAATACTGAAGGACTGCTGTACTCATTGAGGTACTGTATTTGAAATGGGATGGTAACCAGGGCTTAATCTCCTGCAAAATGGCCTTATTTTGAAGAATAGCAGTGATGTTGCATTATCATATGCAGATCTATATTTATCTCTCAATCATCATACAGAAACAGATTTAGCTAAATTTTATGGTCTTTGGATCATTTGAGATGGGACTTCTGCAGAGTCCTGACACACAGACATGTGTGCAAAATGCACAGAGGATTTAAATTTCCAACAGGCTGATTCTCTGCAAATACCCTAAAAATGTTAGATAGTTTCAAAGCTGGATGACTCTACAACCAACCCTTCTAATCAACCCCAACCACCCTGTCCATCCTCCCAATCTACACAGTGAACCCTAACCAGATCTGACTATCTCTCCACATCCCTTCTCCCCAGCCCTTCCCCAGCCAGCCTCTTATACTCAGCTCACATAGAAATAGATACGATAGTGGCTGCATGGTGACAATTGCTATGGCCCTCAATATTCAGGGGTGCATACTGTATTGGCACTCTATCCAGATATCAAGCACAGCACTTAGCTGTTGATTTCCTTGGCTATCACACCTTTTTTTCTCTCTCTCTGCAGTCAGTTTCATCTTCCCATCTGTGGGTTTGGCCAGGGTCACATCTGAATAGTATGTTGATACCCCTTCCAACCAGTTGCACACTCTGTCTTGACACTTTGACAATACTTTCATTCTTAGCCTCACAGGGAGCTTTAGGTAGCAGAACTGAAACAGATTATTGAATGCCTCATTATGTCTTCCTGCTGGGAAATCCGGAGGTAAGATTCAATGTTGTGGTCGAGTTGCGATATTACAGACAGACTCACTGTTGAAAATGATGGGTTCCTGATGGTGTGTTGCTACCCACATCACACCTTCCCCACCCCACACCCCTACTTCCAAAATGCTGCAAGTGAGCCAGAAAGTCAGGCCATTATGTGCAAACCCTTTAACTGAGGTTTTCACCAGAGCAAATGATTAGAGGATGCAATTCTGACAATAGGAATCACCAGCATATTTTTGCATAAACACTGTGTATCCCCTTCATAAAACACTGGTATGACAATAGTATTATTTGTTCCTTGCTTTTTTAAAATTTGTCCTGAGTTCATTGCTATCCCCGACCTCATGCTCTAGTGAAGATGCCTAAAATGTTTGTGGATTGATTTTTCAATATTTAATTTACTTTTTATTTACTAATGTAAAAGATAAGTCTGTGTTCCTGTTCAGGTGGTGGGTAGTAGTTGCCATAATTGTCAGCACATTGCCTCTGATTGTTCATTCCTGGAAATAACTGCATCTTTGTTTGTCATTTCCCAGGATATATCCTTGGGAAACTTACTCCCTGTTGGGAGTACTGGATCTTGAAACCACTGTTTTGGTAAAGAATTTTGCATTGAATAGGCAGGATAGCATCAAATTTATTTATAGCAGAAGTTGTCAGTGAGCTGACATGACAAATGAACAAATCCCAGCATGAGCCTTAATGTACTAGGGGCGCACATCAGGGTTATGTCCCCAGAATAATATCACATTAGAAATAATCTGTCACTTCTTAGCCCTAAAATGTTTCCAAACTTTCAACATTTATGATAAGATCTCCCACAACATCACATTAGCTGCTGATGCAATAAGATTTTGATTATAAAATTCCTATCCTTTCACAATGGCAAATTGGCAACCTATTTTATTTACTGTCCACTTTTTTCAATTGACTGCATTAAGCAGAACCATCACTGCTCTCAGAGTATAGAAAGAATATTATATGAATGTATTGTATGTCATCCACCTGTTTGTGTCATATTAATTCATTTATACAACAATTTACACTTTACAGTACCTTTAAAGTAATGTAACAAGCCAAGACACTTGCAATAGTCTGCATTGTACTTATATTGTTGCCCAGAATATTATTAATTTATTATGATACTTATAGTGTTAGGTGTAGCATTTATCAATCACCATTTATTGGAAGACATGACACTCAGATCATAGCAAGTTGAAGTGTTACTTATCAAAAACAAAATGTGCCAACCATGAACCTGTTTATTTATAAACACAAGCTTGTGGAATCGACAGTGTAGCATCTCCATTGTATAGTTCTTATAATGGCTCATTACAAAAATAATATAAATATTCAAATTACAAATAAGATTTATTCATTCATTTAGTGAAAAAAAACTTTTTTTTTAAGTTTCTACATGATTAATATAAATGGTAATCCAGGGTAGAATTTAATCCAAATGATAGGAGTCTACTCTGTCAGCTAAAGAGCAATTAGGGACAATAAATGCTGGTCCAAACAACGATGCCTATACTCTATGACAGAATAAAAGAAAGTTTTCTTAGCATTTCTCAAATTCTTTGCATTCCTGTCCGAACTCATCGTGTCCAATATGCAATTATACAATACAATGTACCTTCTTTGGGGAAGACATACTATCATTGGCAGCAAGGTTCCTGGGGGTGGAACTTCCATGTCCTAAGAGCTGTCAGCCACTTAGAAGCCCACATCTCCTTAATGCAATCAATACCACCAGGAATAAGGGCAATGGTGGCTGCAATTATTGCAACCAGCAGGCTACAACAGAGTGAGTACAAGATGTGAGTGATTAGCTCGGAGTGGGATGGGGATGAGATGTGATAACATCAACAAGCTTCATAGACAATCACTAATTAATCTTCCTGTGGAGCTTAATGAGTATGAATTTCCTTGGTAAAAGGTAATGGCCTGCCTAGCTAGAATTCATCACCTTTACAAAGCAGAACCAGCAATGGGGCTGAAGAACTGTCTTTCATGGGCTGGGGCTAACCTAGAGCCACTAGCAATGGCTCTATTTTGATGTTTGACAATAAATGATGTTCCTTTCCAGTCAGGCTTCCTGAGATATTATAGGGGTCTTCTTTCAATGTACTGAGTGCCTGACATTGAGGGACCCCTCCACACCCGCCCCACCAGGAACCTCAGAAGAAACACAAGTGGTGACTAATCTGCCGAGTGCTTACTGAATACTCCAGCTTTAATTGGTCAGTTAAAAACTTCAATTAGCATCAGAGTGGGAAGGCCATCTATGTGCCTTCCTGCAACAGACATAATTAGTGCAGAGGTGGGAATGAGATGAGAGACACAGGAGTACCCTCCAATTATAGGCCTTTCCCTGCTTCTAAATATGTCTCAGCAGGGGGCATTGAATTCTGCTTTCATTGGGTAATACCAGTTAGGAGATATAGAATCATTATTGCACTTTTGGTTCTTCTCCAGATATCTTTGTCTATATGTGAGCAACATGCTTTCTCATAACCAGTTAATGATTTTTCTGACTAGCTGATGATTTCCAAATCCTGTGGAGAACTTTGTGTGGCTATGTATGTTGCTGATGCTGCTGGCAATGTTCAGGAAACTTTGACCAAAGACACATCAAAAACAACTGGAAGGAAAACTGTCATTCATACAGGTGGAGGTGAGTATTAATTTCTTTATTAGATAAAGCTTCTAAGTTTTCTCTGCAATGGCACTTCCAGCAACTTTATTTGTAGAATTATTAACACACACAGCTAAATAATATTGGCACTCAAAATGCTGGAACTCCTTTCCTGACAGCACTGTAGGCGTATCTACATTACCAGAATGCTATGGTTCAAAAAGGTGGCTAACTGCCACCTCCTCAAAGGTATTTAAGGATGGACAACAAATGCTGGCCCAAACAGCGATGCTCACATCCCACGACAGAATAAAAGGAAGTTGTTTTCTTAGTTGATCCCATATTCTTTATATTCTTGTCCTAATTCATAGTGTCCAATATTTATTTATACAATACAATAACATAATCCAGGAGATGTACCAAAATGTCAGAATCATAATCATAGAGGTTACAGCACAGAATAAGGCACTTTGGTCCATTGAATCTGCTCCAGTCAAAACAAGCACTTAACTATTCTAATTCCATTTTCCAGCACTTGTTGTATAGCCTTGTATGCCTTGTCCTGTTAACCTGTGAAATAGATAATATAAATGTCTACACAGACCAAGTGTTTTTCTCCAGCCTTTTGATAAGTATTAATGATGAACATTGTGGTTAGATAAGGTTTACGACAAGTTATAAAAAGATGTTTTGCAGAAAGTATGACTTGAAAAAGTAGCAGTTCCAGAAATGCATTTTGTAATGCTTCATGTAAAATACAACAAAAACTGCCACACATAATTCCAGACAGCAGCTAAAATATTCACTCTATATTTCGTTTTGAATTCTAGATCTTAACTGTCAGCTCATTCTTAGATATATGTTGTTTCAACATTTGTTAGACCTGATTGTTTACAATCAATGTCTTTTCTCTCATTGGGCTTATATTGATTCCGGGAAGCAAAGTTATCAAACTACCCTGGCAACTACCCTGCTAATCTCAAATGTATCACCAGCTCAACCAGATCAGATATGAATGATAACTGAAGGTTATTTCTGTGGACTAAGACACATTAGTTCAGACTTATCGCTTGAATCTTAATCTGTACATCCAGTACATTTGCCTAGTGAATTTAACACCTTTAAAGCCTGCTCAGTTATTGCATTTTAGAGTATATAATGCAGAAGTGTCCTTTAGCAACATATATAGAGATTCCAAAATGTGGCAGAGGTCTGTGAGCTTTTGTAAGTGGTGCAGGAAACTACAGTGTACTCAGGTTTTATTAAAGTTGTCTTATGACTCAGTTGTTCAATTGTTTAATATAGATTAGAGTGGTGCTGGAAAAGCACAGCATGTCAGGCAGCATCCGAGAAGCAGGAAAATTGACATTTTGGGCAAAAGCCTTTCATCAGGAATGAAGGCAGGGAGCCTACTTTTGTCCAATTGTTTAAGATAGATAAGTTAGAAATTCTAATCAAGGTGTTAACCATACAATTATTCTTTTATAGATTTACACTGGTGTTTACATTCATTTAACCAATTTAGGCATCGTCAGCTATAAGCTAATTCCACTGCAGAGTTCTTAAATCAGAAAATCTAATTAGCTATGAAACATAATTTAAATAACTTTTACTTTATTTATAAATCCATTTAAAATGATTATTAAAAAAAACTTTAAATAAAACATTTGCTTTCAATCTGCTATCTCATTTTTATTCCATTGCAGCATTCTCTTGTAAATTGTTATTTCATTCCCACTATCATCTAATTGATGGTTATTGAATATTAAATAAAACATAAAACAATCATGGAACAAATTACTGCAGATGCTGAAACTGTACTGAAAACAAAATAATTCAGAAAATCACAACGGGTCAGGCAGCATTCATGGAGAGAGAGCAAGCTAACATTTCGAGTTTAGATGACTCTTCAATAGAGCAATTGTTTTCATAATACAATCACTAACCACTAACATTAATACTGGATTTAGGTGAGAAGCCATTTTGAACAAATTTACCTCATTTAAATTCTCTATCCATATCCTCTTGCTTTACGTTGTTTCAAACAATTTCTTCTGACATACTGTACCAGAAAACTTCATAAATATTTTAACCTTGATATTTGTGGAGAGATGGTAAAGTTACAGGGAGGCAGTTTTGTGGATGGGAGACTTGGAAGAATGGATTGAACTAAGGTGCTACCAAATTTGATGTCACTTTTTTGAAATCTATTTCCCAGCCACAACTAGTAATATAGTATAACTAAGAAATTAGCTGGCTATTGAATGGCTTGAGTTCAGCTCTCAGTTGCAGCTTGCAGTCAATTCTGGATTGTTTTTCACTGTTTTACTTCCTGACCATTTTTGGCTTAATTACTGACTATACTGTTGATCTGTATCATACACAGATTTGAAGAAGCCAATTGTTGAAGAACTTATTGCAACTGAAGAAACTCCTGATCAAACATTGATTCCTGAATCACCTGAGGATATAGTTACAAATGCAACTACAAATAAGGAAACAGTTCATGCAGTCAATATCTCTGAGAAAAATGAGCTGCCGTTACAATCTTGTACAGAGGTGCAAGAAATATCAGATTCAGACACATTTCAAAATCCCAATGATTGAACAAATAAAGAGATACTGTTTTAAAGCATACACAGTACCATGGGAATATACGTTTAAAAATGAAGAAAGCTAAATCAATCAAAAAGTTTATCACTGCTTCATAGTGGACACAAACTCAGTGTATCAGTGTGAAATATTAGTTACAATAGGGTGTATCTACACAAGTGAAGAAGGCACCGAGTAGACCTTCCCTATGCTGTGCTAACTCATCATTATTAAAATTCTGCAGCTTTTCCTTAGACCTGTTTCATTAGTGCTTTATAATTGCAGAATTGCTTTTTTGTGAAGTGAGCTTTCACCTCACTGAAGAGAGTTTGGGCCAATCCACATCCTGCTCTGGAAATTCTGATCACATTTTGACAACTATGACATATTCCCTCACAGCAACTGAGACAATCCACACATCTAAAAAATACAAGACTCTAACCAAATAACACTTTTTTAAAAAGTTTATTTATCCAATCTCTCAATTATTATGAAACCTTTAAAAAAATTCTTGTATCCAGATCTGCATGTTCCCAAAAACTAATCACTTCTTCCTTGGGCCATTTTGCATTTGTGCACTATACCAAATTAAATCACACTATGACCAGTGGTAGTTATAGTTTACAGACAAACAAAGTAATAACATTATTTCTGCCTACAGTCAGTGGCAGAGATAATGTATCTCATGTATTGGATAATGCTACAAGCTATTTTAAAGGGGTCTCACCAGTCATAAACCATTCGGATGGTGATGTGATTGCAGATTATTTCAGGAATCTGTGTGTTATCCCTTAAAAGGTGTATGAAATTTGGACTAGTGGTTTTAGGTCAGATACAATGAGGCTGAACAAAGAATCTATGCTGTGGAGTTATAACACTATAGTCATTCTTCATTATCCAGCAAAGGTCACACTTTGTGTTCTTTGACCACTCATCACCAATTCCCATAAATTGAATTTATACTTAAAGACTGACTGCACCTTGCATTTGAACTGTAATAACGTAGGCACAATGTATGAAAATACACCTTGTAAAGCTCCAATATAGCAGGGAGCAAGCTTGTGAATATTTTCAGCTACCTATAATTACATATAAGAGGTATTTTGCAGGTATGAGTCATAGCATACTGACTTGGCTGGAAGGAGCCAATATCACATGCAGGTTGAACTCAGAGAAACCAAATCTAAGGATTCCTTGCAACAAATAAACCAGTAGCTTACCTGAATATGGGTTCAGAAAGAACAGTAGGTCTCTTCTCGATTCTGTATTAATAACAAGGTCATTGACTGCCCTCTCCCATATCACTGGTATTCTTGATTCATGATCTCAATTTTTCCTCTGCTCTGGTCTAATATCTTTTATTGCCAGCCCCACATTGTGACAGCAACTCCTACAATCCCTGCCCGAAACCCAAACCTAGACCACCAACTTCACAATTTCTCATCCATGATTGTTGAACTTAAATCCCAACCAAACTTCTGTGCTCATGCGTTTGAGTGATGCAGATTTGAATTTTTAGTCATTTGCCACTAGAGTAGTCATTCTTCTTCAAAATATGAAATGCTGTTGTGCCCTGCTCTTTGCCAAGTTCCTGACATTGCCACATAAACCTCAGATAATTTTCCACTGAAACTGTCATCCATGTTGTTATTATCTTAAGGCTGGACTATTCCAATGGTCTTTAATGAGGTTTTGATTTCCAAACTTCATAAAAACAATCATATCCAAAAATTCTAAAACACAGAGATAACACCTCTTCTTAACTACTTCTCCTCTCCTGCCCAATACTAAGTTGGTGTTTTTCACAGATTTCATCATCATTAAGATGGGGATATTCAATTGCCTCTGCAAGATTCATCCTTTCCTCTTACCCAAAATTAAGTTCCACTAAATTCTTCCTCTGGCCCAACTCTGAACTTGTATCTTCTCCCAAAATTAACTGCTTGTGTCCTTTCTAAGTGCATTTTGGGTATATGATTCATTACCTGCTCCCTTGATCCTAATTCCACTAAAGTGCTAACTAAATTCCCTCCTAGCTCTGCTACCTGAAATTGTAAAAGCTCCTTTTTCTCAAGCACAGCCTTTTACCGTTCCAAATCTGCTATCGTCATGTCCTCCGAAAGAAAACCCCTCATGTCCCAATTTATCATATCCCAATTAGTCTTTAATGATCTCTTCAACTCTGTGCTGCATGTTCAGGTATGTACTGCTACACTATGAACATTTTCTCATCAAAGTAATAAATTACATCCTCTTTGAACTAAGATTAAGCTTCCGAAGTCAAATCTTTTCCATTGCAAAGATCAGTTACTTACACTTCCCTAATATTGTCTATCTCTGCCTGCACCTCAACCTATCGGCCACTGAGACCCCATTCATGCTTTTATTATCTTTATATACTCTCAGCTGTTTCACCCTCAATAAACATTATCTCATCTAATACTCGACTGTAGACATCCCAGTCCTGACAGCCAATTGTCTCTGTGTTCATTGGCTCCCAAATCAACTAGGATCTCAAATTTAAAATTCTCATCGGGGTTCAAATCTCTCTATGGAATTGCACTCTCCATCTTTGCAACCCCTTCTAGCTCTAAACCCACTGGGACTTACTTGTTTCCTCAACTCTGGTGACTTATGCATCTGTCACTTCCTTTCACTCATCATTGTAAGTTTTACCTTCAGCTATCTCGGCCTGAAGATCTGAAATTCCGTCCTTAAATATTTCCATTTCGCTCTCCCCCTTAAAATGTATCTGTTTGATCAAGTTTACATAGAAACATGGAAAATGTCTACACATTGGTAATAATACATTTTCTGCTTAATGCTTTGGAATGTCTTGGAATATTTTCCTACATTTAACACATGATGTTAATGCAAATTCTTAATATTATTGATTTTGGCACTTCCAAACACAGCAGACCCTCTATAAAATTCAGTGTATGTAAAACTCTGTTGCCCGTGTCCCAGTTTGCAACAAGGCACTGCCATGCATTATCTCTATACTTGCAAATGTATTTTCCTGGTCTGAAAATATCATACAAGATTTTCAACCTTGTGTTCAAATTACTTCATACCGCTTTCATCAAGCATTGGTCATCTGCATGGCTACACTTTATGTTGTTCAGTGTCAGCATTTGTCTGATAATGATCCTGTCAAGCATCTTGGGATATCCTCTAATGCTAAACTTATTATACAAGTGCAAGCTCTTATTCGCATTGATGATAAAAACACATGCTTTTGCTTTGTTAACATCTGCAGACAATCTGTTTTACACATATGTTAAAAGCAGAGACACATGTTGAGGTAGAGTTTCTGCTAAATTATGTCCAATATTGTAGTAATTTTCAAAAGGGTTTATCTTTCAGTTTTCAATACATTTAAATTATGACAATTGGACAGCACTTTTTTTTAAAGTTTGCCTTTCTAAAATATTTGGTGATTTATTTGAGTGCTGACATTTAACAGTTGGACAAATGAAACACAAATGCATTTATAACAATAATAAGCATTTTAATCAGTGTTAGGTTTGCCAGTTATGAGCAAACCTTTTTTTGACTAACCTAAATAAATGAATATGACTTCTAAAATAACAACACAGAGCCATTGTTAGTTATTTTGTTGCGCATATTCAAGTTTTTCATAAATTTAAACATAGCTATATTCAAAACTTTCAAAATGTGTTTTTATGTGTCTTTACACCTAAAATAGCTAATTTTTAAGAGTGTCCTCAAAGGTTTAAAATTAGCTTCGAGTTCAATGCTTTTTCAATGAACATAAAACATCATGAATAATCAATTTATGTTAAACATGCTTTGTGTTTAAAATTCTGCTCCTTTGTTCAGCATTCTTGTGATTTACACTGAGAAAATTAATGTAATTGAGTGGAAACTCTTGGTCCTTATATTTGATGCCCATTATAAGATTTTTTTTTTGCAACTCTTGTTGATACACTTATATTGTGTGAAATCTTATTAAAAATTTTCAGTGGCATATTTACAGACTCCAATTATTTGACCTTCACATATTTCACCTAAAGACTAGTCAGCTAAAAATACAATTTTAAAAAAGTACTAATTTGATACGATAGATACAATACTCCAAAAGCTGAACAAAGTAAATTAATTAGGAATTGTCAGCAATGACATCCTTTCAGTATGTCTTTTCTGTCCATTATTATTTGGTCTGTAATTTCCTGCTTTTTTAATGTAATCTTCACGTCTGTTTTAATATAGGCTCTTCTATTCTTCATACAAGCTCATGCCAGATTTCTAGGTTTCTTTTATACAATATTTATAAACATGATGATAGGTCTATTTTGCATTAGTTCCAACCTTCAAGCAAAGTTCTATCACCTGCCTACGATGTCACAGTTACACGATAGCATACCTAATCTACATATTTGTTAAACCCTACCTCTACATTTCCTCCAAGGGCATTCTAAGTTTCCAACATTATTAACTGCAATTATTTCCTTAACATTGTTGCCTGAATTATTTAATTAAACATATTCCCTTTAAATGGAATGCATTTCCCACTCCATTATCTCTACCAAAGTCTGTTGATCATAGATTCATGTACTGTGAGGGCCTCACAGTTCTCTTAGATCCCATGACTGAGAATGATGTTGGAGTGTGAAGACCTACAGGTTCCCACTAATGTACTCTTAGCAGATTCAGATAATAGATTCAGATTAGTAACATCATCCTAAAATTTATGATACTGAAAGGACTGTTTGACAGTGGACTTTGACATCAGTATAAAGATCAATGGGTTCTCATTGAGAAAGTATCATTTCTTCCTGATTGTATGTAGAATCATAGAGTCATAGTGCTGTACAGAATGGAAACAGACCATTCGGTCCAACACATCCATGCCAACCAAATATCCTAAATTAATCTAGTCCCATTTGCCAGTATTTGGCCCATATCACTCCAAACCCTTCCTATTTATGTACCCATCCAGATGCCTTTTAAATGTTGTAATTGTACCAGCCTCCACCACTTCTTCTGGCAGCTCATTCCACACACACACACACCTTCAGGTCCCTGTTAAATCTTTCCCCTCTCACCTTAAACCAACATCCTCTAGTTTTGGACTTCCCCCAACTTGGGGAAAAGATCTTGGCTACTCACCTTATCCATCCTCTTCATAAGGTCACCCCTCAGCCTCCAATGCTCCAGGAAAAATAGTCACAACCTATTCAGCCTCTCCCTTTGTCTCAAACCCTCCAATGCTGGCAACATCCTTGTAAATCTTTTTTGAACCCTTTCAGGTTTCACAACATCCTTCCTATATGAGGGAGACCAGAATTGAATGTAAAAGTGGCCTAACAAATGTCCTAAGCATCATACTGAATGTTATAATCTGTTTAGTCATTTCTGTCAGGGCAGTTTTGATGGTTATTGTTCCAATAAGGTAGTTCCTTACAAAACAAATCATTCAATATTGCTGGATTCCTCTTCACCTATGTGGTTACTATTTGATTTACTTTTAAGAGGTGACCTATCACTGTAAAATTACTAGAAGTGATCACATTTGCCATAACATTGGATGGCCCTTGGTGGATAATCTTGTTGCTTGTATTGCTTTTATTACCATAAGACCGCAGTTCAAAATGAAAAAAATATGAACAAAATGAAAAGAAATGAGAATTCAGGAGAGGTTATCAAAATCTCCAGCACACAAAATAGGATAGAGTGTTTGGAAAAGGTTAGGAATCAAACTTTAAACATACTGGATAAATAAATGACAATGAGAAGAGGAAAGGTCAATACAGGAGTAAAGGTGTTGTATCTGATGCGCGAGTATACAAAATAAGCTAAATGAGCTTGTGACACAGATTGAAATTGGCAGGTATGATGTGGTAAGCATCATGGATATGTGGCTGCAAGGGGATCAGGACTGGAGCTAAATATCCGAGGATATACATCCTATAGAAAAAACAAGCAGGTGGGCAGGGGGTGGGGTTGCCTTGTTAGTAAGAAATGAAATTAAATCAATTGCAATAAATGAAGTAGAGTCAGATGATATAGAATCTGTCTGGGTAGAGTTGAGGGACCATAAAGGTGAAAAAAAAACATAATGGGAGATATCTACAGGCCTCTAAACAATAGTCAAGAGTTGGAGCACAAGATATATCAAGAGGTAGAAGAGGCACAAAAAGAAAGACAAAGTTACAGTGATCATGGGGGATTTCAATATGCAGGTAGACTGGGAAAATCAAGTTGGTAGTGAATCACAGGAAAAGGAATTTGTGGAAAGTCTACGTGATGGCTTTTTGGAGCAGCTTGTGGTGGAGTCCACTCGGGAACAGGCAATACTGGATTTAATGTTGTGCAATGAGGCAGACTTGATAAGAGAGCACAAGATGAAGGAATCCTTAGGAGGTAGTGACCATAATATGGTAGAATTTATTCTGCAATTTGAGAGGGAGAAGGTGGAATCAGCTGTAACGGTATGATAGTTGAGTAAAGTCAATCACAGAAGCATGAGGGAGGAGCTGACCAGAATTGAGTGGGAGAGGAGCCTAGCAGGAAAGACAATGGAACAGCAATGGCAGGAGTTTCTGGGAGTAATTCAGGAGATACAGCAAAAATTAATCCCTAGGAAAAAGAAGCATAATAAAAGGAAGATGAGGCAACCATGGCTGACAAGCAAAATCAGGAACAGCAAAAAAGAAAAAGAAAAAGCATATAATGTGGTGAAGGGCAGTGGGAAGCCAGAGGATTGGGAAGCCTGCAAAGACCATCAAAGGACAATGAAGAAAGAAATAAGGAGGGAAAGCTAGCTAGTAATATTAGAAAAGATTGCTAGAGTTTCTTTAGTTATATAAGGGGCAAAAGAGAGGCAAAAGTGGACAGTGGGCCATTGGAAAAATGGTAATGGTGAACAAAGAAATGGCTGAGGAACTGAAGAAATACTTGGCATCAGTCTTCACGGTGAAAAAGACGAGTAACATCCTAAAAATTTAAGAGAATCTGGGGGTGGGGATGAACATGGTGGCCAACACCAAGGAGAAGGTGCTAGAAAAATTGAAAGGTCTGGATAAATCACCAGAACGAGATGGGCTATATGCCAGAGTTCTGAAGGAGATAGCTGAAGAGATAATGGAGGCGTTAGTAGTGATCTTTCAGGCATCACAGGAGTCAGGGAGAGTCCCAGAGGACCTCAAAATCACTAATGCAACCCCCTGTTTAAGAAGGAGCAAGGCAAAAGATGGGAAATTATAAGCCTGGCCTCAGTCATTGATAAGATTTTGGAGTCCATTGTGAAGGATGAGATTTCTGAATACTTGCAAGTGCATGGTAAAACAGGGCAAAGTCATCAAGGGGAGGACATGCCTGACAAATCTATTAGAATTTTTGAAGAGGTAATGAGCAGGTTAGACCAAGAGGAGCCAATGGATGTTATCTATCTGGACTTCCAGAAGGCCTTTGACAAGGTGTCGCACAGGACACTGCTGTGTAAGATAAGGGTCCATGGTAATAGAAGCAAGGTGCTAGCATGGATAGAAAATTAGCTGTCTGGCAGAAAGCAAAGAGTGGAGTTGAAAGGGTCCTTCTTAGGATGGAAGCTATTGACTAGTGATGTTCCACAAGAGTCAGTTTTGGCACCACAACTTCTCACTTTATATATTATTGATCTGGATGAAGGAACTGAGGGCATTCTGGCTAAGTCTGCAGATGATACAAAGATTGCTGGAGGGCTAGATCATATTCAAGAGGTGGGAAGGCTGCAGAAAGACTTAGACAGGTTAGGAGAGTGGGCAAAGAAGTGGCAGATGAAACACAATATGGGAAAGTGTGAGGTCATGCACTTTGGTAGGAAGAATAGAGGCATGGACTATTTTCTAAATGGGAAGAAAGTTCAGAAATCTCAAGTGCAAAGGGACCTGGGAGTCTTAGTCCAGGTTTCTCTTCAGTAAACTTGCAGGTTGAGTCAGTAGTTAGGAAGGCAAATGCAATGTTGTCATTCACCTTGAGAGGACTAGAATAGAAAAGGAGGGATGTACTTCTGAGGCATTATAAGGCTCTGGTCAGACTACTTTTAGATGACTGTGAATAATTTTGAGTCCCATACCTCAGGAAGGATGTATTGGCCCTGGAGCAGGTCCAGAGGAGGTTCATAAGATTGATCACAGGAATGAAAGGCTTAACATATGAGGAATGTTTGAGGACTCTGGAACCATGTTTGATTAAGTTTAGAAGAATGAGGGAGATCTAATTAAAACTTACAGAGTACTGAATGGCCGAGACAAAGTGGATGTCGGGAAGATGTTTCCATTGGCAGGAGAAATGAGAACCCAAGGGTACTGCTTTAAGGTAAAGGGAACACCCTCTAGAACAAAGATAAGGAAAACCTTCTTTAGCCAGAGAGTGGTGAATCTGTGGAATTCATTGCCAAAGAAGGCTGTGGAGGGCATGTCATTGAGTATATTTAAAACAGGGGTGCACGGGTGTCCGGCCAGGGACATGGACAGGAGGGCAGGCGGTGTGGTGTTGGACAGGGTTTGGGGGGATGGATGGGGGTGGGCTTGGACAGGG
>NC_057713.1:51270769-51289003 GCF_004010195.1 Chiloscyllium plagiosum
GGACGGGTTTGGGGGTGGGGGTGTTGCATGGGGGCGGGGGGGCGGTACTGGACAGGGTTGGATGTGGGGTGGTGTTGGACGGGGTGGGGGCATGGGAGTGGGAGTGGATAGGATGTGGATGAGGGTGGTGGTGGGGATGGATAGGGCAGGGACTCGCGCACTATGTGCTGCTGCCTAGTCTCCTGAATGGTGAGTGGACTTAGCAATTGCTCGCTATGTCAATCCCATTGAACTGATGGGGTGGGGTGAGGCGAGAGGCTTCAGCTATGCTGCAGGCCCCTTACACACACGTGTGTGTCTGCTCAGAAACAAATCCCGAGACAGAGGGAGCAAGGCAGGAAAGTGAGAAAAAAGGAAACTTCAGAAAACTCCAAGTCCCAGAGGAGAGGCATTGAATCAATAAACTGAATATTCAATTGTCTGAAAGAAACAGTGCCCGCCCATCTCGTTTGGATAATTGAGGTTCCTCTGCATATGTGATAAAACAGCAGAGCTCTATATATTGAACTGGACTATTTTCAACCCTATCCTCTCACGGCGTGTTGGCTCTACAGTCAGCACTGCTGCCTCACAGCACCAGGGTCCGAGTATCGATTCCAGCCTTGGGTCTGTGTGGAGTTCACGTGTTCTCCCCAAGTCTGAGTGGGTTTGCTCTGGTTTCCTCCCACAGTCCAAAGATGTGCAGGTCAGGTGAGTTGGCCGTGCTGAATTGCCCATAGTGTTAGGTGTGTTAGTCAGAGAGAAATGGGTCTGGGTGGGTTAATCTTCAGAGGGTCGGTGTGGACTTGTTGGGCCGAAGGGCCTGTTTCCACACTATAGGTAATCTAATCTAATTTATATATACTGAAGTCACAGCGATATCATAGTATGGCTCATGTTTCCATAATTATTTTAAAATCAAAACATAGAGCAGCCACTGTTAGCTAGATGATTTCCCATGTGATGTACTTTGTCTTATTTCAGTATGAAATCCAAATTTAAAACTTCTTTCTTCCTAGCTGGATGTGCTTTATCATGAAAGTTCCCTTACATGTCAGAAATTCTTCATATTTTCAACATTTATTGTTACTTTTTCCTAATAATCAAACCATTAACTCATTTTTCTCTCTCTCCACAGATGCTGCCAAACCTGCTGAGATTCTCCAAGATTCTCTCTCAGTGTTTGTTTCAGATTTCCGGCATCCACAGTATTTTGCTTTTATCTATTATGTTCCCACCTCTTTACCTGCTCTATCATAGAGTCATACAGCATGAAAACGGATCCTTTGTCCAATCGTCCATGCTGAACAGAATTTCAAACTAAACCAGTCCCACCTGCCTGCTCCTGCCCCATATCCTTCAAACATTTCTATTTCATGTACTTATCTAAGTGTCTTTTAAATGTTGTAACTGTGCCCACATCCATCAATTCCTCAGGAAGTTCATTCCACACACGGACCACCCTGTATGCAAAAGAATTTCCCCTCATGTTTTTTTAAAATCTCTCTTCTCTCACCTTAAAAATATGCCCCCTAGTTTTGAAATTCCCCATCCTAGGGAAAAGACACCTAGCATTAACACTATCTATACTACTCATGACTTTATAAACTTCGATAAGGGCACCTGTAAACCTCCTTTGCTGCAGTGAAAAAAATCCCAGTCTATCCGGCCTTTCTTTATAACTCAAACCTTCCATAACCAGCAACATCCTGGTAAATCTCTTCTGAATCCTCTCTTGCTTAATAATGTCCTTCCTATAACTGGGTAACCAGAACTGGACATGGTACTCTGGAAGAAACCTCACCAATGTCCTATTCAACCTTAACAAGACTTCCCAACTCCAACACTGAAAGCAATGAGCAATGAAGGCTAAATACTATTTTAACCACCCTGTCCAACTATGACTCACAATTCAAAGAATTATGTACCTGAACCCCTAGGTGCCTCTATTCTCCAAACACTACCCAAGGCCCTACCATTAATTGTATAAGTCCTCTCCTGTTTGTTGTACCAAAATGCAATATTTCGCACTTATACAGATTTAACTCCCTCTGCCATTTTCAATCCATTGATCTTTTGATCAAGATCCCTTTGTAATCTTAGAAAACCTTCTTCACTGTCTAATATGCCACTAAATTTTGTGTCGTCCTCAAACATACTAACCATACCTTCTATATTCTCATCTAAATCATTTATATAAATGACAAACAAAAGTGAACTCAGAACAAATCCCTGCGGACCACCGCTGGTGACAGGCCTCCAGTCCAAAAATAAACCCTCCATCAAATTCACCAAAATTCCACCAAAGATCAACAGACAGCACCTTCTAAACCAATGACAACTTCCACCTCATAGGACAAGGGCAGCAGATATATGGGAACACTACGACCTTTGAGTTCCCCTTCAATCCACTGACCATCCTGACTTGGAAACATATTGCCGTTCTTTCACTGTCACTGGGTCAAAATCCTGGAATTCCCTCCCTAATGGCATTGTGAGTCAACCCACAGCAGGTGGACTGCAGCGGTTCAAGAAGGGAGCTCAACACCACCTTCTCAAGGGCAACCAGAGATGGGCAATAAATGCTGGCCAGCAAGCAATGCCCACAAATGAATAAAAAAAATACACTCTGTCTCCTGCCATTCAGTCAATTATACATCCAATTGGCAAGCTCACCCTGAGTCCTATGAGACCTAACTTTACTAATTTATATATCATATAGAACCTTGTCAAAGGCTTTACTAAATTCCAAGTAAACAACTGTTCTGCATATCATTCCATAATAAATGGCAACATGAATGTTAAGACCCCAATCCTGGTTTTAATTGAGCCATATAGCATGGTGGCTCAGTGGTTAGTACTGCTATCTTATGGTGTTTGGGACATGAGTTCGATTCCAGCCTTGAGTGACTATCTGTGTGGAGTTTGCAATTCTTGCCATGTCTGTGTATGTTTCCTCCGAGTGCTCCAGTTTCCTCCCACAGTTTAAAGATATGCAAGTTCCATGGATTGGCCATGCTGAAATGTCTGGGGATGTAAAGGGTAGATGGATTAGCCGTGGGAAATGAAAGGTTACAGGGATAGGGTAGGGAAGTCGATTTAGGTGGGACGCTCTTTAAGAGTCAATGTAACTTGATGGGCCGAATGGCCTCCTTCCACACTGTAGGTATTTTAAGATTCTATATGTCTGTTAATTCAACTACATCATAATAAAGGCAATAATTTGTACCCAGAGCATAACTTTGAGGAAATGCTTACACTCTTGGGCAAAATTCAGTCACTCTGGCACAAGCTTAGCAAACTAGTGTAACTTCTATCATTCATGCACAGCCAGAACACAAGGTATGTGAAAATGTCCACCTAGAATGGGATTCTATACAATGGGTCCCTGCTGGTAATCAGTCCATAACCTTAAAAATCATAATTCTGACTAGCCAAACACTTGACTCTGAGTTTTTAAAAATCTCACAACTAAGAAACACATTTCTACGATCTAATCTGTGACATTTTAATGACTCATGAAAGACTGAAATAGTAAAACAAAAGCAATCAGAAATTCTTTTGATCTAAATTACAATGGTAAATAATGTTACAATCTACCCCAATGTGAGGTTCCCCAATTTCTGATGTTTCCAGACAGGATATTCCAAATCGGTATGCTCCCAGGTAGAACAGATAGACAAGTTCCACTTCTTGATTGATCCGGTTCCTCAGATGGTCGCAACAAGGTTACTTAAAAAGGATCCCTTACCTTTACCCGTTTTCTAACGCAGAGCAGTGTAAGAATTGGCTTTTAATCTTGTTCCTGTATGTTATTGAAAGGAGAATACACAAACATATTTTTCACCCAGACCCCTCTGATTTCTTTCATCATGGTAACAGTCTAAGATGACTCTTAAGAAATTATTTTCCAATTCACTGTGAATTTATCTCTCTCATTTCCTTCTTTTTGAAGCTTCCTTGACCTCTGACTGGTGTGATGTTCCAAGATATTCTTGAGGCTGAAGATAGCCTTACACAGGCTTTGAAGACATGCACTGAATTGCATTGCTCGGAATTTATATTCACAGTCTTTTTTTTTGGCTATAGGAGCAAATTACTGCAGATGCAGGGATCTGTACCGAAAACAAAAATTGTTGAAATCACAGTGGGTCAGGCAGCATTCATGGACAGAGAGCATGCTAATGTTTTAAGTCTAGGTGACTCTTCATTTTTTTTGGTTGTTCATCCTCCTTTTAAAAACACATTTTGAAATTAGGAATTAATTTGGGGTTGGTATCCATTGCCATGACACTACCACCAAGTACATCTCAGTAGTGGAACTGAGCAATACAATAAAAGAAATTAATAATTTGTAAAGGAAGTGAATGTTTATGGAAATGGTAGGCGGATCAGGATTCAGTTGAGTAGTAAGGAGGATAGTCCATTCAGGAGAGGTAAACATGTTCTTGAGAGGTATGGTCAGATCAGATTGGAGTCAAAATGGCAGGAGAAGAGTCAAACATGTCATGGGCATTATCCAGTGAGTAATCAAGAAGGTCTGTTGTATTGGTTACTCAGAGTTGGACATGATTTTTAGCTATATAACAAATCCTGGGCAACTATCAAGGCAATTGCTTAGAAACCCCAAAGTTTTAAACTCTAATTTAGAGTTCGATACTTGGAGGCTTCTGGACTTAATGTGATGACCAATTAGTAGATTCTGGACAATTTCAGTGCAGTCACTGCTTCTGGACATTCTGATTTGCATCTTTGAGGTGCATCTAGTATCTGATCATCTGAAGCTAGAAGATCTGGGCCAATATTTGCAGTGATAGTTTAACAATAAGCTGTACAGTAAATTAGATTTTAAGGTAGAATCGCAACTTCTTGTGCATTCAGCAGTTGGGTGAATAATATTTTTGCTACCCTCGGCACTTATACCCTCTGTTGTAATCCATCTCCCATGGAGTTTAGTTTTTCTTTAAATTCTTCTAGTTAATTTACCAAATTGTTGACACTGTCTGTTATCACTGTATGCCAGAATGTTGAGACAGATAAAGCTGAAAGCAACAGCCGTGCGCACTACGTCCTTGAATACTCGATTGTGTGCTTCACTTTCCAGCTCTGCCAGCTGCCCGTACATTTCTGTTAGCATTCACCATTTTAATATTTAATCACTTTAATTTCAAGCACTGTATAAAATGTACACCTTGTAATTGATTTATACTACTCAAACAATAGTAGTATTATGATGGACCAGATTATAGGAGCACTGCACGTATATTAACGAATGTAGTTTGCAGTACACACAAATATGCAACACTGTGAGCGTGATTTACAATCTTAAATTGATGGTCAACATAATTTCTCACATACTCAGGATTATTCAGTTAATGCTGTCCAATTGCAGAATTGCATCTAACATCGAGCATTGTCTTGCAAGTTTTGGCAAGTGCAGGCTGTTTGGATATGTCAAGTATGTTGCTTGTTTTGATCCCGAATGTGCAAGGAAATATGTTGTCAACCAAGTTAGGATCGTCAGTTGAGCTTGCAGTGTGGAACGCCTGTGCTTTCTGTCTGCATGATTTAAAATTCAACAAAGTTTGGCTATTAATTTATAATTCATCGTGCAAACCCTCTACCCATTGGAGTTTGCTTGCTGACCAATCAGCACTCTCCTCATGCAATGTAAAAATTATTTTTTCTCTAGAATTTGTATTCTTGCAAAATATTGTGATGATTGCAAGATGAAAAGCTACAATAAAGAAGAACAAGTAACTCAAAGGATGATTCTGCTTACAATGATGGATTTCATTGAATTAGAAATGTGTTTAATGTCTAAATTTACAGCAGAGAGGGTAAAAGGATATTTTCACCAGAGTTAGGTTGAAGTGGCCAAAAGATATATAGATTTTAATATTACAGTGACATGATAGATACAGCTGTGAATGTGTATATCAGTTTGTCAGAGGTATAATCTGTGGATTATGAAACTGTTAAAAGAGCAATACTCAATGCTTATGAGCTTGTCCTTGAAGATTATCAAACACAATTTATGACTATAAGAATGGAACCTAATCATACATTTGTGAAATTCACAAGAGAAAAAGAAAAACTGTGACACCAGTAATTGTGTGCTGAAGTTAGGAAAAAATGAGAATGTGAAGAAAATCAAGATTGTGGAAGTTTTCCAAAATACAACTCCAGTAATGCTAATACATATTTTAGATGAGCATCAAGATGCAGCAGTTCTGGCAGACATCTATGATATCTTACACAGATGGTTACATGCAGTGAAATAATTAAATGGGAGCCAACAAGGAAACTGGAGGAATGGAGAATCTATCAATAGAATATATATTAGTCTTAAGAGTCAGAAGAAAGCCCAGAACTTATTAGCCATGATGTGGAGGTGCCAGTGTTGGACTGCAGTGGACAAGTTAAAAATCACACAACAGCAGGTTATAGTCCAGTGGGTTTATTTGAAAGTACGAGCTTTCGGAGCACTGCTCCTTCATCAGGTAGCAGCAATACTTCCAAATAAACCCATTGAACTATAACCTGGTGTTGTGTGATTTTAACTAGAACATAATAGTTAGCCTAAAAAATGTTTCCGTTATCATAAAAATGAATGAACTAAGGCTAATGGCTGGATGGTAAGTGGGAAACCTACTGCAGTGGTAAGAAAGACTAAGGAATCATCAGAAAATGAGATATGTGGTAAGGAAAAGGGATTAAAACTGCAACAGTGAGAAAGTGGAGTGTGTTCCCTCGGAAGGCAGAGTTGGTTGAGGATAGTCAAGCAAATTCTGACTTGATTGTTAACAAAATTAGAGTTGATAAAATGTGAAGCTGGAAAATGCACAGCATCAGAGCAGCAGGGGATTCATTGTTTCAGATCAGAACCTAAGTGCTGAATAGATTATTTCAAAGGAAGAAGAAGACAAATCAATAATGATATTGAGATGTAATGGAGTACATCAGTCACTGATGTTGGTTGATGATACAATTTGTTTTTCAGAGAGGCTGATATTAAAGTAATATTAATTCGAAGTATACACGGAGTTTACAAACTGGTCCTATTATAGAGATAAATAAAACAAAGAGCTGCTGATGCTGGAGTTTTGAAACAAAAAAACCAGAAATTTCTAGAAAAACTCAACAGATCTGGCAGAGAAAACAGAGAAGTGAAAAAAGAGTTCACATTTTGAGTCTGGTGACTCTTCATCAAAACTTCCAGTGAAGGCAGTTAAATGTATACCCTGTGGTTAGTGTCTGATGCAATGGTTCCCACACTAACTGGAAGATCTGGACCAATATAGGTTCTGAAACTTCAGTAGCTTTTAGGAATTTTATGGAGCCCTGTTAGTCCTTATTTAGTGGCACAGCCAAAGTGAGAAATTACAACAAGATGTGAACTCTGATGAAAGTTCATGCTGAAATATTAATTTTGCTTCTCCTTTCACTGAACTTGCCTAACTGCTCAATATTTTCTGTTCTTATTAATCATGAGCTGGGTAATCAGTTCAGTTGAGAGGTAATTGGGAGGTGTTGGGGTTGAGGGTAGTAAGGTTGTCAACCCCCACAGAATGCCAAAACATCTAGAAGATTCAACGTCAAGAGGAACATAAGAAATAGTGGAGTACACTATTTAGCCACCTCATGACTACCTTCTAATTCATAAGATCATGGCTGACTTGACCCAGAACCCAATTCCTCTTTTTTTTTACCAGATCCACTGACTTCTCAACTCCAAGACATTTTGAAAATCTGTCTACTGCCTCTTTAAATACTTTCAGTGATCTACCCTCCACAACTTTCTGGGATGGAGATTTTTCAGGCATTCACTACCTTCGGAGAAGAAATTCCTTTGCTTCTCAGTTTTAAATAGGTGTAACCTTATTCAGCAATTATGTTCATTAGTTTGAGATCCCCCCCCGACTAATGGAAAGATTTCTCAGTGCCTACATTGTCAAGTCCCCTCAGAATCTTATATATTTCGAGAAGCTCATCCTCATTCTTCTAAACTCAAACAAATAAATGCCAAACCTGTGCAGCCATGCTTGATAAGTCAACCCTTCAAGCCAGGAAAGAGCCTCCTCCATTTCTTTTCAACTGCTCCCAAAGCCAATATATTCTTTCTTAATCACAGGGACCAGATCTGTATACAGTTCTCCTGGTGCAACATCACTAACATTTTCAACTGTGTAGGAATACTTCCCCATTAGAAAACATCAATGTCCTAGCAACAAAGATAATTCTATTTTTTGTTCTGCAAGGATCAGTTTTGGGACCATTGCTGTTTGTCATTTTTATAAATGACCTGGAGGAGGGGCTAGAAGGTTGGGTGAGCAAGTTTGCGGATGATACGAACGTCGGTGGAGTTGTTAACAGTGATGAAGGATGTGTCAGGTTACAGCGCGATATAGATAAGTTGCAGAGCTGGGCAGAAAGGTGGCAAATGGAGTTCAATGTAGCTAAGTGTGAGGTGATTCACTTTGGTAAGAGTAACAAAAAGATGGGGTACTGGGCTAATGGTCGGATACTTGGTAGTGTGGATGAACAGAGGGATCTTGGTGTCCATGTACATAGATCTCTGAAAGTTGCCACCCAGGTAAATAGTGCGATGAAGAAGGCACATGGCGTACTGGCTTTTATTGGTAGAGGAATTGAGTTCCGGAGTCCTGAGGTCATGTTGCAGTTGTATAAGACCCTGGTGCGGCCGCATCTGGAGTATTGTGTGCAGTTTTGGTCGCCATACCATAGGAAGGATGTGGAGGCACTGGAACAGGTGCAGAGGAGGTTTACCAGGATGTTGACTGGTATGGTCGGAAGATCGTATGAGGAAAGGCTGAGGCAATTGGGGCTGTTTTCATTGGAGAAAAGAAGGTTTAAGGGTGACTTGATAGAGGTGTACAAGATGATTAGGGGTTCAGATAGGGTTAACCATGAGAACCTTTTTCCACGTATGGAGTCAGATATTACGAGGGGGCATAGCTTTAAATTAAGGGGTGGTAGGTATAGGACAGATGTTAGAGGTAGATTCTTTACTCAGCGAGTCGTGAGTTCATGGAATGCCCTGCCAGTAGCAGTGGTGGACTCTCCCTCTTTATGGACATTTAAACGGGCATTGGATAGGCATATGGAGGATATTGGGCTAGTGTAGGTTAGGTGGGCTTGGATCGGCGCAACATCGAGGGCCAAAGGGCTTGTCCTGCGCTGTATTTTTCTATGTTCTATGTGTGTATTGCTGGATTTAACATTTATTTCCTATCTCTAAATGCCCTTAAAAACATGGTAGTGACCTGCTATCTTGAACCATTGTCGTCCACGTTCTGTCTGTTGACCTTTAATGCCCTTTAATAGGGAGGGAATTTCAGGAATTTGATCCATCACAATGAAGACATATACTGTATTTCCAAGTTATGATGGTGAGTGACTTGGAGATGAACTTGCAGGTGATGGTATCCCAATGTATGTGCTGCATTTGTCATTCCAGATAGGAGTTTGGAATATGCTGTTGAAGGAGCTGTGGTGAAATGCTGCAGTGCATTTTAAGGTGGTCACACTGCTGCCATAAGAGAGTGGATGTTTGCGGATGTGATGACAAGCAAGCAGACTGCTTTGTTCAGTGTGGTGTCAAGCTTCTTCAGTGTTGTTGGAGCTGCACTCATCCAGGCAATTGAAGACTGTGCCATCACCCTTCTGACTTGAGCTTTGTTGAGGCTGTGGACAGTAGGCAAGTTACTCACTATTGGATTCCTCACCTCTGATCTGCTCTTGTAGACACTGTCTTGCAATTTATGGTTAATGGTTATCCCCAGGATGTTAATAGCAGGGGATTCAGTGGTAGTAATGTCATTGAATATCATGGCGTGATGGTTAGTTTCTCTCTTGTTAGATATTATTACTGCCTGATATTTGTGTGGCTTGCATGTTACTTGCCACTTATTCATCCAAAGTTGGATATTTTCCAGCTGTAGCTGCATTTGGACATGGACTGCTTCAGTATCCAAGGAATCACAACTAGTGAAGGTTTTGCAATCATCAATGTGCAAGCGGGCATCAGAGCCGCCCTGCTTTTGCCACGGGACTATGCCTACATCAGGAAACTATAAGAATTCATTTTGTGTTTTAAACAGCAGTCGCAGCTTTAAACCCCCAGAACTCAGCAGCTGCCGGTCCGCCCACGTGACGGGGAGTTAGGAGACAGAGGACAGATCAAATCCACACTAGACCAACACTACCCATGACTCATAGACCAAAACTCCGGAATTAATTAATATGGAAACCCATCTCCTAATCACATCAAGAGACTGACTGAAACATACCCATACCCATCGATACGGAACCACCCTGACACAAAGGACAGGCATCCACCAGACAGGAGCGGACAGACCAATACACACCAACACCCCAAGGGAACAAAGGGGGGTGCTAGCCCCTGCCCTCACAGAGAGAGACAAGCAGATAATACCCAGACCCGTTTTACATAAACCAATTAGCACCCCACTGTGCGTGCCCTGCAACTCTCCTGGGACGGCAGGAAACATACTATTTGCACCTACTCCAGTGATGATGGGGAACGATCATCCCATTCATCCTCAGATTCCACACATCCTGACAACTAAAAGTATATAATATGTAGCAGCATGCGGGAACGGGAGAGCAGCCGAGATTCGGACCTCGGTTGGTCTCCGCCGGCGTTACTGTAGCAATAAACGTTACCGATTGTTGAACCGCACTCTGGACTCGGATTGATATCATTTCATCCGCGCTAACAATTGGGGGCTTCGTCCTGGTTAACGACGGCTGCTGGATCCCTGCGATGGCACTGGTATTGTCAATGTGCTACTGTGACTGACGGACTATCCTTGGACCGACGACTTTAGGTACGAGACTCCGACAGATTGACCCCCCCCCCGTTTAAAAACCGACCAAACAAGCCTTCCTGGTTGACCTCTGCAGTGGGGGTTAGGGGACCCATTGTACGTTGAGCCCGGTTTTAGCGCCTTCCTTGCGTACACGGTAGAGGCTGGGAGGTCTACGCGCGCTACAAGAAGGGAAGTCCTCCAAACCAGCCCGAGACGCGGGGCCTTTGGGCCAACCGGCAGTTATACGCTCTGCCCATTGACCTCGCGGGTCCCGAGGTATTGGCCTCTGTAGGATCAGGCGCAGTTAGGTCTGACTTCACGCCCCCCCCTTGCACTCGGGCCCCTGGTTCACGCCCAGTGTTTGTGGGGGTACACACGGCCGCTGAACGTCAGGCGGTGAGAGAGAGACTCACGGAAACCCGGGGCTGCGCCCTCAGGAATCGACACGCGCCCCGTCTGTAACTATCCCCCCCCTGCCCAGGTTGACCCGCGGGGCTAGGGTTCGACTTACAGGGAGTGGGCTTGACTGGGAGATTAATAAGCCAGTGCCAGCAACATCCCTTAGCACGCCTGCTAGCTTTACTTTAAATTAGCTTCTGTTAAGTTACACCCGCTGCGCCCCTACCATGGGTGGGAGCGCGGCCGAAGACCTAGATTGGGGGCCAGACGGTTCCCTTACCCCTTTTATAGCCGACAAGAATAAGAAACTTATTAACTTCATTTCAATCCTGATGAGTGCAAGCCAAAAAGCTTCAACCTCATGTCTCTTTTTAGACATGTTTTAAGTTCAGTACTACCAAACAATTATTTTTACAAGATGGTTACATTTTGGGGCTGTCAGTAAATTAGGGTAACATAAAGGCAGATTTGAATTTCACTGACAGCAAACTGGATTGTTAAGATTAAAGGTGTCCCTTAGTTGTTTTCGTGGGAAGGTATTCACACTTGTAGACAATGGTAGATTGTGTTAAAAGTGAATAGACTGTTAGTCTCCAAGTCTCAGGTATTGAGAATGCCAGACTATAATTTTTTTTGCTTTAAATTAGTTACTTGAGTCCAATAGTTGGAAACTAAAGGTTAACTAATGAACATTTCTATCTGGCTGGATATAAGAAGACTCATATGATTCATGCTGCCATGGAGATTGACCTTGACAGAGGAGGGGTCTACAAAAAGCCATTTGTAGGACTGGGTTATTGGCTTTCCAAAAGATATCCCAGAAGTTCACAAGTTAATCTGCCAGAATCGAAGAGGAAGCCAAGTAGCAAAGTTAAAAAGAACAAATTTCTATGTTTACCTTGCGGGAATGCAGATGGAACCTCATGCTCAAATTGGAAAGGCCAAATTCTTATGGATTTAAAATGAGGCTGCAAGATTTGCTTAACTTGAGCTGGGGAGATAATGTCCAGGAAGCTGCTGGAAAGGAAGACTTTTGGCAAAAATATGACAGAACAATTAGAATTTGAGCATGAATTCCACATTGATTAGACCCAAATATTCCATACAATGAAGGTGATGAAGGATGATTTAATTGGATTGTTTAAGATAACTAAAAGAGTTGAAAGGGCAGACAGAGAGAAACGATTTCCTCTGGCAGGAAAATCAAGAGCAAGACTGTGTAAAATTAAAGCCAGACAACAAAAGGATAATGTCAGGAATCATTTCTTCACACAAAGAGTAGAAGAAACCCTAACCTTTCACTTTGTAAAAAGCCTTGGACTCTGCAGGTCAATTCAAAATGTTTAGACTCAGACCAGGGCACGCACTTCACCGGACGCGCAATGAAACTGGCCTGCCGCCTCCTAGGCATCAGACAGCGCTTCCACGTCCCGTTCCATCCCCAGAGCTCCGGGATGGTCGAGCGCATGAACCGGACCCTCAAAGCGGGGATCGCGAGGGCGATCGTCGAAACAGGGCAGGGTTGGGTGGACGTTCTACCCTGCATACTGAGGCGCTTAAGGGCCACCCCAGGCCGCTCCACTGGCCTCACTCCCTTCGAGCTCATGACAGGGAGGGCCATGCGACTACCAGAGAACGTCATGGTCGGGGGGGAAGACATGGCCCCCCTGAGGGACAGGGTGATGCGCTATATCAGGCAGCTGGACACGCAGCTGCGGGCCCTTAGACAAACCGCGCACGACCAGCAGGACATTAGGGACCAGGCAAAACTGCAACCGCATCTGCCCGCCCAACCCCTTCCCGGCGTTGGGGACAAAGTCCTGGTCAGGGCCGCCCCCGACCGGCCCGGCTTCGCCCCCCGGTGGCTGGGTCCGCACAAAATCATCCTCACCAGCGACAAGACTCTCCCCCCCCCCCACCTTTTGACTTGACTCTAACCGCCCCTCTTTCTCCTTACAGTGCAACGGGTGGACCGGTTCCAGGGAGATCCCTGCTCCTACACACACTAACCCTACACCCTTGGTAAGAGTGCCCCTCGCTCTCTCCCTCTCTTCCCACAGATCATGCTTCACCGGTGCACCGCTCTCCTCCCTGCTCTCCTCTTCGCCCTATGACTAGTGCCTTCCTTCCCCAAAATATATGACAACTTCTACCGCCACGGTGTTGCCTTCAACGCGTCTGACGCCATCTGTATTCCTGCAAGGGACAAGCCCGGTGTGATCGACGCGTTCTACAATGCCTGGCTGGAAGTTCTCCCGGGCATACAAACACTCTGTTTATTCTGCACGTCGGAGCGCGACCCGCGGCCGACCTGCCTCCGGCGTGCTGAGGCGATGGACTTGGGGGGTTGCATGTTTGGGACAATGTGTGCCATGCCAGAGGACCTCTCCTCTGCCCCGGCCTTTGATGCCTTTTACTGTACGGGATCTGTCTGTTTGCGGATATTACGAGCCTACTAATGCCGTGGTAATCTCTTTGTATTTGTGCTTTCCACCCACCCCGACCACACCGCCCCCGACCATGGCTCCCGAGATATTACCATGCCCCTCTCTGGGACTGGTATTGTGGGATGAGGGAGAGACCCTTTATGACAACGTCCGACACGAGGTCGTGCCTGTGCTGGTCAATATATCAGGCATCCGGGTACCGGACTATTGCACAGTACAGGTACACAACCTATACGCCATGATGGGGAAGGAGATTGTAGAGAGGGCCATAGATGCCATGGGGGCAACCCACTACCGAAATGATATACATAACACGCACACACAACGACACAGACGGGACATAGTCAACGATGCTCTCACAGGACTCAACACGGGGACATCCGTAGTAAACTCCCTAGACGAAAAGGTCGAGCAACTAAAAGGGCTAATGAGGGACCTGCTACAGAGGTCTCTCACAAATCAGGCAGACCAGGCATGCCTGGGGGAAGAGGGTGCATACACCCAGCTCGACGGCATTGCAGTCCTGGAGACACACGCCCACACCATTAACCGACTTATAGACCGGGAAAGGGAAAACACGGCCCATATCCACGAGGGACATGCGTATGGCCTGTGGATGGTAGCCCAGATCCGGCATAATCTTGACCAGGTCCAAAGGGAGGAGGTGCCCGACTGGATCGACAGTACCAAACTGGCCTCACTTGCGGGGCGCTCCGGGCCGCTCGACAGCCGGACTCTGAAGGGTATGACCAGAGTATACCCAGTGATGTCCGACTTTGAGGTCAGTGAGGCGACAGGAGTCGGGATTGTCCTCCTGATCCCCGTGGTCACCCCAGAGTCGGTGCCATTTCCCGTTTCACATTGAGAACTGGAGTCATACGGGAAAACGCTTCCCTCAAATATCGATTAGCTCACCACACAGCCATATCTAGAAACGGCGCTGTGTACAGGGTGCCGCTTACAGTCCAAAAGCAGCGGGGGGCAATTACCATCTGCCCTCACCCCTTACGAAGGAGTGAAACAGCGGACTGCGGGTTCAACCGGACACAGGGTTGCACCCTTGAAATCGAACCCATGGGCCCCCACTTCACAAGGGCGGGGTATGGTGGGGGGGGGGAACGATATTGTGTCTCCACTCTTGAAACCTCATTTTGGTATAATGGACTACAGTCCCTGATTCCCCAGCACGAGTTCTGCTTCACCCCCAGGCGCCCAGTCACGGTTGGGCAAGCTCACATCTCAGAGGTCCAACGACGGAACCCCGAGTCCATACAAACTACTGATAAATTCAGGGACACCCTCAGGGAATATCAGGAGCCTGAACAAGCCCCCATCCCACATTTGGCTGAGGTCTTACGGGAGCTTAGGACCCGGGTAGGACACTCAGTGAAATTGTATCACCAGTTGCAGTCGCATGTAAAGGACCTAGAGAAGGGCACAGACACAGCTCTGCAGTCCCAGGGGTGGGGCACAGAGGGTGTGGGATTCGGGCCTGAACGTAAACATCCATCCCTGTATCCGAATCATCTCGCACACCATTGTAGGCATACAATTACTGCTGGCTCTGGCCTGGCTCCTGCTGGCGTGTCATTCATGCCGCCAGCACAAGAAACGAAAGGCCAGGAAGACCATGCACCACGCCATCGACTCCTGGCGGGCGATCAGGCACTGTGAGCCCACAGGACTCGAGTTAATGTGACCTTCTCCCGGGACTATCCAAAGGCCCCATGACTGCAGCATGACGGCCGGCGGAATGTACCGGGCGAGGAGCCGACTTTTAAAATATCGGCATCGGGGGTGTGGACATGTCCAACCCCTTGCCGAAAGGGGGGACTGCAAGCGGGCATCAGAGCCGCCCTGCTTTTGCCACGGGACTATGACTACATCAGGAAACTATAAGAATTCATTTTGTGTTTTAAACAGCAGTTGCAGCTTTAAACCCCCAGAACTCAGCAGCTGCCGGTCCGCCCACATGACCGGGAGATAGTAGACAGAGGACAGGTCAAATCCACACTAGACCAACACTCCCATGACTCATAGACCAAAACTCCGGAATTAATTAATATGGAAACCCATCTCCTAATCACATCAAGAGACTGACTGAAACACACCCATACCCATCGATACGGAACCACTCTGACACAAAGGACAGGCATCCACCAGACAGGAGCGGACAGACCAATACACACCAACACCCCAAGGGAACAAAGGGGGGTGCTAGCCCCTGCCCTCACAGAGAGAGACAAGCAGATAATACCCGGACCCGTTTTACATAAACCAATTAGCACCCCATTGTGCGTGCCCTGCAACTCTCCTGGGACGGCAGGAAACATACTATTTGCACCTACTCCAGTGATAATGCGAAACTATCATCCCATTCATCCTCAAATTCCACACATCCTGACAACTAAAAGTATATAATATGTAGCAGCACGCGGAAACGGGAGAGCAGCCGATATTCGGACCTCGGTTGGTCTCCGCCGGCGTTACTGTAGCAATAAACGTTACTGATTGTTGAACCGCACTCTGGGCTCGGACTGATATCATTTAATCCGCGCTAACAAATGAATACCCTCATTCAGATGTTTTGATGGAAGATGGCTTTGGAGACTACCCTGAGAAACTTCTGCAGAGTTATCCTAGTGCAGAGATGAATGACCTCCAACTATCACAGCCATCTTCCTTTGTGCCATGTCTGACTCCAACAAAGAGAGAGATTTTCCCTTGATTCCCATTGACTTTAGTTTTACTGCAGCTCCTTGATGCCATACCTAGTTAAATGTGGCTTTGGTGTATATATTTTGACCAAAGTATACTCTTGCTGTTTGATTTTTTAAATAATTTCTTGCCAATTTATTTTCATAATCAATTTTCTCTCCTTTTTAACTTTTTGGTCATCTGCTGCTGGTTCCTAAAAAAATCTCAATTCTCTGGCCTACACCTGCTTTTGCTACTTTGTATGCCATAACTTTTGATTTAATATTCTCATTGAGTACCTTTGTTAACTCATTCTTCCCATCGAGTGCTTCTTTTTGGCTGGAATAAATTTTTGATGAGTATTATAAAACATTTGCTTAAATATCTACTGCTCATCTACCAGCCTTCTCATTAGTCTACTTTCCCCACCGGCTTGAGCCAACTTGTTCTTTGTTCCAAATGTAATTGCCTTTATTTAAATGAGGTCACCAGTTGGAGATCAGAGTTGCTCTCCCTCAAACTGAATTTTAAATTTCACCATAATGTGATTGCTAATGTCTCAGTGATTCTTAATTGAGATCTTTTCTTACTGCTGCCTCACAATGGCAGGGATCCGGGTTTGATTCCAGCCTTGGGTAACTCTGTGGAGTTTGCATATTCTTCCTGTATCTCTGTGGGTTTCCTCCCACAATCCAAAGATGTGCAGGTTAGGAGAATTGGCCATAGTAAATGGCCAATAGTGTTCAGGGATGTATAGGTTAGGTGCATTAGTTTGGGGTAAATATAGAGTACTAGCATAGGGGCATTGGCCTAGGTGGGTTACTGTTCGGAGGGTCGGTGTGCACTTGGCCAAATGGCCTGTTTCCACACTGTAGGGATTCTATATCATTACACATTGCTTGATCTAAAATATCCTGCTTCCAGGTAGGTTGTGAAAGATACTCTTAAGAAACAATTTTGATGGATTTTACAAATTTGTCTTCTACCCCCATCAGTCCAGTTAATGTGCAGTTTAAAATCACCTATGGCAATTGTAGTGTTTTTTTTACATGTCTCTACAATGTCACTATGCTTCGTCCTACAGTGAGGCAACTATAGATTACTCTCACCCATGAATTCTTTCCTTTGCTGTTCCTTGTTTCCATTCAAAGTGATTCCACATCCAAATCTGTTGCACCTTTGTCACTACTCACTACCATACTGAATTTTCTTTGTTAACAATTCTACCTTTTCCCTTTTTTATCTGGAACATTGAATAACCTTGAACTCCCAATCCTAATCACCTTGTTACTATGCCTCTATAACAGCTATCACGACATATTTATTTATTTCTGTTTGTGTCCACGACTCATCTACGCTGTTAGAAATACTGCATGCATTCAGTGCCCTAAGCTTTGACTTTTATGGTTATTACTTATTCCAGTTCAAATTTCCAATGCACTCCTTTCTTAGCCTTTCTGCCCCTTTTTCCACCGTCCTAAATCAGTTTAGAGCTAAGAGCAGCAAGGAGGGGACATGAAAGGTCCTTAGTTGGTAGGATTAGGGAAAACCCTAAGGCTTTCTATAGGTATGTCAGGAATAAAAGAATGACTAGGGTAGGAATAGGTCCAGTCAAGGATAGTAGTGGGAAGTTGCGTGTGGAGGCTGAAGAGATTGGGGAGACACTGAATGAATACTTTTCGTCAGTATTCAATCAGGAACAGGACATTGTTGTCAATGTGAGTACTGAGTCACAATTAAGTAGAATGGATGGCTTTGAGGTATGTAGAGAAGAGGTGTTGGAAATTCTGGAAAGGGTGAAAATAGATAAGTCCCCTGGGCCTGATGGCATTTATCCTAGGATTCTCTGGAAAGCA
>NC_057713.1:51289124-51343836 GCF_004010195.1 Chiloscyllium plagiosum
TTTTTTTGTGAAGAATGGTTGAAATAGAGGTGAAAATCAGTCTGCTGAAAGCTAATAACATAAGCAGCTCGTGAGGCCTTGGGTTTTTTTCAAATTTGGAGCAATCCTAGCGGCAAGAAGAGAACCCCAACTTTTAACTGTAACAGAGAGAGGAATAAGGGCTTCTACAACCAACATTAAGATCCCAGCAACTGCTGAAAACTAAAAATCCCGGTTCTGTGGGAGCTTGACCCCACCCATTCAGGCTGCTTCTATTGTTCCAACTTAAAAAGAAATGGCTTCATAAGCTTATTTAGCTTTGAGCAGACTGCTCTGTGCCTCTGTTTCAACAGTCAGAGTCATTGAGTTATGCAGCATGGAAACAGACCCTTTGGCCCAACTTGTCCATGCTGACCAGATACCTAACCTAATCTAGTCCCATTTGCCAGCACTTGCTTGATATCCCTCTAAACCCTTCCTAATCATGCACCAATCCAGATGACTTTTGAATGCTGTAATTGTACCATTCTCCACTATTTCCTCTGACAGCTCATTCCTTACACACACCACCCTCTGCATGAAATAGTTGCCCCTTAGGTCCCCTTCAAATTTTCATAACGAAAGGACAAAAATACACCTTTAAAAGCCATCTTAGCTACAATGAAAACCATTTGAGGTTCCATTTTGTGAAGACTCAAAAGTACATTTCTATGTTTTCACTGTCTCTTGCAGACCTTATCAATGTTGTTTCTTAGTTGGCTTCAGTTGGCTTTCACTTTAGGTGGCTTGGATCTAGTCAGCAGTTCCTAATTTTGCACTTTATGTTTTACAGTCACAAGTATCAGCTTTAAGGGGAGGTAGGTATAGGACAGATGTTAGGGGTAGGTTCTTTACTCAGCGAGTCGTGAGTTCATGGAATGCCCTGCCAGTAGCAGTGGTGGACTCTCCCTCATTATGGGCATTTAAGCGGGCATTGGATAGGCATATGGAGGATAGTGGGCTAGTGTAGGTTAGGTGGGCTTGGATCGGCGCAACATCGAGGGCCGAAGGGCCTGTAGTGCGCTGTATTCTTCTATGTTCTATATCTAGAACTCATTGCAAAACAGTGTGATGAACACAGGAACCCGAATGACTTTTAAGAACTATTTAGATGAAAGCTTTCGATCTGATATTTCAAGTTAAGGCCAAGTGCTGAAAATGAGATTAGGACAGATTGATGGGCCAAGAGGCCTATTCCCATGCAGTTAAAAAAACTCGACTATTCGAAGTATCCTCCTGTAGCTGGGAGTAGGGGGGTGGGTCTTGTCCAGAGGGAATAAAAACTAAAAGTACTGGATAAATTCAGCAGCTCTAGCAGAGAGAAAAACAAAGTTGAAGTTTCGAGTTCAACATGAGTGAGGAGTTCCGCAGACGAGTCATATTAGAATCGAAACGTTAGCTCTGTTTCTCTCTCCAGCAGCTTCTATTTTTCTTCAGATTTTTCGGGTTGTTTTTCAGAAGGTGCCAGAAATTGCTAGAAAAGCTCAGCAGGTTGGGGGGGGGGAAATTAGAGTTAACGTTTCGGGTGGAGTGACCCTTCCCCAGAACTACACGCGCAGTTTTTTCGGGACTTAAAATAAAATTATTTCAGAAGATCCCGAGGGAGGGAGAAGGAGTTTAAATTTCCCGGGCAATTCCCAACTGGCGACAGCTCGCGGCCACAATTCCAGCGCGGGGACTGAGACGATCAACGGCCGATCGGCCACGCTCATGATCTCACGCGTGCGTGGACCGCTCGGGCTCGCGCGTCTGGAGGGAGGGAGGGAGGAGAGCGGGGTCACGTGCGCCGATAGAGTCGGCAAGCGAACAGGAGTCGCCGGCATCCGGCCAGAGATGGCTATCTTCACTTTCACTGCGGAGGAGTGAAGACTTCGGGCTGTGAGCGAGGAGAACGGGTAGCTGCGGGAGGCAGGGTTCAGCCACTCACCTCTCGGAGAAGGTTAGAGACAGACCCTCCTCCCCTCCTTTCCTCTCGAGCGCCAGCCGGGCTAACGGTCCTTCCCCCTCCCCTTCGCATCCGTTCACCACTTTCGATTTGTCTTTTTAAAAAAAAATATTTGCGCGATTGGTCGTTCACCTGGACTTGGTTTTCAATTCACTTCAGTGATTATATTTAGTGAGATGAAGGTTTCATTTTAAAAATACGTGTTCTGACAGTAGGTTATCTCTGTCTCGGGGTGCCAGCACAGCTGATCCCGAATCAGTCTCAAGGAGGAACAGGGGCTCCCGCTGCCTCCGGCTGGAACCCAGGGTACACCTACTGCTGGGCACTCCAATAGCTGCCAGTTAGTAGTTTTGTGTTATTAAGGTGGCATCGTCTCAATTTGTTATTCAGAAAATCCAATTTGTTTTATTTAAGTTTGTTCTACTGGTAAACGCGTTTTTTTGGTAAAAGAAACATTTTCATTGGTGTGTTTGGATGATCGCAGGTGTATAATTAAGCATTATTTAAATGACACTAGATTTACGAATGCCATAGATCTTGCGGTCGTAGGTTTACCTTGATTTCAGATTTAGCTGATCGCTTCAGTGTCAATAATTGAATATTTTAGGGTTGTGATTCTCACAAACAAGCAGAATCCTTGCTGTGTCACGAGTAAATCATTTATAGCACTCTTTCATTTTGTAATACTTCAATATGGCATAAAACCTTGCTGTCTAAAAAGGGACCTTTTGTTCCTACTGTAAGTGATTTCAGTTGGAGCTACAGCGGCCCATGAGGGTTGATCTTGTGCGTGTGTATCTTGACACATTGGGATGAAAGCAGCAGGATTCCTAGTATTGATTGTTATTCAGCAGTCCCAGGTGTAAGGACTTGATTGCAGAGCTAGGTAGGGCAGTTTCAGCAAAAGCTCTCAATTAGAAAGACTTGCAGTACTCCAGCTGCCACGTTAGGAAATACCATTAGTTTGAGGTAACAGAGGCTTGCAGTGGCAATGTGGTGCATTGATGCCTGGGCTTCTGGCCAAATACTCGTGTTCTTAATTCAGTGACAAAATTGAGGCCAAGTCCCACCCATTTTGGAGATTCATCTTAATATATCTGAACAGGTTGATTGAAAATAATTACCTGTGGATAAACAAAGATAATCAGAGGAGCAAAATGTGTAGACAAGAACTACTTCCATTGCTGAACAAAGCAATCTCGGAGTGCAGCTTCATAGTTCCCTGAAAGTGGAGTCATTGAGTCATAAAGATGTACAGCACAGAAACAGAGCCTTCGGTCCAACTTGTCCATGCTGACCAGATATCCTAATCTAATCTAATCTAGTCCCATTTGCCAGCATTTGGCCCATATCCCTCTAAACCCATCCTATTGATATACCCATCTAGCTGTCTTTTAAATGCTGCAATTGTGCTAGCTGCCACCTTTTCCACTGGTAGCTCATTCAATACACACACCACATTGTGTGGAAAAAGATGCCCCTTGGGTCCCTTTTAAATCTTTCCCCTCTTGCCCTAAACTTATGCCCTCTAGTTCTGGACTCCAGGGGAAAAAAAAAATGTCTATTTATCCTTTCCATGCCCCTCATGATTTTATAAACCTCTACAAGGTCACCCCCCAGCCTCTGACGCTCCCAGGAAAAGAGCCCCAGACTATTCAGCGTCTCCTTTATAGTTCAACTCCTCCAACCATGGCAACATCCTTGTAACTCCTTTCAAGTTTCACAACATCCTTCCAATATGAGAGTCCAGAATTGCACGCAATATTCCAAATGAGATTTAACCAATGTCCTGTACAGCCACAATGTGACCTCCCAGCTCCTGTACTCAATACTTTGACCAATAAAGGAAAGCATACACAATGTTGTCTTCACTATCCTATCCACCTGCAACTCCATTTTCAAGGAGCTATGAAGCTGCACTCCAAGATCTTTGTTCAGCAACACTCCCTAGGACCTTACCATTAAGTGTTTGCGTCCTGCTCTGATTTGCTTTTCCAAAATGGAGCACCTTGCATTTATCTGAATTAAACTCCATCTGCAGTCCTCAGCCCATTGGTCCATCTGATCAAGATCCCATTGTACTCTGATAACCTTCTTCGCTGTCCACTACCCCTCCAATTTTGGTGTTATCTGCAAACTTACTAACTATACCTCTTATGCTCACATCCAAATCATTTTTATAAACGACGAAAATTAGTGGTCACAGGCCTCCAGTCTGATAAGCAACCCTCCACCACCTCCCCTCTGTTTTCTACCTTTGAGCCAATTCTGTATCCAAATGACTAGTTCTCCCTGTATTCCATGAGATGTAACCTTGCTAACCAGTCTCCCATGGGAAACCTTGTCGTACTCCTTACTAAAGTCCATCACTCTGCCCTCATCAATCCTCTGTTAGTTCTTCAGAAACTCAATCAAATTCGTGAGACATGATTTCCCTTGCACAGAGCCATGCTGACTATGCCTAATCAGTCGTAGCCTTTCCAAATACATGTAAATTCTGACTCTCAGGATTCCCTCCAACAACGTGCCCACCACTGATGTAAGGCTTACCAGTCTGTAGTTTCCTGACTTTCCCTTCGTACCTTTCTTAAATAGCGGTACCATACTAGCCAACCTCGAGTCTTCTGGCACCTTATCTATGACTATCGATGATGGAAATCACTCAGCAAAGTGTCCAGCAATCACTCACCTGCTTCCCATGGTGTTCTATGGTACATCTGATCAGGTCCTAGGGATTTATCTGCTTTTATGTCTGTAAAGACATCCAGTACCACCACCTCTGCAATGTGGACATTTTTCAAGATGTCACCATCTATTTCCCCACATTCTATATCTTCCATGCACTTCTCCGCAGTAAACATTGATGCAAAATAATCGCTTAGTATTCAACACCCTCCTCCCCCCACCCCTTCTCCTGCAACTCCACATGTCAGCTGCCTATTCTCTCCCTAGTTACCCTTTTGTCCTTAATGTATTTATAAAACCCTTTGGATTCTCCTTAATTCTGTCCCTTTTTTGCGGTCCTAATTTCCCTCTTAAATATACTCCTACTGCCTTTAAACTCTTCTAAGGATTCATTTGTTCTGTCTGTCGACATTTGACATATGCATAGGATATTGGAGAAAGTGTTTGGTATGCTTTCTTTCATTGGTCAGAGCATTGAATGTAGGGGTTGGGAGACCGTGTTGTGGCCATACAGGACATTCATTATTCCATTTCTGGAATATTGTGGTCTCCTTGGTATAGGAAGGATGTTGTGAAACTTGAAAGGGTTCAGGAAAGATTTGCAAGGATGTTGCTAGGGTTGCAATGTTTGAGCTATAGGGGGAAGCTTAAGAGGCTTGGATTTTTTTTTTCTGGAGCGTTGGAGGCTGAGGGGTGACCTTATAGACATTTATATAAGCATGAGGGGCATGGATAGGGTAAATAGACTAATTTCCTTGGGTGGGGGAGTCCAGAACGAGAGGGCATAGGTTTAGGGTGAGAGGGGAAACATTTAAAAGGGACCTATAGAGCAACTTTTCACACAGAAGGTGGTGCATGTAAGGAATGAGCTGCCAAAGGAAGAGGTGAAGGCTAGTACAATTACAATATTTAGAAGACATCTAGATGGTACATGAATAGGAAGGGTTCAGAGGGAAATGGGCCAAGTGCTGATAGATGGGACTAGATTAATTTAGGATATTTGGTCAGTATAGATGAGTTGGACCCAAGGGTCTCTTTTTGTGCTGTACATCTCTATATGTCTAGGAGAAAGTGACGAATGGAGATCAGAGTCTAGAGTAGGTTGCTGAAAAAGCACAGCGGGTCAGGCAGCATCCGAGGAGCAGGAGAATCAATGTTTCAGGCATCAGGATCTCTACACGTCACTGTGACTCTATACTGTATTAGTCAAAATTATTGTTGGGAGTTTGTAAGCAAAGATAAACAAGCTAGACTTTTGTTTTCTTTGTGAGGGTCTCCCAACACATGCACAATATTGTTTGAATTGTCTTCTGGTCCATTTTATGACTTTGCTTTAGTAACACCTAAACTTCTGATTGTAGTTGTGATAGCACTTCAATTGTGATTTTGGAGAAGATTTGTAGCTCAGGTAGTGGATCAGGTTGTATGTTTCTCGCTGAGCGGGTAGCTTTGTTCTCAGATGTTTTGTCACCATGCTAAGTAACATCATCAGTGAGCTTCTGATGAAGCGCTGGTATTCTGTCCCCTTGCTATTTATCTGGCTTGATCTGTTGTGGTGATACCACTTCGAGTTCTTTTTCTGAGAGGTTGGTAAATGGGGTTTAAATTGATATATTTGTTAATGGAGTTCCAGTTTGAAGGCCAGGCCTCTAGGAATTCCCATGCGTGTCTTTGTTTGGTCTGTTCCAGAATGGATGTATTTTCTCAGTCGAACTGGTATCCCCCTCATCATCTGTGTTTACGGATACTAGTGATAGTTGGTCATGTCTTTGGCGGCTAGTTAGTACTCATGTATCTTGGTGGCTAGTTTCCTGCCAGTCTGTCCAATGTAATGTTTGTTGCAGTCCTTGCAGGGTATTTTGTATATGACGTTCGTTCTGCTGGCTGTTGGTACGGGGTCCTTTAAATTCATCAGGAGCTGTTTCAGTGTGGTTTTGTCGGATTTGTCGTTTTGTTTAGGTCTGTTGTGCAGGCATCGGTGGACTGTGCTTATTGGATACCCGTTATTCCTGAATACGTTGTACAGGTGTTTTGTGAATTCTATTTGAAATGGTGAGGCTGGGAAAGTATTTCTTGCCATTTTGGAACCTGAAATGACAGTAGTTTAGCAATTTGTCTGATTTTTTCCTGGTTATTTTGTGTAATTTTTTTGTTTGCTTATTACATAGCTAGGAAGTCTACCTTTTTATATTATCCACCACACAATAGCTCTTTCGGTTAAATGTCATGGCATAAGAGCCCTCCTAAATCAAAATCTTAAATTTCCAGAGTTCTGTTTTACTAAGTTTTTATGCAACAAAAATATCTGGTTGATTTGTATGTCTTCAATGCTTGCCTCATAGAAGCAGAGTTTTTATTTTGCCTTAGGTTTGTTTTGAGCTTGTTGGATTTGCACTTTAATTGACCATGAAGTGTAATTTGCCATTTGAAAGTTAGAACTCATAATTAATAAAGTTTCCCTTAAGGACAATCATCTTTAATGATTGTCCAATAACTCCTCTCTGTGACTGTAAACTTGGGACTCATTCCTGCATGCAATAAATTCTGTTTGTAGAATCAAAAATTTCCAAGTTCTGTTTGAAGTTCTTTATTTTTCTTTCTCTTCCTTTCAGTCCTTCCTCTACTCCGCTCTCTCCCACTTTCTCCCCCTGCCTGAATTCAGCATGTTGTTATTGGCCTAGACTTCAAGTAATACTACAAATTAGATTTGAGCTGAAGAGTGCAAGAAAAATTCTCGTAGGGTACATTACAAAGTGTGTTTCTTGAGCAAGGTAGGATCCACACAATTGGCTTCGCACAATTCTTAAGCTTTTGGTGTTCTGGTTAATGCATTTTTTTCTTATTTTCTAGTTAATCTGTTCAGAGATGTTATTACACACTATCGTCATCAGCTGGGATTGTGCACTTTACTTAAGTCCTGTTCTTTAAAATGATTTGAATGCATTGCTTAGAACGTAAGAGATCTGAGTTTGCGTTAGTCATTAAACTTTTAGTGCTTGTACTTCTTTCCCCACCCTTCCTCTTTCCATGATAATGTACATTTAGGAACTCTTCCATGTTATTAACATCAATATTCAGTTGAAAATAGCACCAATCTCAATGGGTATAAGCTTGAAGCATTTTTAATAAATTGTAAGGGAATTTCTTGCATTATACTTCCCTTTTGAATCTGTAGTATATTTAGGTTAGGTATAACGTTTAAGTTGCTGAAGTGAATGCAGACTATGACTAATATGTACTGTGATTATTCGAATGTTAACATTCCAATATTGCTGGATCATTGGATTTACTTCCCTGGAATAAGGCATTGCATATATATTTTAGGCAAAAGCTATAGTGCAGTGCAAGTAGAATACATGTGGTAGCTTCATGGATGAGTGACAATCGCTTTGTTCCAGGAGTAGTGGGAATTGAGACATTTCTTGTTGCTTGATTGTGATATTGAAAAATAGCTTTCTTGGGAATTCAAAATATTATTCATCTACCTTCATTGAGATAGTCTGCGTTTAAACAGAAATGTAATTGTTCATTCCTGTTCTGTTGCAGTGCTGTACAGGAATTCACTGTGACTGCCTTTTTAAACCTACTTGGTGTGCTGCAAACACAAAAGGTTTCAGCTTTTGAAAACTAGATAGTAGGCATGCTAGTGAGGCTGTGAAGAGAGATTGTATCGTCTTCAACATTTGTTACAATACAAAGAGGAATAGGTAGGATAAGTAAGCAGTAAGAATTTGATAGACGGAGTATAATGGGAAAGTGAGATTGTTCATTTAAGTATGAAGAAAGGAAAACAGAATATTATTTAAATAGATGAAGGTTGCTGCAGTGGTGTGATTTGGGTGTCATTGTACATAAATTGCACACATGCCAGTATATGTAGTAAGTAGTTAAGGGAAAGGGAGTATTGGTCGTGATTGTAAGTGGGATGGAATATAAAATTGGGCAGGTGTGGATTTAGTTAGCATTGATGAGGCCACCTGGAATACCGTGCACTTTAGGCTCCTTAAGCCAGGGTGTACTCCTTTGTAAACAGTTCGAAGAAAGTTCAGCAAGTTGCTTCCTGGAATGAAAACGTTGTGTCATGGAAGTTCAAAATATATTACTTTGAAATTAAGGAGAAAGTAATATTAATTTTAGTTTTTCAGTTATGTTAGCTCTGATCATACTTCAGGTCACCTACTCATTTTGAGCATTGAGTTCATTTGCAAGAAGTCATGTGATTTTAGTTAAATGACCAAGCAGCCACCTGGGGAGGTAATTGAGAGGGTATTTATTGACTTGAGACCACCACCAGAGAGAAAAGGAGCCAAAGATTCATGCTGGAAAGAGTCCCATGTTGGCACAATCAAAGCAAGGCCTGTGGAGAAATCCTGAGACGCTTTAATCTCTGTGCAGAAGCAGAAGGATGTAGGGGTGTCAGAGGAACATATCTGACAGGACATGAGTTTATGGAAACTTAATGTCCGAATATTCTGACTCGGAGTGTGAGCTTTTTTTTTGTCCACACGTGCTGCCAGACTGGAGTTCGTCCAGCACATTTTTTTTTTAAAACAGTTTAGGGAACTTATATTAAATAATTTTGTGGAGTTAGCAGCTTGTATTAAGGGTCTCTGGAGAGACATTGATTGAAGAAAACATCTTGTGTAGGTGCAGAAGTTAATTGAAATGGAACTGATTATAAGCATGCTAGCTGAACAAGAAGCTTTCATGTGGAGGTAGAAGTGACTCTCTATGGTTTGAGTCTGTGGAAGGGTATTGCTGAGATAAAAGAATGAATCTGACTTATGTTTGTAAAGTAATAGTTTTTTTTTCAGTGTTGTAATCTTTGAATATGCTCAGGGACTGATCTCTTTTGTAAACCATAAGAAATAATCTGTCAAGCCTGGTTTTGCTCTTGTGTATGATATTGCTATCAACTGGGGTCGTAACATTTGCCTTAGAATTGTTGCGACTTTAGAAGAATAAGACGTGATCTAAGGGTATTTGCCTTGCGTGAGGGCAGTGGAAGCTGGGTCTTTGAAGATATTCAGAGCTGATGAGTCAGATTTTTGAGGGAGTTTAGGATTATAAGGTTCGGGCTAAAAACGTCTGTTATAGTTGCAATCAGATCAGTTTTGGAATGACCTTATTGAATTGTGCGGCAGGTTTGATTGACAGGTTTAAATTGTCATTAAATTTGTTTGGAGAATTTTATGCTAGCAAAATTGGCATGGCCAATAGTACTCGTGATAAATTGAAATTACTGAAAGTTTCCTGTGTAATCACTTAAATTGAATTTATTCAAAATTTGCATTTTAATTCTTTTGTCAAAGCCTAGTATTGATGCCCCTAAATTATGGCTGAGTAATTTGGGAGTAAGAATAATATTAGGAAGTCTGACACTCCAGACTGCCTGTTTTGTCAGAGAGTTTTCCAAACTTAAATGGTAAAGAATCATGTTCATCATAGTTAGCACTGTCTCTCTGGTGTAGATTAGAGGAGGAAAAGAATCTTGTCGATTTGTAACTTAATGGGATCACCAACATTGTTTGTATTGTCTGATATTTAATCCTTTTTATGTAGGGATCACTGGAGAGCAATGAAGAACTGACATCGTCCTTCATTTGCCAAGTGTATCTTTGGGATTAAAAAGAGAGCAAGTTTCGATAGTCAAATCTGTAGATTTCTGTTCTGCACTGCTTGGATGGATAAACTGAAGTTTTTGAAGTCCAAATGTATTTAGCTCAAATTTACTATATTTGCTGATGTTCATTTGGAGCAGTGCTGAACAAGATATGTTCAGTGAAGACAAGAAGTATATTTGTCTTTGCTTATTTAGTCTGCCAAAACTTGTACGCTGGTGTATAATGTAGATGTTAGGAAGGTTACCAGAATTTGACAAGTCAAGAAGATACTATGTATTGTTTGTTTCAGTCATAAATTGTAATGACTACATTATCATATTTTGAGTTAATATGTAGTTATTGTTAAGTCCTGGTTGTGAAGCTCTTCTGGAGACCCTGAGTTTGTGAAAGCTTCTATATTCAAACATGTTATTTTATAGTGTACTGTAAAAGCAGAATGTAATGTCATAATTTGCTATCTGACTGGTTTAATGCAGACATTTAATTAGAGGTTTCAGTTTATTTTAAATGGGAAGTATTGTACATTTTTGTTTAAAATACACATTCTGGCCATAGTAAGTTTTGTACTTTTTGATTCTTGAGTATACAGGCATATAGTGAATTTCCTGATTGGATGTTAAAATAATTGTTTAAGGCAAGGTGTACTATCCTTTGCATTTGGAAGTACATAATTTTATCATACTCAAAAATGATGCCAACTGTGCATGATGTCAACTATTGTACCTCAACAATATGTAGCCAAGTTCCCAAACATCACAATACTGAATAATAAGCCCTTTTTTTTTTTGCTGCATCTAAAGATCTACATCAGGTTGCATATCTGCACACAACGTCAGTTTATTCTAGTAAAATATCACTTTTTATAGTTAATGATTTGTATCCCTGGTGACAATTGATTATTGTTTTCACTTTGTATTAAGTCAGGCAATGGCAATTTAAAGCTTTGCAGTTTAAATTGCTGCTGATAAACATACCATAAACAATGAGTAACTTTTCTCGGTAAGTACCATGGCCAGTAGCATTCAGATTTTGTCAATTATGCACTGTACAACTGGTTACCAATTTTAATTTAACTCAGACTTATTATCAATGGTCAGTTACCTGGCACGGTTGCCAAAATATTACAGTAAAGTACAATTAAAGGAATCAAAATGGGAAACCAAGTCCACCATAATAAGTTTTATTCTGTTTTTAAATGACTTTTGCATAATTTTACTAATTGCTAATACTTTTTTGGAGGTTATAGAATATTTAAATTTGGGCAGCAGGCACAACTGAACTCTATTGTATTATCCAATTTTCGGTATGCTTTCATTTTCTGAAAGACCATCATTGGTGAAGGACAGCAAGCAGTTTTGAGAGTCACAGCTAAGATTAAGTGCAAGTAATTCTGTCTCATAATTCTCATTCTGCTTGATTTATGATTTCACACCTTTCTATAGATATAGACTGTAGGGAAATAGATGGTGACACTTTGCAGAATGTCCATATAACAGAGGAGGAAGTGCTGAATGTCTTGAAACGCAGAAGAGTGGATAAATCCCCAGGACCTGATCAGGTGTGCCCTAGAACTCTGTGGGAAGCTAGAGACGTGATTGCTGGGCCTCCTGCTGAGATATTTGTATCATTGATCGTCACAGGTGAGGTGCTGGAAGACTGGAGGTTGGCTAACGCGGTGCCACTGTTTAAGAAGGGTGGTAAGGACAAGGCAGGGAACTATAGACCGGTGGGCAAGTTGTTGGAGGGAATCGTGAGGGACAGGATGTATGTTTATTTGGAAAGGAAAGGACTGATTAGGGGTAGTCAACATGGCTTTGTGCATGGGAAATCATGTCTCTCAAACTTGATTGAGCTTTTTGAAGAAGTAACAAAGAAGATTGATGAGGGCAGAGCGGTAGATATGATCTATATGGACAAGGTTCCCCATGGGAGACTGATTAGCAAGGTTAGATCTCATGGAATACGGGGAGAACTAGCCATTTGGATACAGAACTGGCTCAAAGGTAGAAGAAAGAGGGTGGTGGTGGGGTGTTGTTTTTCAGTCTGGAGGCCTGTGACCAGTGGAGTGCCACAATGACCGGTGCTGGGTCCTCTACTTTTTGTCATTTTTTAAATGATTTGGATGCGAGCATAAGAGGTACAGTTAGTAAGTTTGATGATGACATTGAAATTGGAGGTGCAGTGGACAGCGAAGAGGGTTACCTCAGATTACAACAGGATCTTGGCCAGATGGGCCAATGGGCTGAGAAGTGGCGGATGGAGTTTAATTCAGATAAAGGTGAGATGCTACATTTTGGGAAAGCAAATCTCAGCAGGGCTTATACACGTGATGGTAAGGTCCTAGGGAGTGTTGTTGAGCAGAGACCTTGGAGTGCAGGTTCATAGCTCCTTGAAAGTGGAGTCGCAGGTCGATAGGATAGTGAAGAAGGTGTTTGGTATGCTTTCGTTTATTGGTCTGAGTATTGAGGTACAGGAGTTGGGAGGTCATGGTGCAGCTGTACAGGACATTGGTTAGGCCACTGGTGCAATATTACATGCAGTTCTGGTCTCCTTCTTATCAGAAAGAAATTGTGAAACTTGAAAGGGTTCAGAAAAGATTTACAAGAATGTTGCCAGGGTTGGAGGATTTGAGCTATAGGAAGTGGCTGAACAGGATGGGGCATTTTTCCCTGGAGCGTCAGAGGCTGAGGGGTGATCTTATAGAGGTTTACAAAATTATGAGCAGTATGGATAGGATAAATAGACCAAGTCTTTTTCCTGGGGTCGGGGAGTCCAGAACTAGAGGGCATAGGTTTAAGGTGAGAGGGGAAAGATATAGAAGCGATCTACGGGGCAGCGTTTTCATGCAAAGGGTGGTATGTGTATGGAATGAGCTGTCAGAGGATGTGGTGGAGGCCGGTACAATTGCAACATTTAAAAGGCATTTGGATGGGTGTATGAATTGGAAGGGTTTGGAGGGATATGGGCCATTTGCTGGTAGGTGGGACTAAATTGGGTTGGGATATCTGGTCGGCATGGACGGGTTGAACCGAAGGGTCTGTTTCCATGCTGTACATCTCTATGACTCTGACTCTATAGGGATCCCAGTGTTCTAATTTATTTTCCAATATAAGTTCTTAAATGCTCTTATATTTTAAAATTGTCATGTGTGAGTTAGTTAACATATTGTAACACTACATTGACTGCAGTAGTTTAAGAAGGCAGCTCATGGCCTCCTTCTTAATGGTAGCTAGGATCAGGCAATTAATGCTGGCCCAGTCAGTGATGCCCACATCGCCATAATAATGAGGAGAGTAGTTGGGATGCCATGTTGCGGCTGTACAGGATGTTGGTTGGGATAGCGTGTTCAATTCTGGTCTCACTCTGCTATGAGAAAGATGTTGTTAAACTTGAAAGGGTGCAGAAAAGATGTACAAGGATGTTGCCAGGGTTTGAATGTATGAGCTATAGCGAGAGGCTGGATAGGCTGGGGCCATTTTCCTTGGAGCATCGGAGGCTGAGGAGCAACTTCATACAGGTTTATAGACTCATAAGGTGAACAGATAAGATCTTTTTCCCTGGATAGGTGAGTACAAAACGAGAAGGCATTGGTTTAAGAAGAAAGAGGAAGCATTTAAAAGGGACCTGAGGGACAACTTTTTCAAGCAGAGGTGGTGGTGTGTGTAAAGAATGAACTGCTAGAGGACGTTATGGAGGTTAGCGTGATTAAAACGTTAAAAAGCATCTTGATGGGTACATGATTAGGAAGGATTAAAAGGACAAATCCTGGCAAAAGGGACTAGATTTATTTATGACTTGAATGCTCGGGATCAGAAATAAAATTAAAGTGCTGGAAAAAACTCAGCTGGTCTGACAGCACATGTGGAGAGAGAAACAGGTTTAACATTTTGAGCCCAAAGTGACTTTCTTTGGAACTCTCAAGTTCTGTTTGCTGTCTCTGAAGTCCAGCGGTTTCTGTTTTGTCAATGTTCATTAGTTTTTGTCTTATAATGGCCCAGGTATTCTGATGGCCAAGAAGTCAAGGAGCTGTACATTGGGACTATGGGGGATTCCTGATACAACAGGGAGACTTGCCTGGGAAATGTAATTTTCTGGTGCAGAATTCCTTTGTATCTGGAATCCTCTGAAAGAGTCCATAAAAGACCTGAGAATTTGGAGGGCTCCAACTCGCTTATGAAGCTCAACACTTAAAAGGAAGACAGTTTAGAAATCTGTTCTAAAATGCTGGGCTGCTATTATACTGAATCCTTCAATCACCACTAACCACCACCACCACCACCAGCAATTACTGCTACTGGCCCTGCATCCACCCCTACCTCCACCTCTAAGCCCCTCTTGCCAAATTGCAGCCATGACCCAGCTGGAGTCTGGTCATGTGTTCACAAATGTGCGTAATGAATGTTACATATATTACAAATGAATTATCATTTTAACAGAATTAGACCTTTGTGCTGTTTCTAACATTCATAAAATTGTCATTATTTGACACTCCTGCAGCTTTCTGAAATTAACAGTTGCAATTCTTCACTGAAAGTAAATAAGAACAGAAAGGTTGTTGTACAATCAGAGTCTGTGCATGCATCTGGATTTTATTTTCTGACATGTGTTGCTCATTAAGTCGCAGTGTGTAGCTTCAATTACTAGATTCTGCTTTTTGTCTTTTGTTTTCTTCTATTTTTTTTCCCTTTTTCCACTATCTGTTTCTCTTACTTTGTGGATCCTTGTATTCCCCTTTCAGACAGTAGGTAACATAAGCAAAAAGGGTGCAATGACGTAACAGTGGTCACATTTTTGGTGATGGTTGAACTGTAAGCCGACAGGCATTGATTTTGTTTTGAGATCCAGGTTGATGTGAACTAATGGATTGTAGCTCAGGAAAATGTAATTCTGGCAAAGACCACATTTTCCCATAACACTGTTGCAAAAATTTTAGGAGATAGACTGCAATCTGAAGGATTTATAAAGAGTTTTTAGTTAGTTCTTTGATACATGTGTTGAATTTATAATTTTTGGAAGAAACAGGAAAAAATGTTGGTGAATATTCAGCTAAGTGGAGCAAAATAAATTCCTAGTTTTCCTAAATAATAAAGTAGTGGCTTATATCTCCCTAGTCATAGGAACATAGAATGAACCTGCTGTGGACAATAAAAGAATAGAGAAAGATTAAGCAAGTTCTTGAAGTTACCAGTAAAAAGTAATGAAAATGTTAATTTTCTTAAGGAATTCTGTAGCTCTTAGGTTACCTGTGCACCAGTTGAAATGAAGTTGAGGTATGATGGAGGTTAGACCTTATAGCAGCTCCATCTACAATTGCTTTGCTTTCCCCTTTTTTTAAAAAAAGTAGTCTGTATATGAGCAGTGGTTTTTGGTTTATTGTATTTCCCTTGGCCATTTTTAGCCTGTGCTTCCACAATTGACTTCAGAATGACAGCTGTAAGTAATTTATAAAGCCGGTGACTCACAACTTTAACTGCTTCAAATAAGCTTGACATGTTGTTGACCGGACACATTTATTATATATTTTGTGACATCCATTTGGGTCAACTTAATCAATGACTTGAATAGTCAATGTTTTGCGGGAAATCTTGCCATCTAATTTCTTCTGCATAACAAATGGATATATGTATTGAAGATGTGCTAAACTTTTTTTCAAATGATTCTATGGACTTTGACTTTCAAAGTTTGGGAGAAGATTTGCAGCTCGGGTGCTCCTTGTTGTGGTTCTGTTTGCCGAGCTGGGAATTTGTGTTGCAGACGTTTCGTCCCCTGTCTCGGTGACATCCTCAGTGCTTGGGAGCCTCCTGTGAAGCGCTTCTGTGATGTTTCCATCCACTCATCCACAGATTCAATCAATAAGCACATCGACTTGGACCCAATATACCAGCCTCTGCAGCGGACAGGTGGAACTGACAACCGGAAGCGGCAGGTACAAATCACTATAAATGCCGGAGGAAACATCACAGAAGCGCTTCACAGGAGGCTCCCAAGCACTGAGGATGTCACCTAGACAGGGGACGAAATGTCTACAACACAAATTTCCAACTCGGTGAAGAGAGCCACAACAACTTTTATGTAAAACAATGACTACGACCAGTGGATGTGATGTTGAGGTTCACAGTATATTATTCCTAAGCAGCCAGTAAATTAGTAAGTGCCTCAACTTTAGCAGTTAGTCTTGCTGTTTTAAAAATAAAACGTTTGATTCACTTGTTGAATGAGGTGTAACTAATTTTTAAGTGTATTAAATTACTTCTAAATGGCCTCACTGACCCTGAAGTTTTATACTTGTAAGTATTGAATTTTTTCTTGTGATAAATGACTTTAAAGACCTGATTTTAAAAAAAAAGGTTTTGGCTTGTGTCTAACTCATTTTAATGGGATATTTTTGTTATGTTATCTGAAAATGTGAAAGTGTAGCAATTTAGTTGTTTTGCTTCTTGGACTGCAGTCTGAGAACACACTTGTGTGTGGCCATTTACCTGCACAGTGACATCACTATTGGGTGCCTCGATGTTCCTTTGACTTTGTGTCAAATTTAAACTGCCATTGAAAAAGGAAATCTACACCCCAGAGCTGGCTAAATCTTTGTGGGCATATGTCTGAAGTCATTGGTACATGCTGTCACGTCACCACTGACTATAAAATCCAACCCATCAACTGCACAGATGTAGCAATCCCTCAGTAAAATGTCCATTTTAGAATAGCTGCAGAGTTTCAGCTTTCATTTCTGACCATGCGAGCACTCCACTAAATTCAGAAGTAATTCATTCAGTTCAGACTATCTAATCCAAACATTCAGTCGTAATCTTTTCAACAGTGTCAAGGTGATCATGCAACTTGGAGTACAGAATTATGAATTATTCACTTCGTTTTAAGAATGTCTGTGCTAATGCTTTAGACACTTGGTCTGAAACTTCTGTTTATCTTTTCCTTTATTGATTTTTGTCTTTCTAATCTCATTGCAAACATTGTTCCAATCAAAGAAAACAAATTCTTACAGTACACAACAAAGTAGAGTTTCCTAACAGTACGGAAACAGATCATTCAGTCTGGTTCTGAGAGGAACTCAGCTACACTTTCATTCCCTCTGCCCTTTACTGTGGTGTTGGATGATTTCAAAAGTGTGTTTACATGAGGAAGAAAGCAAACACATTCGAAGTAAACAAGTTCAAAACTCATCAGTAACATCAACAATGGATTTGTTCTTTTGATTTGTGAAAGACATGTGACTTGATCTAATTATTAACAAGTCCTGTGAATTTCCGACATCATCCTATGTTTTTGCTAATGGAGAGATGTTTGTTATCAGTTGAAACTTTGAGCAGCCTTTGACCATATAGCTTTATCTTTCTGATGAGAGGTTGGGGCAGATTTTCAGTTGCTATTGGTTGGTGAATATTTTACTTTTGTTTTGCTTTTCAAGCTGCCAATTAAACAAATGTTTATTAGTAGGTGTACGTTGTAATCGTGTGTTTGCTACACTTGGATTCCTGGAATTCATTCGATCATCCGATGAGCACAAACTATTGAAAAACTTGTACGATAAACAAGGATTTTTGAAGTTTAAAAGGGAACTACTTTTTAAAAATGTATTTGTATAAAGAGGAATTTGATTGTTCTGGAGAAAGTAGCAGTGAAAGTGAAGATAACATCTTTGGAAGATCCTGGCTCTGGGTGAGTTTGTGAAGCTAATAACTAGAACAAACACACTTCAGTTAGGTTAGGATGTGGAGAAGGATCTGTGAACTTGTTTAACTTTCAAAATCTCTGGAGGTTTTATTGGCATACAGTGTCATTCTGCACACCAGTGTATTAATAAACACTGAGAATTTTATAACTTTGTTTTAAAATGTTGTTACATCATTGTGTAACTTTTATAGCACCAGTAAAAGGTTATTCAGCCCCTCAGGCAAGTTCGACCTTTAAATCAGATCACAGCTGATCAGGAGTTCCACTCCAATTTCTTGCATTTGTTCCATATCCCTTGATGCTCTTTTGCATCAGAAGTCTGAATCTGAGTATTATCAATTTTATTTGACCTAGCATGCACAATCCTTGTGGGGCAAGAGTTTTACATTTTGCTACTATTGGTATAAAAAAAGTGCTGCTTGATATTATTTCTGAATGGCTTCATTCTAATTTTAGGATTGCGTTCATTTGCTTTGCATTCTGTCATTGGATGAACTACTTTTTTCTGTATCGTCCTAAATTCCTTTTTATTATTTTAAACACTGCAAATAGCTCACCCCTCAAATTGCGATATTCAGAAGAATTTGCACTAAACGTGTGCAACCCAGTCTCAATATTCAGCCCTTTAATCCCTGATCTAATTCTGCTCTGCCAATCATATCTGATTTATCTCAACTCTGCATTCCTACCTTCTCCCCATATCCCTTGAATTGAGACCAAAAATCTAACTGTCTTGCCTCTGAAAATCATCAACCCTCTTGGGAATTTCAAAGATACTCAAAACTGAGTGGAAAAAAATTCTCATCATATTAGCCCTGCGTAATAATCCCTTTTGACCTGATGATCTGCCCCATGTCTAGATTTCTAGATGTTTGACTCAAACTGTGCTTTTTAAATATTTGAACTTTTTCTGTGTGGAAATTTCTCACTATATACATGAACAAAAATTGTTGAAGCTATGGTGTTTAACCCTACATGAAGAGCTACTGTAGTCTACAATGTATGGAATTTGTCTAGTTTGACTTGCTGTTGCCTCCCATTCTATAATGGTACTGTTTTAATGTAAGTGTCTGTACACCAATGTAAGCTACATTTTGTTATTTCTATAGCAAGGTTGGACTCCACTATTCTTGCAATGATTTCACAGGCTAACCAGTTGCAATCCAGGTGCTAGATGTAGGGTTGGGTACATTTTGGCGCCGATCATTTGACACTGCCATTTTGGCTCTAAATTGTTTTGACGCTCTTTACTTTGGTGCCGAGTTGTTTTGGCACCATTGTCATATTTTGAATAAATTCATAAGATTGTAATAAATTAAAAATAATGAATAAAAAGAATTGGATTTATTTCTTACAATGCAATAAAAACAAATTTCTTACAATGCTTCTAAAATAATTCAACAAATAAAATGATTATAAATAAATGCAGCTCTTTCTACCAAAAATGAAAATTCTCTCACCTTCTTGACCACTATCGCCAATTAAAAAGTCGACTGGGACAACACTACTATCCTAGGGCAAGGCAGACAGAGAACAGTCAGGGAATTCCTAGAGGCATGGCATTCATCCACAAACTCCATCAACAAACACATCGACCTGGACCCAATATACCAACCACTACAGCGGACAGCTGAAACTGACAACCGGAAGCGGCAGGGACAGACCACTATAAACATCGGAGGAAACATCAAAGAAGCGCTTCGCAGGAGACTCCCAAGCACTGATGATGTCGCCTAGCCAGGGGACGAAACGTTTGCAACAAAAACTTCCAGCTCGGCGAACAGAACCACAACAACGAGCACCCGAGCTACAAATCTTCGCACAAACTTTGAATTAAAAAGTCTCCACATTGACTATTGATCGGCACATAAAATTTGTACTCGTCACAAATCACTAACTCTTTGAAACTAACAGGATTTGGAGGAGCAGAATTGATTTGATTTCATTTTCTTCGCGTGATTTTTTTCATCGGCAGCACTTCCAACTTCAGATGCTGAGCGGGTTACAAAATGAGCGGGTCGTTAATCATCCTCTCTTTAACCAAATAAGACTTTTTTTAAAATTCTGAATTGGTGCCAAAACAGCTCAGCGCCAAAGTAATGAGTGCCAAAACAGTTTAGAGCCAAAACGGGGGGGCCAAATGATCAGCGCCAAAAGGGCGGTGCCAAATAGTCCCATTCCGCTAGATGTATAGGGTAATTGTGGGTACCCATCTCTGACGGTTGGGATTAAAGGAACTGCACCATTTATTTATTAAAGCAACTAAAACCTTTTAACCAGTTCTAAGCAAATTTTTATATCTGCAGTATCATTTTTCTTATCCTCTCACTCTTCTCTGCTCCCCCTAGTTGCTGATGACAAGTCTAGATGGGCTTGAGCTATGAGAAGGTTTAAAATACACTTAAGGGCGATGTAGACAAGTGAGTGGGGAAGATGCATGGCTGATGCAGTATAATGTAAGTAAGTGTGAAGTTGTCCACTTCAATAGGAAAAATAGAATGGCAGTGTATTATTTAAATGGTCATGTATTGGGAAATGTTGCTTTTAAAAGGGATGTGGGAGAGAAATCAAACATGCAAATGTATCGACAGGATGCAAGTGGTAGGTTGGTCATCCATTACAAAAGGATCAGCAATGATATGTGGAATGCCATAGTAGGCGGAGTGGGCCAAATGGCCTACTTTTGTTCCTCATTTCAGTTTTCATGATCCTTTTTGACAAGAGCTGAAACTTTATTGCTGGAACAGCACAGCAGGTCAGGCAGCATCTAGGGAACAGAAGATTCGACGTTTCGGGCATGTGCCCGAAACGTCGAATCTTCTGTTCCTTAGATGCTGCCTGACCTGCTGTGCTGTTCCAGCAATAAAGTTTCAGCTTTGATCTCCAGCGTCTGCAGACCTCACTTTCTCCTTTTTGACAAGACCCAAGTGGTCTGAAGTTTTTTCCTAAGATATCTGTATTGCACATTTTTTCACTTTTTTTTTCCCCCCTGTTCAAACTATGAATTGCATTGTAAGTTTCATCTTTCAAATTCAGTTATTTTCCAGAGCAAAATTTCTGGTTGATCTGTACATCACAAAATTTCTTTGGACATCTGTACATAGTATCTGTCTTCAAATTGTGGATGAATTCAAAGATTTGGTGTTTTTATTAACTGTCAGTAGCACGCTTTCCATTATCAGGATCTGAACTTTGAATTCACCAATGTTCTCCTTGACTGTTTGATGTAAAACATCACATGACAGAATAGAGATGTCTCTTATTGGTGCGTAAGCACAACCCTGCTGGCCCAAGTAAAGAGAAGGAATGAAATGTACATTAAAGCGAGGTGTAGTTAAAAAGGGCAAGGCAAATAGTGTAGTCAAAATCAGTGACTGCTGCTGGATTTTGTTTTTGGAATATAATTGATTATGATTAATAACCCTAAGAACTAGAATTTCATATACTTTTATGGTTTTACTGTGTAATCTTGTGGCAATTTAAATTGGATAGCTAGCAGTTTTGGAGGTGAATTTAAATTAAATAGTGTTGACCTACTTTCAAAAATTGATCCAGGCAGTTCAAGTAAAAATTAGTCTTTAATGATGAGATTGCTGTAGAATAATAGGTTTGGTGTCATGAGCATTTATGAACTTTCATTTTTTGGACAAATTGAGCATTGCAGTAGTCAATTGTGTCTAACAGTGGACTAGATTTTGCTGTAGAAATGAGGCTATTGGCATTTTATTATTGAGTGGTGAAGTGTTAACTCCTGGTGACAGCACATAAGTCATCACATGACCAAATCAGAATGTTGATGTTTAAGCTGTCTTGCTTTTTCAGAAGCTGTACAACAATGGCATCTTAGACTCTGTATATTGAAACATGTGAACGGTATGAAGATGCAGTACGTGTGTTGGACACCCACTAAATGGCCAGAAAAAGTTCATTTGTACAAAAGGGCACAGTTAGATAGGAGAGTGAACTGTGAGGAGAATGGAGAGATGATTGTGTGAATGGGCAGGTACATGACAGACAAAGTATGATCTAAGATTATCCATGTTAGTAGCAAAAACAGGAAGGCAGATTGAGAAGGGGCAAGGTGCAATAAGACCCGGATGTCCTCATACACCAGTCACTGAAAGCAAGCATACAGGTGCAACAATGAAGAAGGTAAATGGTATGTCATCCTTCATGGCGAGAGGATTCCAATACAGGAGTGGCAACGTCTTGTTGTAATTATACAGGACCTTGGTGAGACCACATCTGGAATTTTGTGTAGTATTGGTCTTAGCTGAGGAAGAATGTTCTGGCTATGAAGGTAGTGCAACAAAGGTTTACCAGACTGAATCCTGGGATGGCAGAACTGATGTGGTGAGGAGAGACTGAATCAGTTAGGACTATATTCACTTGAGTTTAGCAAAATGAAGTGGGGAGGAATCTCATCAAACTTACCCAGTCTAGCCCAGTTTGAATTGTATAAGTGCAGAAAGGATGTTAGGAATCAGTGGGAAGTCTGGAGTCAGGTTGAGTCTAAGGATGTGGGGTAGGCTATTTAGAACTGAGATGGGAAGTTTTGTCAACCAGTGAGTTGTGAACCTGTGGAATTCTCTGCTACCAAAAGCAGTTGAGGCCAAAAGCATTGAATGTTTTGAAGAAGGGTTTAAGTATAGTTCTTGGGGCTAAACAATTCAAAGCGTTTGGGGAGCAAGAAGGAACAGGATTGAGTTGGATGATCAGACATTATCATATTGAATGATGGAGCAGTCTCAAAGGGCTGAATGGTCTACTCCTATTTTCTATGCTTCTACCTATGTTTGCTTCCCCATTACTACTCGTCAACCTCTTTGGTACTGAAGGTTTGCTTCTACCAGTATTGTCTCATTCTTTCAGATCATCATTGTTGTGAGAGATTTAGAAATATGAATGATCACTTTCCTTTTTTTTTCTCTTGCTTCTGCCTCAATCCCAGATTTGACAATAAGTAAATTTTCCACCAGCTAAGTCCAAGTTTAGACTCTGAAGAACTATCAACAATTAATCAATCTGAAGATATGAACAGTTTCTTGTTTCTGTTTAAACAGGTTGTAGAGCTCCTACTGAGAGTGCTTCATTGGAAAGGCATTTTAGTCACATTAAGTGCCAATCAAAATCCTGTCAAATTTATGGACAAATGTGATGACCAATTTTTGCTATTTGCTCTCAGTGGAAAGTGGAAAATCCGTCCTAATTCTACACTGCTTTCAACTTGAATTTAATTTGTGTAGCTTGAAGACAAAAACATAGAATAACATTGCACCATAATTAAACCTAAACTTTTAAAACTAAACTACAAGCTTTAGTTGAATCCTTTATAAACTGACTCCCTTTTGTAAAAAAGCGCAATCACTTCATGTTAACACTCCTTTTACAGTTGCTGAAATGCATACTTTGGTACTGGAAGGAATGTGAAAATGAAACTAAACACACTGATGATCAACACTCTTTTATGTTCTCCTTTCTTTGAACTTCATATGGTTTTGTTTCACAAAGTCATTTATCCATACTATTCTGTGATATTGCAGAACAAATATTTAAAATGTTAATGGGATCTGTGCATCAGTGGATCGGCCACGCTTATTGCCATTCCATAACTGATCTTGGAAAAAAGTGGTGGGTGTGATGCTGCCTTGAATTCGTTGAATCCTTTTGAGGTCTATGCACAGTGCTGCTTTGAAGGGATTCTAGGACTTTGACCAAATGACGATGGAGGAATGGTGATATAGTGCCAGTTAAGTTTGGGTAATGTGAGTTCAAGGAATGATGTTCTTGAGCATCTGCTCCTTTTTGTCTTTTGTAGGCAGCAGGGGTCACGTTTTTGGATGATGTGAAAAGAGCCTTGGTGAGAAGCTGGGTGCATCTTGGTGTATACTGCTATTATTGTACCTTTGATTCTTCTGATGTTCCCTGCTGACAAGCATGTCATAAACTTATCAGCAAATGTGAGAGAGCACCATGATGTGATTGGAAGAGCAACTTCTCACAATTTCCTTCCATTTGTTTCTATATGTGTAATGACCTTTCCCCAACAGTCATTTCTGTGACAAAATTTTCCAGGGTAATTTAGGGATTTTAGGGTCAGATCTGTTTAGAACCCCCATGTACTTCAAACATGACTGGAGAGTCTGTAATTCATTTTTGGCGCCTCCACAGCAATCTGTCAGCCAATTAGCATTTTCTTGTCTTGTAGTACAAATCGTGATCGTTTTAAATTTGGCATTCTTGTACTTGTCCTGATCTGTGTAAGACAGGTTTCAGCAATATGTCTCTCTTCTGTATTATCTATTTATCTTGTTTAAAATTATGTGAAGTAGTCTGAATCTTTGTGATTCTCTCTTACAAGATAGTTTCACCTGTTTGTGTGCATTTACACATATGTACTTTTGATTTTTCAGAGAAACTGGAATTTAAGCCAACCAGTAGTTTCATTTAACCAGGTTGTTTCTAATAATGCAAGTGTTAGAATACAGCAGTGTTCATTCAATTTTGTAAAGAGCTGCAGTTTATTTTTCATGTAATTCAAGAGCTTCTGCTTCTTAAAATTTCTTGGTTATGGTGCTGACATGTCTTTTTAAGAGTCAGTGCTGAATTCTCTTGATGTCATCAGTCTGAATATGTGCTGCATTTAGTTATGATACGAATTGTCTGATTTAAAATATTTGGCTTGTCTTGTCTTTTTGTGTTGAGCTATGAGTAGAATGGGATGTATGTTGATCAAAAATTACAGGGAATTGTACAGCTGAGAATTTGTCTCTGTCTTAAACAGAAGAAAATTGTTTTGGCTATTATGTTGACAGCTGGCTCATTACTCCAGATTAGTGGGATGTTAATAATTATTTCCTAGTGCCTTTTATTAATGATTCTTCAGTTCCATTGTTGAATTTGGCTGTTTCTCAAGGAAAAATATCTCTATGAAGTTTGCAGTGTATCATTATTTCTAAACAATTTGTTTCTATACCTTAGGTATGTGATTATTACACTGAACTGTAACAAAATCTTCATGAAAAGCAAAAGCTAATTTGTTTTCTCATTGCATCTAATTATTTTATTTCAGTGCTGTTAGCCAAGCAATGATAGCATTTCTAAATGTTTCTTGACAATTTTTATTGATATCGCAGCTTAAAGAGGAATTTTAATAAAGTAAGTCAAAATTGTGGGTGACTGTAGTTTTGGGACTACAAGTCTTATTTAAATTATTATTAATTTTCTAAAATAGCAATTGTTTTCTTTTGAATATTACAACAAATACAGGACCAAACAATCCAAACTTTTATTAAAAACAAACCTGCTAATTACATAAATAACTAGGGTAATAAAACCAAATTATTATTAAACAAACCAAATAATAATAATAATAAAAAAAAATAATATCAACCACCATAACACATCAGCAAAACAAAGTCTTTTCCCTGGGGTCGGGAGTCCAGAACTAGAGGGCATAGGTTTGGAGTGAGGGGGCAACTTTTTCACGCAGAGGGTGACACATGTATGGAATGAGCTGCCAGAGGATATGGTGAAGGCTGATACAATTGCAACATTTAAGAGGCATTTGGATGTGTATATGAATAGGAAGGGTTTGGAGGGATATGGGCCGGGTGCTGGCAGGTGGGACTAGATTGGGTTGGGATATTTGGTCGGCGTGGACGGGTTGGACCGAAGGGTCTGTTTCCGTGCTGCACATCTCTATGACTCTATTAGCCCTCGATCATCAAGCACATACGTTTATACATATTCATATGTTCATAGTTCCTCTCCTCTGAATACCAGATTCATTACATAGAATTGCCATGGCTATATAAAGGCTCTTATTAGTATGGTGGAAAAATCTGTACCCAGGTAGTCCCAAAAGGGCCGCCACGTCTTCTAAAAGTTCAGTTTTATGGTGCACCATACATGTAAGAAAGTCCAAGGGGATGTGCTCCATGACTAGCTTTGCCAGCCTGGAGGGATTTTTCCGCCAGCCACCCTAGTAGAATTTTCTTTCTAGCACAAAAAGTAAGGATACTGAGAAGCCTTTTTTTTTTTTGTGTGCATCTAATGAAAGTGAATTACCAAAGCCAAGAAGAGGAGATACTGGTCGATCTCCATCTCCTTCCACAAGGCCTTCTCTATTTCACTGACCAAGGTGCTCCAGTATGACTGCAGTCTATGGCAGGACCAAAGGCAATGAGTGCCCATGCTCACTTTACATTAAGACACATTGGAGATGCTGTCCCTTTTAAATTCAGTAAGATGGTCTGGGACCAGATGGACCCTGTGGAGAATATTCAGTTGCAAGGCATGGGTCCTGTTGCAAATCAAGACCCTCTTTCATTTTCCCAGATCCTCCCATATTTAAGAAGAGATCTCTGTGTCCAACTCCCTCTCCTACACCTTAGAGCAGTTCTGTCTAGTCCAAAGGACCCCCTCCCAATAGGTGATAAGTATTGCTAACAGATAATGTATCCTCAGCACTCAACACCCTCCTCTCCATGCCAGACCTATAAGGCTCTGTTAGAAGTGTGATCTGTTTTTGTGAAGTTTCTGATTTGAAAGAACAAGAGTTCCCCACTGGTCAATTCGTATTTCTGAGCCAACTGGTTAGAGGACATCAATATATCCCCTTTGAATATATCACCCAGGCAACAGATGCCGCTAGCTGCTCATAGTTTGAATCCAGAGTCCATCATCCCTGGTTGAAAGCCTGGCATACCAATTATGGGTGACAAAAATGATGTTTTGGCAAAATTGCCCTCATTCTGATGCATTGCCCTCTGCCTTGGCAGTATTGATGACTATTGGGCTATGGCAATATTCCTTAACTGTTCTCACTTTGTCCAGAAATAGCAGGCTAATAAGGGGACATCCTTGGCTGAAATGCTTCAATGTCCAACAAAAGTGAGTGAGGATCATCCTGGGCCCAGTCATTCACATAAGATGGCAACGAGCTTAACTGATAGTTTTTGTTATCTGGGAGGCCCAATCCTCCCAGTTTGTAAGGTAACTGCAATTTAGTCAATTTAATTAGGGGCTGCTTGTGATACCAGGTAAAAGAACTAAACCAGCTGTTCAGTCTTCTAAATATTTGCTTATTGAAAAGCAGAGGAAGCATTCGCATTGAATACAACAGGCAGGGCAGAATCTGACCTAACCAAGAAGTCGGAAACATCTCCCATCTACGAAGGTCCTGCCGAATAAATGGACAAAATAGGCTTGAAATAAATAATCAAAAATGGGAGTAATAAATATACTTAAGTGTGAGAAAGCCCTCCTGTGACCATCTAAAAGGGAACCGAGATCCGCCATCAGGATCAGGCACTCCATGAGACCACTCATGGGAATGGACTCTGAATTCGCAAAATTGATCTTATAAGCCGAGAAGCCACCAAATAGATTGATGCAATTTATCAGGTATGACACTGAGACTGTTGGGTTTGTTAAGAAGACAAAAATGTCATCCACATACAGTGCAATCTTATATGACTTCAACCCTATTCTGGAGTGGTTATATGGGATCCCTGCATATTGTCTCTGCCAACGGTTTGGTCACCAATGTGAAAAGCCAGGTGACAAGGGACAGCCCTGTCGACCGCCACTACAAATATTAAAATTGCTTGATGGTACACCATCGGTGAGGACCGTGCCAAGAGAATCACTATACAAAACCTCCACCCACTTGCTGAAGGTCTCTCCCAGGCCAAACTGCTTCGGAGTATGAAAAAGATATGGCCACTCAACCCTATCAAATGCCTTTTCTGCATCTAAGGAGATCACCAATCCCTGTACCGATCGCTGTTGACATAGTTGGATCATGTTAAGTAATCTCCTGACATTATCCGTCAATCTGCGACATTATATGAACCCCGACTGGTCCTCCTTAATGATGGAGGGCGGTACAGATTCTAACCTTAATGCCAGTGTCTGATTTTGATGTCAACATGTAATAGTGACATGGGTCTATAGGAAGCACAGTCCTCTGGGGCCTTCCCTTTTTTATGAGAGAGAGATTCTCTCTTTGAGATGGTGGGTGGAGGCCACGACTGAGAGTCATTAAACATAAGTATATTGTCAAGGCCAATGTTTTTTAAATTCCTTATAGAACTCACTGGGGAGCCCTTCAGGGTCCTGCGTCTTTACATTCCGGGGTTGCCTCACGGCCTCCTGCACCTCTTGCTCTGATTCAGATTCGGGTCACTCCTGGAAGATCCAAATTTTTAAGACTCTGTCCTAACCCGCCCACTCTCTCAGCTTTCAGATTGGTATAATTCAAAGTAAAATTTCCAGAATGCTGCGTTAATCCTATTAGAATCATAGGTCAAATTTCCATTGTTCTCTCTGATCGAGGTAATGGCCTGGGTTGGGGGGGGGTGCATGGTTTTTTTTTCCCGAGCAAAATATGCTAAGTACTTGCCCCACTTATCCCGATGCTTAAACAGCCTTTGACTTGCAAATGTAAGCTACCTCTTGGCTGTCCGCATGAGCATGGAGTTCAGCGTAGAGAAGCGCCATGATCCTCTGCAGTTTAACCAGTGACGGCCTGTCAAAATATGCCTTTTCAGTTACTTTCAGGCGCATCTTGAGCAAGCATTGCTGATCACCCGTCTGTTGCATCTTACTGACTGAATAGGAAATAACCAACCCTCTTGCATAGGCTTTAGCTGTTTCCCAAAGGATGGATGGGCTACTGGCTGAGCCTGAATTAATATCTAAAATAGCCTTGAACGCAGCAAAAAAGAATTTAATAAACTCGCTATCCTTGAGGATGAAGTGATCCAGTTACCAGTGCCTCTAGTCAACCACCGTATCCTTACTCTTAACCGTTAAACACACTGGAGCATGATTGGAAATAGTGATTTTGCCGATTGTATTGCCACTGAGCCCAGATGTGCTTCGGGGGTTAGGAAAAGATTAATCCTGGTATAGCATTTATGTGGGTTCAAAAAGAACGTGAAGTCCCTGCCAGTAGGGTGAAGGTGCCTCCAAACATCTACCAACCCCAATTAAGCATTCAGATCCCTTAATTGTTTAGATCGCAAAGAAGATATCGGCAGGCATTTGGGCAACTGTCAACTGTGGGGTCTATGAGACAATTGAAATCCTCTCCTATGATGATATATTGAGATGCAAGGTTAACCAGTCTAGAAAGTCTGTCTGACAAGAATGTAAGGGGGTGAGCCGGGGGACAGTAAACATTGAAGATCATGTATTCTTCCCCATGTTTCAAAGTTTTAAGGATTATAAATCTCCTGTGTGTGTCTTTAATGCACTCTAATAACTTAAATGGGAGATTTTTTTCTTACTAAAAATGGCCACCCCTCTACTCATATCGAAAGCTGAAAAATAAACCTGGTCATATCCCCCAGCTTCAAATGCTCTATATCATCCACGTGTGTTTTTTGTAAAAAGGCAACATCTACCCCCTCAACCTTTTTAAAGCTGGAAAGTAACTTCTTTCTCTTGACAGGTGAATGACTCCTCTTAACATTCCAAGTGCACTTTAAACGCATCCTGAACCATAAATCTTCTATAGTACAATTTAGACTCCATAGAGGAAGAACCCGAGCTACATATCACCGAGCTTTAATGCAAAATAATCCCCAAAACCCAAAAACAACATAGACTAAAATAACTACAGCCAACAAATCTGCAAAAGTTGCAAAAACTATGTACAGCAAAAACAGAAAAACAAAAATTGCCAAAGGTACTGATTGGGGGGTAAATTCCTCCATTCAAAGGGAGTACCTACACCCCCTACAACCCTGTTAACAATCCCAACTGCCCTCTCAACTCTTACCATCTCGGGTCGCACTATGTACGCTGACCACTCGGTAGAGAAAAAAAAACCTAAAAGCAAAGTTAGTGCTATCAGCAAGTCAGCTAAAAATAAATATGTCACCCATCCTTTAACATAGAGATTAAAGATAAATACTCTATCCAACCCAGACATCGTTTCATGCAAGTTAATACTGGAAAGGAGACTCTAAGTCCTTTCTAAAGTAGAGCAAACCCGAACAGCTCTGTCCTCTTCACGTATTCGGCCATTCGACTTTAGTCAACGTGTCCACAAAGTTCTTTGCTTTCTCTGGCGAGTCGAACAAATGTATGGATCCATTATGATTGATCTGAAGCACCGCTGGATATCTTTAAAGGATACTGGATCCCAAGCACGCTCAATCTCCTCTTGACGCCACCTTTTCCGGACCACCTGCCATTGAGAAGTCTTGAAAAAAACACATGACCCTGGACCTGCCACATACCAACTCCCTTGAATCCTTCTGCTGGGCTCTAGAGGCTTCTGCTTGTCTTTATAATGATGCAACCTCACCAGTGCAGGGCATGGGCGCTGATCCGCACATGACTTTGTGCTGCAATCCAGTGGGCTCTTTCAATTGTTAGCCTTCCCTTCTCAACCTTCAAACCAAGGAACCTGGGAACCACTTCTCTAAGAACTGCGCTGGTGCTCACCTTTCTTCCCCTCTGGTATGCCAACAACGCACATTTCTAAAGTCATGTTCCAACAAATGACGACAAGAAAGTAAACAATAAACCAATTACAGGAGGGAATTGAACTAGCGTAGCAAGTAGGACATTATTAGTTATAAATCAAAAACAATATCAGAGTCTCCCAAATCTCAATTGCAGCTACTCCTATTATACTATTGTCTTTTTGCTGAGAGATCCTGTGGTAGCATGTTAATCGGGTAGTTAAGGCAACATTTGGGACACTTGTCTTTATTAGTCGAGGCATAAGTTAAAGGGACCAGATGTTACATTGGAACTGTATAATAAGCTGGAGTACTGTGCACACTTTGGTCTCTGCACTGTACAAAGGATGAGATTGTGCTGGGGAGGGGTGTGTCTGTATGCAAACAGAGATTGAGTCAAGGAAGTTGCCTGGGATGGAGCACCTTCTTTACTGAGAGGCTAGATCAGCTCATGTTGTTTTCTATGGAAAGAAAAGGTTGAGGACAGACCTGATGGAATGTGTATAAGATTTTTGAGGGGCATGGACAGGCTGAACAGAAACAGTGTAGCTAAAGGGTCAATAACAAAGGAGGCATAATATTAAAAAGGTCAAAGGCAGGAAGTTTAGATGGGATTTGAGGGTAAACCTTTTCATCCAGAGGGTGGTGGAGGTCTGAAATGACTGGGAGAGTAGTTGAGCAAGGTAACCTCTCAACATTTAAAACCAACTTGGATGAGCATTTGAAGTGTCATAATATTCAAGGCTATGGGGATAGGATTAGAAGGTCGGACTAGTTTAAACTTGGTGTAGCTTTGACAGAACAGACTTGATAAGAGGAAAGACCTTTTCTGTACTGTACAATTCTATGACCCTATGACAAAGAACAACCATTCCCAGTGCTCCGGGGAAATCAAAGAACACCTGCAGAGCATGGACAGCTCTGTTCATTTTAAAAAAAAAGGATAATCGCCTGTATGAGAAATCATGCAATGAATACCAGATGTAACAAGAAAAAAGATTATAACAGAATGCAAAAATTAAAACTGTGCATCGCCATGTTGACTTTGTATCAGAGAGACATCTTGGTGAAATCTGACACAAAATTGGCTTACTCTTGTAAAATGAAGTCTGTCTTAGCTGAATCCAAATTCAAAGTGACTGCTTAAGCCCCAATGATAGTCCTGCAAATAGGAAAAAAAATACTTAATTACAGTTGCAAGCACTATTAGCAATTACTAATAAATCTTCATTATCGTGGAAAAACCTATATAGTTTTCGGAGACAACAGAGAATATCAATATCAGATGGAAACACTTCTTATCTGTTGACTAACTCCGTGTTGCTGCTATTACATTACCATTTTTTTGAGGACTTCTGTTTAAAAGCTTTTGGACAGTGGTTTATTTGAAGTCCATGCAGAGGGATGGACATTTTAATTCAAAAGAGTTTCTGAAAAGTCACTTTGGATATAATGGATTTTTGATTTTTGAAAAAAAGATACTTCTTAGAAATCTGTTAAGTAGCAGTTAAGGAAATAAATTAACTCAGTAAGGGTTTTCACTTTATAAAAATTTTCATACCAGGAGTTTGCAGATAGAAATCAGTATTGGTTATTCAAAGCTGAGAAAGTCAGAGATCTCATTTGAGTGTTGAAAAGGTTACATAGGACCTGAACTGAAAGCAGTTAAGACAACCAATGACTTTGTTAAGAAAGGAAAATTTATCTGGATTTTACTTTATAATTAAAAATGTTGGTATTGGGCATTTTATTTTATATACAATAGTAAATTTTACAGAACAGTTTCATGTAGATAGCTTGGTTTGTTTCATTTTAGTTTGCATAATAAATTTCTGCTTTATGGTTAAAGCCAAACCTGTACACTGGTGTACTTGTACTTGTTTATTCACACATGGGACATGGGCATTACTGGATGGTCAGCATTACCTGCCTGCTCCTGGTTGCCATTGAGAAGGCAGTGGTGAGCTGCCTTCAATGAACCATGCAAAGCACTTGCTGTAGTATGACCCGCAGGAAAGAAATTCAATGATTTTGACCCAATAACACTGAAGACATGGTGATGATATTATTTCCAAGTGTTGAGTGGCTTGGAGAGGAACTTGCAGGTGGTGTTCCCATTATGTGCTGCCCTTGTTCTTCCAGATTGAGGCAGTTGTGGTTTTGGAAGGTACTGTTCAAGGATATTTGGTGAATCTCTACAATGTATCTGAACACACTGCTGTTACCAAGCGCAGGTGGGAGGAAGGAGAGGGTGCATGTGGATGTCGTGCCAATCAAGTGAGCTTTTTTGTTCAAGATGGTGTCAAGCCTGAGCATTGTTGGAGATGCATCCATCCAAGCAAAAAAAGGGGAGTATTCCATCACACTTCTGACTTGTGACTTGCAGATGGCAGACCGGTTTTGCCAAGTCAAGAGGTGAGTTACTCGCTGCAGTATTCCTAGCCACTGATTTCTACTTATAGCCACTCCATTTATGTGGGGAGGTCAGTTGAGTTTCTGGTCAATTGATGTTCATTGTGGATGTCAAGGGACAGTGGTTAGATTGTCTCCTGTTTGAAATGGTCAGAGCCTGGCATTTGTGTGGTGCAATTCTCATTTGTCAGTTGGCAGCCTGTACCTGGATACTGTCCAGGTCTTATTGTGTTTGACCATGGACTGCTTCAGTGTCTGAGGAGTCACGAATGGTACTGAACATTATACAATCATTGACGAAAGTCCTCACTGCCGACCTTGTAATGGAGGGAAGGCCATCAATTAAGTCGCTGAAGATGGTTGGGCCGAGGTCGCTACCCTGAGGAACCCCTGCAGAGGTGTCCCAGACCCAAGTTGACTGACCTCCAACACCCATAACCTGTTCTTATGAGCCAGGTACAATTCTAACTGCCCTGTGATACCCCAAGATTCCAGTTTTGCTCGAGCTCCTTGTTGCCACACCTTGGTCAAATGCAACCTTGATGTAGAGGGCTGTCAAATCTCCCCTCCCCTCTGGAATTCAGCTCTTTTGTCCATGTTTGAACCAAGGCTGTAATGAGGTCAGGAACCGAGCGGCCCTTATGGAACCTAGACTAATTGCTGCTTCATAACGCTGTTGAAGAAAGATTGCCATGCTCAATTGAAGAAAATATGTGTGAGGCCAGATTTCATTCTGGGATTAAAATTGTGCGACATCATCATAGCATGGGATCAGAATGACACTGAAATTTAAGATATTCGCACAATTTCAACAAAAACAAAGGTTACGTTTGCACAATCCCATCCAAGGTGCAACTTTAACTGAATAGCAGGCAAACTTTCAAACTAGAATATGATACATAGCCATGGGAACAAACAGAAGGGCAGCAGAAATTACTCCGCAATATTGCAAATGCGAGGTCTTGCACTTTGGAAAAAAGAATAGAAGCATGGACTACTTTCTAAACGGTGAAAAAGTTCGTAAAACCAAAGTACAGAGGGATCTGGGAGTGCTAGTTGAGGATTCTCTAAAGGTAAAACATGCAGGTTGAGTCCGTGATTAAGAAAGTGAATGCAATGTTGTCATTTATCTCAAGAAGGTTGGAATATAAAAGCTCCGTTGTGCTACTGAAACTTTATAAAGCTCTGGTTAGGCCCCATTTGGAGTACTGTGTCCAGTTTTGGTCCCCACACCTCAGGAAGGACATACTGGCACTGGAGCATCTCCAGCGGAGATTCACATGGATGATCCCTGGAATGGTAGGTCTAACATATGAGGAACGGCTGAGGATCCTGGGATTGTATACATTGGAGTTTAGAAGATTAAGGGGAGATCTAATAGAAACTTACAAGATAATGCATGGCTTGGAGAGGGTGGACGCTAAGAAATTGTTTCCGTTAGGCGAGGAGACTAGGACCCGTGGACACAGCCTTAGAATTAGAGGGGGTAAATTCAGAACAGAAATGCGGAGACATTTCTTCAGCCAGAGAGTGGTGGGCCTGTGGAATTCATTGCCACAGAGTGCAGTGGAGGCTGGGATGCTAAATGTCTTTAAGGCAGAAATTGATAAATTCTTGATGTCACAAGGAATTAAGGGCTACGGGGAGAATGCGGGTAAGTGGAGTTGAAATGCCCATCAGCCATGATTGAATGGCGGAGTGGAGTCGATGGGCCAAATGGCCTTACTTCCGCTCCTATGTCTTATGGTCTTATGGAGAGAGAAAAAGAGAGAGAGAGGAGGAGACCGAACACATTGAAGGCAAATCAGTAAATCCAAGCTGTTCTCAACCCAGTTCAACAAAATCACTTTACACTAGGACTGATATACTAGTTGACACTTAAACTGAGTAACCTCTCCCTAGTCTGAAGATTTTCAATGCAACTTAGAATGCTGACAAATGGTTAACACAGCATTTAATGCAACCAAAGTTTCTGTGACTTGTATAACTTAATGGGATGCCAGGCAATCCGGTCAGGCCGAAAGATTTAAAAGGACAGCACACAGAATCTCGACGTACTGCAGAGTTGTACAGCTTGGATACTAATTGGTGACTTCCAAGTCAGTGACCTTCTTCTCATCCATAATGGCAGAATATGAAACAGTTTAGAACATGATCACAATGAAGGTGAGGAAGGACAAACTATACACATCACTATTTGATTTTTTTTAAAATGCAAAACATATACCATGGTTATCCACTCAAACATTCATATACTGAACGCAAATTATTTTAACTATGATTTTCCAATGACTACAAGAAACCAGTAGCAATACCAATAATTAATCACATAACTAAAGAAATTTTAGGAAGCATGTCGAAGCAAGCAGAATACCTCCTACGGTCATGCTCTCTGGTTTTATAAGATCTTTGGATTTATTTTTGCACGTACAGGTATTTGATTTACTTTGAATGTGGTTTAAAAGCAGAGTATTTTGAACAAGCAAAACAAAGCAAAACTTTACAGTGAGGAAGGATGTAGCAGGTTACAGCAGGATATAGAGAAGCTGCAGAGCTGGGCAGAAAGGTGGCAGATGGAATTCAATGTAGCTAAGTGCGAGGTGATTCACTTTGGGAAGAATAACAAAAAGATGGGGTACTGGGCTAATGGTCGGATACTTGGTAGTGTGGATGAGCAGAGGGATCTTGGTGTCCATGTACACAGATCTCTGAAAGTTGCCACCCAGGTAAATAGTGCGGTGAGGAAGGCATATGGCGTACTGGCTTTTATTGGTAGAGGAATTGAGTTCCGGAGTCCTGAGGTCATGATGCAGTTGTATAAGACTCTGGTACGGCCGCATCTGGAATATTGTGTGCAGTTTTGGTCGCCATACTATAGGAAGGATGTGGAGGCATTGGAACGGGTGCAGAGGAGGTTTACCAGGATGTTGCCTGGTATGGAAGGAAAATCGTATGAGGAAAGACTGAGGCACTTGGGGCTGTTTTCACTAGAGAAAAGAAGGTTTAGGGGTGACTTGATTGAGGTGTACAAGATGATTAGGGGGTTAGATAGGGTCGACAGTATGAACCTTTTCCCGCGTATTGAGTCGGGTATTACAAGGGGGCATAGCTTTAAATTAAGGGGGGGTAGATATAGGACTGATGTTAGGGGTAGGTTCTTCACTCAGCGAGTCGTTAGTTCATGGAATGCCCTGCCAGTAACAGTGGTGGACTCTCCCTCTTTATGGGCATTTAAGAGGGCATTGGATAGGTATATGGAGGATAGTGGGTTAGTGTAGTTTAGGTAGGCTTGGATCGGCGCAACATCGAGGGCCCAAGGGCCTGTACAGCGCTGTATTCTTCTATGTTCTATGTTCTATGTTCTATAATGCCAGCAGTAATAATATATCTGGGAATCTAATGAGTTAGTTTTCATGCTGTTTCCTCATAGTTGAAAGAAGCAAATGGAGTGTTGTCCATTTATGATCAAAAACCTCACACCCATTATGTTGAAGGTTTTGATTTAGTGCATACTGTTAACAATATGGGACAAATCAGACTTATTGACAAGTTCACATTAATAGGGGAAAAATCAAACTTCAGTCAGGTAAACATATGAGCAGAAACCAGTATCTACCTCCTTTGCCTAAAAGAGTTGCATAAAGGTTTTGGATTATTTTACTGCAATTTTACAGATAACAGTCAAGAATCTTTGAGGGAAAACATTGTCTAGTTTAACATTTGATACTGATCGATTTTGCAAATGACTATAACAAAACAGAAAACAAGTTTTAGACTGAAATCATCAATAATTGGGGGGGGGGGAGATCCAAGATCGTGGCATCCTGTTAGGACCGCATGTGCTGGGCTCTGCAGAGAACACCGACCCGACAGAGCCAGGACCAATCCCAAACACTTTACTGTGAGTAAAAACACAGTAAAGGAGATTACTACTTACCTTTTGTCCCTGCAGCTGGAGAATGCTGAAAAAAGAAGGAAGCTTGCCCAGGGCTGGGGACATGGCCCAGTCCTCTGAAGCAACATGCTTACTTACTCACCAAACCCTGGTTGAGGAGCTGGCCCAACCTCACAGGGTCTTGGAGAGGCATATCTAGGAAAAAATAAAGCTGGCTCCTGTATCTGCTATACTGCAAGACCTAAGGAAAAGGGAGATGAGCTGAAGTGCCAGGCTGCAGGGGTAGTTGCAGAGACTGACTCCTCCAAGAGTCGGATTAAAGCCCTAGAAACACAGGTCCGTGGTCTGTTAGATCTGGTAGACAATCTTAAAAACAAGGCAGAAGTTATACTGATGAAAATAAGGACAGAAAATACCTGCTTGATGCATTCTAGATATTTGCATGGGTGGACTTCCAAAGAATACTGCAAAAGAAATTTGCAATGAGCAAGATGGGCGTTTGATGGATTAGTTGAAATGTGTTTGACATTGAAAATAGAATTGTATTGAAGCATTGTGCTTCCCAATTAACAAGGAGTAAATTCAGGCTAGACTAACAAAATGTTGCTTTGACTTTTTGTTTTGTTTGGGCCAAGTGATTTAGTTTATGGTTTGAAACTTGAAAGGGTTCAGAAGAGATTTACTAGGATGATGCCAGGGTTAGAGGATTTAAGAAGAGGCTGAATAGGCTGGAGTTGTTTTCCCTGATGCACAGAGGCTGAGAGGTGACCTTAAAAGAGATTTATAAAATCATGAGGGGCATGGATAGGATAAACAGACAAGTTCTTTTCCCTGGGGTGGGCAGTCCAGAAGTAGAAGGCACAGGTTTAGGGTGAGAGGGGAAAGATATAAAAGGGACCTAAGGGGCAACTTTTTCAAAGGTTGGTGTTTGTATGGAATGTGCTGCCAGAGGAAGTGGTGGAGGCTGGTACAATTGCAAAAAGGCATCTCGATGGGTATATGCATAGGAAGGCTTTAGATTGATATGGGCAAAGTGCTGACAAATGGGACTAGGTTAGGTTAGCATAACTGGTTGGCGTGGACAAGCTGGACCAAAGGGTTTGTTTCTGTGCTGTACATCTCTGACTCTGATGGAAAAAGTTGAAGTTATCCATTTGGGTATCACTTACTGACTTCATAATGAAAGATTGCTTGTTTTTTGTTTAAGATTGTTATTTTAAAAAAAAACTGCGCAAATTATTTAGTCCATGCTTTCCATAGAAAGGTTTAAACAGATAATTTCATGTTTTCAATCGCTTGTAAATGACATGTTTGCTCTCAGGTTTGCTTTATCCATTTAATTGGACTGTAACTGTAATGTCAATCAATGAAATTTAATTGATCAAATTACAGTTGGATCGATTGTTCATTTAATAAAAGTGAATTGGTTGAAATAAATGCCTTTAATGATCTTACAATATGCTCAAGATTTAATAATAAATACGTAAACTTCAAATTATTCAAAAATGTTCATTTGACTATAAGGATGTTTGTGCAATGTTATTATCTTTTTTTTTAAATTTTTCCAGTCCCAAACCATGAACTATGTTGGACAGTTACTGGTAACAGTTAAGGAATTGTACAAAGGATTGAATCCTGCAACACTCTCTGGATGCATTGATGTGATTGTAGTCCAACAACAGGATGGCACTTACCAGTGCTCACCATTTCATGTTCGATTTGGAAAGTTGGGGGTACTTCGATCGAAGGAAAATGTGGTAAGCTTCTAATTATAATTCGATTTTAAAAAGATGTTGCAAACAAGGGTTGAATGAACTTGAGTCACCTTGATCTTGTAATATCTTATTTGGTCTACCATAACACTGCAATTCTGTTTAATCCCAGAATAGAATTCTCTTTTAGAATTTCAAATCCCATAAGAAAATGTAATATGTTGTTTGCTTTTTATATTGCCTGTTTAATAGTTATCTATAATTTTAAAAGCTGAAACTTTCCAAGGCTTATCCTTTGCATTGAAGTTAGAGGTGCTAAAAGAATAATCTTTGAAAATAGTATGCAAAACAAAAGATGAAATATTTGACAATCAAAATCTTCTAGTATTAAGTAATTTCGCTCCACTCGGCCATGGTAGAAGAGCACTATAACTGGCAAAGGAAACAAATTGACCGATCGTCCTACTACTGAGGTCTTTCACTAAGCAGTCAGATGCTCTAAACATATAAATGCCATGTTCGATAGAATGAAAGCTAGTATAAAGTATTTGTGCACAAATCGACTAAAAGTCAAAGATTAACCTGGTAATCTCCCTGCATGCCTTTGGGGTAGGTTTTCCAATCATTGAGAAACTTTTTTTTAACCCTAGAATCACTAGAAAGCAAACCCCAAACAAGCATTTTTATTTTTCTGTTTTAAATAATACAGTAAAGTTGAAGGTTTGAGTTAAAAAGAGAGGCTGGGTAGGCGCTAGACCTTTTTTTTTCCACTGGAGCGTAGCAGATTGCGAGGCAACCTGATAGAAGTTTATAAAATTTGAGGGGTATAAATAGGGTTAATGGGAGGTGACTCTTTCATTGGATGGGGAATTAAGACGAGAGGGCACATTTTTAAGGTGATTTGGGAGAGATTTAAAAAGGACGAGAGCAAATTTTGTGCACATGGTCGTGTGCGTGTGGAATGAACTCTGTGCATAAGTGATGGATGTGGGCACAATAACAGTGTTTAAAGACATTCTGGTAAGTACATGAATAGGAAAGATTTAGAGGCAGGTGGGACTAGTTTCGTTTTGGGGTATGTTTGGCATGGACTAGTTAGACCGAAGGGTCAGTTTGATGCTGTATACCTCTGAATTGAAGTAAAATTGAGCAGAAACAAATTGAACTAAAGATTCGGAAATATTCCATTTTAGGAATAAGAATTTGGCATTAACAATTACTGTTATTCTCTTAATTGACAGTTGTAGCTGCCCACATTAGTCCTGATAGCAAACTAATAGACTAATCCAATTAATTCTTAAAAGGAAATTGGATGAATAAGAATGATTGATTGCTAATTATGCAAACGTTCTTGCATTAAGAACATAGCGTCATCCAATTGCAAAACTTTGTTTTTGTTTCGCATATTACGTAAACATTGGCCTGTCCAGAGATTTGGTGAAGTTAATATGCAGACCTTTCCTGAATTGAAATCTATTGTGTTCTGTACTCAAAGAATAGTGTAAACTAAATGTGTTATTCCTCTTTCAAATTATTAAAACTCAACTTGATCTGGCAAATTAACATGGAATAACCATGAGTCAATGAATATTGCGTGTTCAGTGTTTGTAGTTGCCAAATGGTTTATTACCAAATACTGATGAGTGAACTTGGAACAAAGCACAGAACAGGCCCTTCAGCCCACGATGTTGTGCTGACCATTGATCCTCATGCACCCTCAAATTTCTGTGACCATATGCATGTCCAGTCTCTTAACTATCCCCAATGACCTTGCTTCCACAACTGCATTCCATGCTCTCACAACTCTGTGTAAAGTACCCGCCTCTGACATCCCCTCTATACTTTCCTCCAACCAACTTAAAACTATGACCCCCCGTGTTAGCCATTTCTGCCCTGGGAAATAGCCTCTGGCAATTGACTCTATCTATGCCTCTCATTATCTTGTATACCTCAATTAGGTCCCCTCTCCTCTTTTTCTCCAATGAAAAAAGTCCGAGCTCAGTCAACCTCTCTTCATACGATAAGCCCTCCAGTCCAGACAGCATCCTGGTAAACCTCCTCTGAATCCCCTCCAAAGCATCCACATCCTTCCTATAATAGGGCGACCAGAACTGGACGCAGTATTCCAAGTGCGGTCTAACCAAAGTTTTATAGAGCTGCAACAAGATCTCACGACTCTTAAACTCAATCCCCCTATTAATGAAAGCCAAAACACCATATGCTTGCTTAACAACCCTGTCCACTTGGGTGGCCATTTTAAGGGATCTATGTACCTGCACACCAAGATCCCTCTGTTCCTCCACACTACCAAGAATCCTATCCTTAATCCTGTACTCAGCTTTCAAATTCGACCTTCCAAAATGCATCACCTCGCATTTATCCAGGTTGAACTCCATCTGCCACCTCTCAGCCCATCTCTGCATCCTGTCAATGTCCTGCTGCAGCCTACAACAGCCCTCTATACTGTCAACGACACCTCCAACCTTTGTGTCGTCTGCACACTAGCTGACCCATCCTTCAATCCTGTCATCCAAGTCATTAATAAAAATTACAAACAGTAGAGGTCCAAGGACAGAGCCCTGTGGAACACCACTCACCACTGACTTCCAGGCAGAATAATTTCTTTCTACTACCATTTGCTGTCTTCTATTGGCCAGCCAATTCTGTATCCAGACAGCTAAGTTCCCCTGTATTCCATTCGTCCTGACCTTCTGAATGAGCCTACCATGGGGAACCATATCAAATGCCTTGCTGAAGTCCATATACACCACATCCACAGCTCGACCCTCATCAACTTTTCTAGTCACGTCCTCAAAGAACTCGATAAGGCTTGTGAGGCATGACCTGCCCCTCTCAAAGCCGTGTTGACTGCATTTAATCAAACCATGCTCTTCCAGATGGTCATAAATCCTATCCCTCAGAATCCTTTCTAACACCTTGCAGACGATAGACGTGAGACTTACTGGTCTGTAATTGATGGGGATTTCCCTATTTCCTTTCTTGAAGAGAGAAATTACATTTGCCTCTCTCCAGTCCTCAGGTACGACTCCAGTTGAAAGCGAGGATGCAAAGATCTTCGCAAGTGGCGAAGCAATTGCATTACTCGTTTCCCAAAGCAGCCGAGGACAAATCTGGTCCAGGCCTGGCGACTTGTCAACATTAATGTTTGACAAAATTTTCAGCACATCAGCTTCCTCTATCTCTATCCATTCCAGCATGCACACCTGCTCTTCAAAAGGTTTCATTCACTACAAAGTTTGTTTCTTAATTGGTAATTTTTGAAAAGTTACCAACATTTAAAGGATTAATTTGTGTGCACTTGTTTATCACATTACTTAATATGATACTTTAAGCAGGCAAATAAGTTTTAATTAATTGTAGTTTGAGAGTAGTTGTACTTTACTGTTTTTAAGGCAACACCTAGATAATGAAGTGAACCCCGTGGTAAAGATTGTGCAATATTTTGTTAAAAATGTTGAAAATAGGAGCAGAAGTAGCCCGTTCACTCTTTTGATACTCCTCCCTTCAGCTGCTTCATCAAAGCTTTCTCTCCATTATAAGGTTAGAAGTTCAGCATCTTCAGCACCATTTGTAATTTTTTCAGTTACTGAAGCAGTCCATATCCAAATGCAGCCAGACCTGGACAATATCCAAGTTTTGGGCTGACAAGTGAAAAATAACATTCATGTCACAAGGGGAAGGCAATGATCATCTGTAACAAAAAGACAACTTATTACCTCTTGATATTCAATGGCATTGCTATCGTTGAATTTCCCATGATCAACACCCTGGGATTACTATTAACCGGACTCTGAACTCCATCAGCCATATGAAGACCTGGTCAGAGGCTAGAAATCCTGCAATGAGTAACTCTTTGCTCAAAGCCTCTACCATCTACAAGGCACAAGTCAGAAATTTAATATAGTGTTCCCCACTTGTGGGTGAGTGCAACTCCAGCAACTCTAGAGCCTTGATACCATCCAGGGCCAAGCAAATCACCTGATTGGCATCACATGCAGAAGCATGGACTCCATTCACCATTGGTACTCAGTAGCACTACTGTGTACTATCTATAAAATGTGGTACAGAAATTCATCAGTGCTCCTCAAAGACAACACTCTCCAAAACCACTTCTACTAGAAGGATAAGGACAGTGGGTACAAGAGAACAACATCTCTTAGATCTCCTCCAAACTAGTCACCATCCTGACTTAGAAATATATCACTGTTCTTCTGATGGTAGTGTATCAAAATGCTGAAGGTCCCTACCCAACAACATTGTGGGTGTACCTACATCAAGTGGAATGTAGTGGTTCAAGAAGGCAGTTTACCATGTCATCAGGTGAAATTAGAGATAGGAAAGAAATCCTGCTTCAGCCAGTGACAGCCATTTAACAGGAGTGAACAAAAAAATCTATCACTATAAATGAGTTTGTGGATCTTCATTGAGTTTGTAATGTGCTATCTGCGGTAGAAATCGGCTATTGGCTCTGATGTTAACTTGAAGCTTTGCAAAATACAGTGCAAAATAATTCTCTGCAAAGAACCTTCATGTTTAATTCTGTTAAAGCTGACAGGTTAAAACTGTTATGAATCTGTTTTGCTTTTATAGGTGTTTCCACGTGAAATTTGTAGAGTTACCTATGTAGAGAAATGGTTTTGACTTTCCAGTAGTGATGTCAGATTTAATTAGTGCTATAATGGAATTTTCAGATTGACATCGAGATTAATGGCGATCCAGTAGATCTGCACATGAAGTTGGGAGATAATGGAGAAGCATTCTTTGTACAGGAAACAGAGGAAGAAAATGTATGTGGTGATTTTTAATTTAATTTGTAAAGATTTAATGCAGAAACATTGCAGTGTGCTTGTATCTTTTGTAAACAGTTTAAAAAGGGTTTTGTTTATCTCTTAGATTTTAAAATGAGTGGAGACCATCCCACTCATGACTGGGAAAGTTGCATTTACTGTGTACTATTTAAATTCAATTGCAATGAATTTGGGTGGATAGAAGAATAACTTGCCACATATGCCATTTTATTTGGCAGAATGTTATAATTAAACAGTGAAGAGAAGAAGTATAATTGAAACCACCAGTGTAACCAACATTAAAAAGATGAAATAGAAAAATTGAGCAACAGAAATTCGACCGCGCTTTCACATGCACGTGGTTGATAGGTAATGTTTTGGTATGGTGCATGCTTCTGTCTAAATGATGATAACATTCCAAAATGCAGTTATTTGCTGGTGCCTTTGTGTAATGGTTCCCCCAACCCCCCCCAACACACAGCACGTGGCAACAGTGAAGAAGGGCATTGGGCATAACAGCTGGGGAAGTCTAATGGACTTTGTAGGAAAAGGTGTCTTTGGGAGCAGGAGGCCTGACATGAAGAGGATCAGACAGGCATAAGATTTCCTCAACCAGATATAAACCACTGGTTTACTTCCATATACATACAATGTATTCCAGTTTAACTTTATTTTCCCTTGAGTATTGTAATGACCCAATGTATGTTAAATAAAATCCTGTTTCATAATCTTCGGACTATCCATGTTTTAATTCTCATGTTACATTTCTGGCTTAGTTGGCAGAACTCCAAAACGTTTGCATCAGGTCATGACAGATGAGATTAAAAGGTCAATTTCCAAGATGAGGTGGATTGTGCAAGAGTTGAAACAGGTATTGTTTCTGAGGGAGGCTGAGGCTGCTCATCTTGGAGGCTCATAATGGAGGAAATTAGGCCTTGAAGCCAAACTCAAGCAGAGATGCCCCATGTGTATTCCCTTGGTTTTATGGAAGAAGTAAGCAAACCCCTGGCTGGATATTCAACTTGTTGATGAATAGGAAGCGAGGGAGGTTTGGGCAAGATGGGAAATGCACAATGATCTGGCAATTGAAGACTAAATTAGGATGTACTGCTGGATATATTGTCTCAGGGTCTCCATATTAAGGAGCAAGTGATATTAATCATGCAATATGTATGCAGGAAAGCTAGTCAGGAAATAATGGGAAGTGATCACAGACAACTACAGTGAGTATTTGAGGTATGATGGTTTTTGGGAACAGCAGTGACCTGCTACAGCTACAGTAGTGCTTCTATACGTACATTCAAGCTGAAGAAGAGGACCTGGTCTCTGTCTCCTTGAAATTGTTCGACTGCATTGTGGATCCTTCCTTCGGATTAGGCAGGGGTAGGCAGGTCATCACTGGTAAGAGGATTGACAACGTTCTTGTACTGATGGATATCTTCAAGTTCACAGGCCATTCCCATCATGACTAAAAGGCTTTATTTCTATTCATTTGTGGGATGAGAACATCTCTAAGCCAGAATTTATTGCCTTGATGGGAATCAGCTGTATTGCTATGGGTCTGTAGTCAAATGTAAGCCAAGCCAATTAAAGAGATTTTCTTTCATAAAGGGCACATGCATTTTTCCAAAAAATTGACAGTGATTGCAGTTATTGTTAACATCATTTTATCTGTTTTTATTAAATTCTAATTTCACCATCTGAGATTTCCCAAGAACATTAATCTTGGCTTTCATATTATAGCCTAGTGACATGATTGTTATGCCACTGCCCAAGCCAGAGTATTGATATGCTAATTGGTTTGTCTGTTTTGATATTGCATGTGATCAGGACATAACTTTGAACTAGATCCCACAGGAGCTTTGCAAGGTCTATAGCATTTCCAAAAGGCACATCACGCCCTACGTTCAGAGTAATGGACAATATGAATGGGTCAATCCCTCTGCATGACTGCATACTTTATCTCTAGACAGGAAACAAAAATGGCTGAAATATCTTCTGAAACTAGTTTATGCTTATAATAGCACCTGCAACATCAACAAGCTATTCTTCAGACTACCTCTTCTTCGGGTGAGATTGAATCTTTCTGATGAACCATCTCCTTTTGTTTACCATGCTGTCTGGAAGATACCAAATCCATAATTGTAGTGCTATGTATCTCGTTTGGCTTAAGCCAGCTTCAGTTTGGCACCAAAGACAGTTACGCAGTGAGGAGAGAAATATTGAAATAGTGCAAGACTGACTGTACTTCCAAGTCATGGAAAGGTATTTCTCCAAAATTGAAATATCAAGGGTCAAAATAAGATTCAAGATGTCTGGGATCCTGGATTATGCAGTCGTCAAGTGGCTAGACACAGGTGACCACATCAATTTTGTTGAACCAGTAGTAGGGAATTTTGGAAAATGGCTTATGAAAGGGATTTGCTTGAGGCCAGGAGTCTGATGGACAATGTGAAGGCAAGCAGCACACTTGGTGGCATTGGGGAACCTGAAGTGTCGATGTTTGATGCCTCAGATGAAGTAGAATTGGATAACGAAGAAGAATCCGGGAGTGATTAGTGTTGTGAATCTAGGGGTATGTCCAGTGTGAGGTGGCCTACTGCCACCCTGGAAAGTAGTGCAGGGCTGACCTTCCAGGAGGTGAAAACTGAGTGAGCAAGTGCAGTCAATCATGAAACTCTCAGAGATCTGACTCTGTTCTAGATTGTGTGGATGACCTGTAGAGCCTGGCTTTTTAGGAAGCAACCAGTGCAGTGTCTGAGAAGAGAGTGCTGCCACTAATGTAGACAAAAACTTTCTAGTTATTGTGGCACAGTTCAGTGCTACTCAAACATACTGCGCCTATTTGTTGAACAGTTGCTAAGTGAAAGTCCTGGCACAGTGAATCTCAAACAGTCCTATGTGTAATGGGACCTCTTACCATCAAGTGATGATGGTGGGCGCAGCTTAAGTAGTTATGCCAGGATTTCCAAAAGCGAAGATGAGGCAAAATACTGGATAGGGCAGTTGGGATAGTCAAATGAAGGAAAGGGTGTATTTAGGGGCCCACTAGGAACAATGATCAGACAAATTTCTTAATCTTCATATGTAAATACTAGCTTAATACCATATACATACCATCTTCCATGTTTCACCTTGTATTCCCTTAATGTTTATAATGACGTGACAACAGCAGTGGAATAGAGAAACACAGCTTCGTTATCTTTGGATTTTCTGGAAGCTCAAATTGTATGCTATGTTTTCATTTTTATCGTTGAGCTGAACAACTACTTAATTCAATTCATTTATGTAAAAAGGTACCGATGACAAACTTGCTGTATTGCCAAAGGGAAGAATTGTTCTTTTTTGATACATTTAATTACAAGAAATTCCTGGACCTCTGCATTACAAAGAGTCGAATTAATGACCATTTCCAGTTATTGATTTTTTTTTTTCTGAACCAGGTTAGGCAGACAACATATTTCAAGTGTGTGCATAGCATTTGTAACAGCGTCTTTCGCAGAGTCTTGAAACAAGGTAGTCAGATTGTGCACCAAGCAAAGAAAGGCATATAACTCATTGAAAGCTTATTTTCTGAGAGGTCTGTCCCAGCTGCTTCTCCAACATTTGTTCCAGGCTTCTTCAGGCATTGATGTCTGGGGTACTTTGCAGACTTTTGTTGCAAGTTGAAGTTCTAAATTGGAGGAAGGCTAATTTTGAAGATATTAGGCAAGCACTTTTAAAAGCTGATTGGGGGCAGATGTTCGTAGGTAAAGGGACAGTGGTAAAATGGGAAGCCCTCAGAAATGATGTAAGGATTGTCCAGAGACAATATATTTCTGTTCGGGTAAAAGGAAAGGCTTGTAGGTATAGGGAATGCTGAATAACTAGAGAAATTGGGGTTTTGGTTAAGAAACAGAAGGAAGCATATGTCAGGTATAGACAAGATAGATCGAGTGAATCCTTGGAATATAAAAGCAGTAGGAATATACTTAAGGGGGAAATGAGGAGGGCATAAAGGAGACATGAGATAGCTTTGGCCAGTAGGGTTAAGGAGAATCCAAAGGGGTTTTTACAAATATATTAAGGATGAAGGGGTAACTAGGGAGAGAATAGCAGAGCAGAATAGAGAGATCAGCAAGGCAGTCTGCAACTGGAGTCACAGGAGATGGAGTAGTCAACAGAGTATTTTGCGTCAGTATCTACTGTGGAGAAGGACATGGATGATATAGAATGTAAGGAAATAGATGGTGACATCTTTAAAAATGTCCATATTACAGAAGAGGAGGTGCTGGATGTCTAGACAGCCACAAAAGTGGATAAATCCCCAGGATCCAATCAGGTCTACCCTAGAACTCTGGGAAGCTAGGGAAGTGACTGCTGGGTCTCTTGCTGAGATATTTTTATCATCTATAGTCACAGGTGAGGTGCCAGAAGACTGGAGGTTGTCTAACGTGGTGCCACAATTTAAGAAATGTGGTAAGGAAAAGTCAGGAAACTATAGACCAATGAGCCTAATGTCAGTGGAGGGCAAGTTGTTGGAGGGAATCCTGAGGGACAGGATGTACATGGATTTGGAAAGGCAAGGACTGATTAGGGATAGCCAACATGGCTTTGTGCATGGCAAATCATGTCTGACAAACTTGATTTGAGTTTTTTGAAGAAGTAACAAAGAGGATTAATGAGGGCAGAGTGGTGGATGTGATCGAAGTGGACTTCAGTAAGGCGTTCGACAAGGTTCCCCATGTGAGACTGGTTATAACAAGGTTACATCTCACAGAATACAGGGAGAACTAGCCATTTGGGTACAGAATTGGCTCGTAGGTAAGACAGAGGATGGTGGTGGAGGGTTGCTTTTCAGGTTGGAGGTCTGTGACCAGTGGAATGCCACAAAGATCGGTGCTGGGTCCACTGCTTTTTGTCATTTATGGAAATTATTTGGATGCGACCATAGGAGTTATAATTAGTAAATTTGCAGATGGCACTAAAATTGGAGGTGTAGTGGGCAGTGAAGAAGGTCACCTTAGATTACAATGGGATCTTGACAAGATGGGCCAATGGGCTGAGGAGTGGCAGGTGGAGTTTAATTTTAGATAAATACAAGCTGCTGCATTTTGGAAAGGAAATCTGAGCAGGACTTATACACAATGGTAAGGTCCTAGGGAGTGTTGCTGAACAAAGAGACCTTGGAGTGCAGGTTCATAGCTCCTTGAAAGTGTAGTTGTAGGTAGGTAGGATAATGATGGAGCTAGTTGGTATGCTTTCCTTTATTGGTCAGAGTATTGAGTGTAGGAGTTGGGAGGTCATGTTGAGGCTGTACAGGATATTGGTTAGGCCAATGTTGGAATAATGTGTGCAATTCTAGTCTGTTTCGTATCAGAAAGATGTTGTGAAACTTGAAAGAGTTCAGAAAAAATTTACAAGGATGCTGCCAGGTTTGGAGGATTTGAGCTATAGGGAGTGGCTGAACAGTTGGGGGCTGTTTTTTCCCTGGAATGTGAGGCTGAGGGGTGACCTTATAGAGGTATATAAAATCATGAGGAGCATGATTAGGATAAATAGACAAAGTCTCTTCCTTGGGGTGGGGAAGTCCATGACTAGAGGGTGTAGGTTTAGGGTGAGAAAGGGATGATAGAAAAGAGACCTGAGGGGCAACGTTTTCACGCAGAGGGAGGTGCATGTATGGAAATGAACTGCCAGAGGAAGTAGTGGAGGCTGATTCAAAGACTTATAGATAGGTATATGAATAGGAAGGGTTTAGAGGGATATGGGCCAAATGCTGGTAAATCAGATAGGGATTAAATTCTGAAATTTCTTCAGCATGGATGAGTTGGACCAAAGGGTCTGTTTCCATGCTGTACATAGGGCGGCACGGTGGCACAGTGGTTAGCACTGTTGCCTCACAGCGCCAGAAACCTGGGTTCAATTCCCGCCTCAGGCGACTGACTGTGTGGAGTTTGCACGTTCTCCCCGTGGCTGTGTGGGTTTCCTCCGGGCGCTCCGGTTTCCTCCCACAGTCCAAAGATGTGCAGGTCAGGTGAATTGGCCATGCTAAATTGCCCGTAGTGTTAGGTAAGGGGTAAATGTAGGGGTATGGGTGGGTTGCGCTTCGGCGAGTTGGTGTGGACTTGTTGGGCCGAAGGGCCTGTTTCCACACTGTAATGTAATCTAATCTGTAATGTAATCTAATAATCTAATCTAATCTAATCTAATCTCTATGACTTTGACTTTTTAAAAAGTCAGTAACAAAACCTAGACATCGTGAGATTTAAAATGCATAACTGCAGAAAGCATGTTAAATTAGTGCATTAAAGTCCCAAGTTTTTGATGTGCAAAATAATCAAACGATGAGAAAATGTGGAATGTTGTTTTTCCCAACAAAGGCAAATGGTAGAGAAAGCTGACAAGCTACTCCCTTCACAAAAGCTTATGTTTTGATGGTCATTTTCATATTGTGTGTTTGGAAATCAGCTTGTTGCAGGTTAGACTGGGAATTTATTAGCCTGCTCTTCTGCAATCATCTGTTTTCTGTTTCGCACCCAAAATCAAAAACATTCTTGCTGAATCCACTTTTCCCAAGTATTTTTGCTGTGGTCAAGTTGACTGTTAGAAGGTCTAATAAACCTACTGAAATTCTTCCCTTCCAAGTTTCATTCCCCAAACTTTCGTTAGTGGTAGAGAGAAGAAGCTGGTATTTTCTTTTAGTGAAAATGCAGATTCCTAGTTTATGGCCATGATTAGGGTTAAACATCCTTTCAAGATACTACCAAGACCAGATGATCACTTTTTTAAAGAAAATATTATGTGTACAATTACTGTTCCAATTTCCAAATAAAATGAATTATGGCTCTGTAAAAAAAAATTACCTATTCTATTTGAATTACATATCTTTTAAACAAAAATGAATGCTGCTGCCATTCAAACCAGTGCTACTCAACCAGGAACATCTTCATCCTTTGGGCTTGGAGCCGGGTGAGTGAAGGCTTTGAGTGGATGTCTTTCATCATAAAAATAGTTGAGCCTTTTCTTGCCTTAAGGGACTGGTTTGACCAACACAGCTGTGTTAATTTTGTTCTTTCGATTTAGCAGTAGGGAATTCTTCCAGGAGAAAGATTTGGTTACTTTAAAAATATATGCTTTAAGCAGTAGTCAAGAAGTGGTTTTAATTATAGGTTTTGAATGGCCCTTTTGTAAGAAACTAATCTTACCATTCTCTTGACTTCAACAGCACATGGTTTCTATGGTTTCCTTCATTTTATTTTAATGGCTTTTCTGATGATATCAGGCTGAATGTGAAAGTTATTTCAGGAAAATGTAAACGGAAGCGAGACTTTGTTGATATCAAACCTACAGGTCATCGAGCAAACCTACACCCTTGTTAATCTATGCAGTGTACTTATTTTGGGAAACAGTTAGCTTTGTTTGTTTCAGGTTTGTGTTTGGAAACCATGCTGGAGATTCTGTATTTGCCTCATTCTCAGAAATTATTAATTTCATTTATATCAGGGCACATTTTGTAACTGAGTAAACTAATTAATCGTTCACATAAATAAACAACGACATCTGGTTCAAAGCAGCTTCATTATCATGAATAGGATTCTCTACAGTTTCAAATAAGGAATAAACTCCTGTCTGTTGGGAAGTCATCCACATATTTCAATTTTTATTCAAATTTGAATGCAGTATTTTAAAAAAACCTGTCAAATGCAGCTAAGTCATGCACATGATCTTGGGAAGTGTGTGAAGAACCGCTGATTGTTACTGAATTCTTAATCTAAGGGTATATAGTAGGATTCAGCATAATGGATGTAGTTCCATACTATAAATCAGAATTTGAATGACTACAGCTTTGAGAAGAATAAATTTCATTTTTGCTTTCAACTATTAACGTAAATCTAAATGAAGCTAGATTCATAACTGTCATCCCTTCATTAAAGAAATTATGTTTTCGTAAAATTGAAATCTAGTTATTTACAGCTGCAATTTCCCAGCCCTAATATGTGCTGTGAAGAAGGGCAAGAAAATTAGGTGGGTGCTGGATCGGGATGCCTTTCCACCACGAGGGATATTTTCCAGCGGCATGCAACAAATAAAGGCATTCAAGACCTCCAATAAATGCCAGTATTAATTTCTCAATTTCACTTTTCTGCATGCCCTTCCATTCTCAATGTTGAGGTGTCCGAGAGATTCTCATTTGTTTTTGCAAAAATATATTTTATTCATAAAAAAACTTACACTGTTACTAAGGCAGTTCAGTTCTGTTCAGTCTTTGTATTTGGAAAACAAACAAACAAATATTAGAGTTTGACTTTGCAGTTAAAACAAGCCCAAAGGTATTTCTTATGCAAGATACTATTTACATGTATTTGATGTACTGGGAGGGTTCGATAACTGAACAGGCCCCCATTGTACTTTGGCAGAAAGGCCTTAAATGGTCTTTCCGCGTTGTGCCTTGTTGGCAGTTGCCCCAAACTTTAGTGCTTCTTTCTGCATGTAATCCAGGACTTTGGAATATGCCAGTCTGCAACACTCTGTCAAGGTCAACTCTTCACACTGAAAGATCAACAAGTTTTGGACAGACCAAAGAGCATCATTGACCAAGTTGATGATCTTCCAGGCAAAGTCGATGTTTTCCTCAGTGTATATTCTGGGGAACAGATTGTAGAACACAGATGAACCTTGGGATGAACCTGGCCAAAAACCATTGCATCTCTCCAGACTTCCTTTGCTTACGCATGTGACAGTCTCTTTTTCTCTCTCTTCTCTCCTCCCCCCACCCCAAAACACAGCTGCTTTGAGGGCAGCCTGGTAGCAGAGAATCTGGGTGGACATGAAGGATCTTACAAGTAGTGTATTTTTCACCACAAGCCAAGCAATGTTTTGGTGCTTGTTGGAAACGTTTGGAGATGAGACAGTCTACCAAATGACTTTGAGTATCTGCTCTGGGAACCACCTGACAGAATCAACAATCTCCTCTTTGCTGCCAGGTTTCAAGGATGCTATGTGCTGACCACTGTTTGATGGACTTGTGGCCAAAAGTGTTTTTTTTCTCTCTGTTTTCCTTGAGAGACACTTGATATGGAATAGTACGACTAGTTGGCACATTCCATGGTAATGAGCTCGGGTCTGTCCTTTGTAACACTAGAGATAGAACCAGTGACACTTGATATTTATATACCGAGAGTCTGCACACAGCTTGATCCATCTACATGTGCATCAGCAGAACCCAACGTAGACCTCTTAGCCAGCAACAAATAATGTTACTAATGGAGAGGCCTCCTTTATTTGAGAAATAGGAATATTGTATTGGTGGTTAGGTGACCAGCAAGTACTGGCTCAAGGTTTCCATTTGACCCTGACCTTGGAGTCCCATGATTTGTGATAGGATCCAGTCCTGAGTATCTGACCAGTCTTTAGAATTCTCTAGTATTTTTATTTAAACTTCAGTTCTGTTTAATTGTTCACTGCCTGGATAACTATTCTAAATGTGGACTTTCAATAGGTAGAAAGAAGGAAATCTCCCCGCAACATTCATGACATCCCTTCTCAAACACACTGCCCATCTTCTATACACTACCATTTTGTTACAGTTAAAAAAACATTCCAGACAGGCTACATACCGGATTCCACTGGCTGTCATTGAAGGTTTCAAATTAAATCCTATAACTGGCCATACAAGCATAAGTCTGAGACAGTACCCTCTGAAGGTCAGGAGTAGTCCTTGTGTTCCAAAAAAAATTAACTGGCCTAGCTGGTGGTTCTTAAGAAATCAGCAGTGGTTGCTAAAAAGGTACCTCAGGAAATCTTAGGGAAGAATTACTTTGGGCTAATGGCAAAAAGGAATGTGAACCTTTGTCTTTTTATGTTTAGTGGCTTGTGTGGTAGGATTGCTTTCTTTAACCCCCTTCCATCCAGGCCTAAGGTGGATCAGTGCTGAAATTGTAGTGATTTCCCGAGCGACAACCACCATAAAGGACACTTTGTTAGTGCTCAGAACTGGACAGCAGAGCTCTACTAAGCTTTTGGTAGTAGGTTTGGACAGGCAGCATAGCCATTTTGCTCAATTATTCTCAAGAAGTTGGTAAAATTTGTTATGTGTAAGTTGTCCAGGTGAATGAAGAGATTTGTACACATAATTAATCCAAATTCTTGCTGAACTTAATGATAATAACCTTACTGGTCTGAGTGGACTATATTAAATGCAATTCCATTAAGTCATATGTGGTGAACAGCTCAAGAAATAACCACTTTAAGACATACGCTAGTTCTAAGGCTAATGAGCAATTGATGTGATAAAGTAATGTTGCACTGGTGCAGGAAAAGGTATTTTTGAAATGCTTCAGTTTTTTTTGTTTCGAAGGATTACATGTGTTTTTGAAAAGATGATGCAGAACATAGTCTTCATTTTTATAACTGAAATGGTGCAATGTGAGACAAAGAAACATATATTTTGATTCTAACAAAATGTTTGAATATGTGAAAAAGAAAAACACTGCATTTATAATTTTAATTCAAATATTTACTTAGTTGTACAGTCACAGATATGTACAGCACAGAAACAGACCTGTCGGTCCAATTTATCCATGCCAACCAGATATCCCAACCCAGTCTAGTCCCACCTGCCAGCACCCGGCCCATGTCCCTCCAAACTCTTCCTATTCATATATCCATCCAGATACCTTTTAAATGTTGCAATTGTACTAGCCTCCTCCAATTCCTCTGGCAGCTCATTCCATACACGTACTACCCTCTGCGTGAAACAGTTACCCCTTAGGTCTCTTTTATATCTTTCCCCTCTCACCTTAAACCTATGCCCTCTAGTTCTGGACTTCCCCACCTTGGGGAAAAGGCTTGGTCAATTTATCTTATCCATGCCCCTTGGCCTCTGACACTCCAAGGAAAACAGCCTTAGCCTATTCAACCTCTCCCTATATCTCAAATCCTCCAACCCTGGCAACATTCTTGTAAATCTATTCTGAAACCTTTCAGGTTTCACAACATCCTTCCAATAAGAAGGAGACCAGAATTGCACTCAATATTCCAACAGTGGCCTAACCAGCATTCTGTACAGCCGCAACATGACCTCCAAACTCCTATGCTCAATATTCTGACCAAAAAAGGAAAGCATACCAAATGCCTTGTTCACTATCCAATCTACCTGCGACTCTACTTTCAAGAAGCTATGAACCTGCACTCCAAGATCTCTTTGTTCAGCAACACTCCCTAGGACCTTACCATTAAGTGTATAAGTCCTGCTGAGATTTGCTTTCCCAAAATGCAGCACCTCACATTTATCTGAATTAAACTCCATCTGCCACTTCTCAGTTGCAGTTACTAGCGGTGTTCCACAAGGATCTGTTCTGGGACCATTGCTGTTTGTCATTTTTATAAATGACCTGGAGGAGAGGCTAGAAGGTTGGGTGAGCAAGTTTGCGGATGATACGAAAGGCGGTGGAGTTGTTG
>NC_057713.1:51343958-51344528 GCF_004010195.1 Chiloscyllium plagiosum
GCCATAGTATAGGAAGGATGTGGAGGCACTGGGACGGGTGCAGAGGAGGTTTACCAGGATGTTGCCTGGTATGGTAGGAAGATCGTATGAGGAAAGGCTGAGGCACTTGGGGCTGTTTTCATTGGAGAAAAGAAGGTTTAGGGGTAACTTGATAGAGGTGTATAAGATGATTAGGGGTTTAGATAGGGTTGACTATGAGAACCTTTTTCCACGTATAGAGTCGGCTATTACGAGGGGGCATAGCTTTAAATTAAGGGGTGGTAGGTTTCGGATAGATGTTAGGGGTAGATTCTTTACTCAGCGAGTCGTGAGTTCATGGAATGCCCTGCCAGTAGTAGTGGTGGACTCTCCCTCTTTATGGGCATTGGATAGGCATATGGAGGATAGTGGGCTAGTGTAGGTTAGGTGGGATTGGATCGGCGCAACATCGAGAGCCAAAGGGCCTGTACTGCACTGTATTTTTCTATGTCTTTTTCTATGTTCAGCCCATTGGCCCATCTGATCAAGATTCTGTTGTAATCTGAGATAACCACCTTCGCTATCCACTACACCTCCAATTTTGGTGTCATC
>NC_057713.1:51345028-51382614 GCF_004010195.1 Chiloscyllium plagiosum
GCCATTCTTTGTTTATATTTTTTCTGATCAACCTGCATAATGATATTATTACACATGTATGAAATAGGTGGGTATTGATCCTAGGTCTCCTACCCCTGAGGGTCATGCCTGCACAATTACAGCCCTCTGTTTGTGCCTTTCTTCAAGTAATGGGCAAGATTTTGGCGACACAGATAATGAGTTCAAAACGTTATTGCATAAATTAGCAATTTGAAAAAGGACACACATCCCACACTCCAGACCATGTCAACACATGGGCTGCTTTTATCACCAGTCCATTTTCACCCACTGATGAGAGCCCATAAGCAACTTTTCTATTGCCCCAGCTCACCAATATCCACTCCTTTGCCTGCTCAACTGCTGTTTTCTCCCTGTCCCTCCTCTTGGCTCAATTCAGCAAAAGTCGCCCACTTATTTGTCATCACATCCACAAACATTCACTCCCTTCATGACTGCCAGCAGCAGTGTTTCACCTTCAAGATGTACTTTAGAAATTAACTGTGGCTCCTTTAGACAGCACTTTTTGATTCCATTGTTGCTACCATCAAGAATGACCAGAATGTCAGAAACATCGGAACACCACTACCTGCAAATCCCCCTCCAAGCCACTTGCCATCCTGACTTGGAAATATGTTGGCATTCTTTCATTGTCGCAGGGCCAAAATCCCAGAACTCGTTTTGAATTTACCTACTGCAAATGGACTGCAACAGTTCAGTAAGGTAGCTCACCAGCTCCTTGTAAAGGGCAGTTATGGATGGACAACAAATGCTAGCCCAGCCAGTGACATCCATATCCTGTGAATAAATAAAAATTTCAAACTACATCCAAGCCTGGGTCTTGGACAAGAAACCTCTTTTTTTGCTTTGAGACAGAATACATGAGTCAAAATCCCTGACTAATTGTCCTCACCCTTTAGATTGACCTGATCTCCAGCTGATATTTGACCAGTGTCTTGCTACCCCTCATTATCAAAGGGACCTCTACACATGTGCTTAACACGGTGCTCAAAACCTTCATAGTCCTTTTGGGATTAACCTAGCTCCAATTGATTTGTTAAAATCCAATTTTTTAATGTGGAAAGCTTAATTTGATTCATTCTTTCTACATGTACATAAAACCTGATTTACAATTCCAATCAAAAATCATTTCAGAATTAGTTTTGTTCCTTCGTATCTGCTTATTCATTTGTCAGATAACTGTTTCTAGATTACCAGTTATTTGGCTTCTTTGCTTTCTGCAAGAGAATTCAGTAGAAGACTCTTTAAAAGCCACTTGAATGGAACATCATGCTTATTTCCCACCTCAAATTCAACTTCATTTCCTTCAGACTCTTATTGGTGAGAGAAAATAACACTATAGATAATGTCAATGTTGAAAGAACTTATGAGAAAGGGGCTCACAGTCGACTTTGGTTTGAATTGAAATCTCTGTGCGACTGTTTTTCAAACCTCATTGCATAATCAATATTATCCCAGGTGTGCATAGCTTTCTAAAGTTTAAGTATGATTTTTCAACATCTTGCCTAAATTTTCAGAGCCCTATTTCTGTGAGAGCAGTCTTTAGCAAGGCCAGTAATTTAGCAAAACCGAACGCTTAATTGTCACTGTAAGCAAAAACCTGTTGTTGAATAATGTAAGGATGAATACAACACATATATCCCTTTTTTTTGTATAGGGGGTTGTCTCACACTTCCTTAAAGGACAACGAATTAAAAGAACCTTCATCCTTTTCCCATGAGATTAACTACCCACATTCTGATGGTGACTGGTCTCCTGCTGAGAGGTACGTAATGCAATCCTAAGTCAAAAGGAGTTATAACTTTCTCTCTTTGTCTGACAAATACTTTTTAATTGAACATAAATTTCGGTGATCTAGCAGAGAGCCTGTTAAATTGTGGACAATAGTTCTTGTGATATGTTGCCTGCTGCTATGACCAAAACTCATTAAATTGTTATCTCAGTTACACTGTCCAATGTATAAGGCATTAAGTACCTTGGCTTTTGTAAAAATTTGAAATGCTACTTTATCTGCGCCAACAGTAGCACAATTTTGTAGTGATTTTATTTTTGATAGAAAGTTACGTGAACATTCTAACTTTGAAACAAAAGCTTTATATCTAGGAGCATAAAAAGTCATCTTAATAGCCAGGTGTGTCAAAAAACCCTAGTACGACAGAAATTTGGTAATGTCAATATACAATTGGCTATGGATTACTACTTTGTATTCATTAATCTTTTGGATTGTTTACAAATCTTTAGGACACTGTATTAATTAAATGCCCATTCCTGTTGAATCCCTTAAACTTTTTTTAAAACTAGAATTAGTGTTTCAAAGTTCTAGTAGCAGTTGTTGGAAATTACTGTTTTCCAACTGCAGCAGTTCATTTGTGAAACTGTTCCATCGATTTGCAACAGATGTAAGCATACTGTTATCCTCACTTCCAAGAATGGATTTGCTACTTCTGTCAGTACAACACACATTTTGTCATTGTTTAGGAAGGAATTTTGAACAATTTGCAAGATTGCCAAATATTTATGTCAGAATTTCCTTCATCTCAGGGGGCAGATAGATGTTGCGTAAAACATTGAGCCAAAAGGTCAGTAGAGTTCCAGGTTTAATTTTTGAACTGTATCAACTGGCAGAACCCATTCTGAGTAGCTGCAGAGTCCTGTAATTGGCTAGGTTTCCTATTACCAATTGCTATTTAGGAAGTTCACAAATGGTTAGCAGCAGCATTCTGTATTCAAATATTGTTTATGGTCCAGAGTTCTAAATGAAACAGTTATTTTGGAGGTGCTACTTCGATCTGATTCCTTGTTTGTGCTTATTTCTGCAAACCATGCTTTTGCCATTTTGCTCAGTCGGAGTGACCTTGTAAGTCTTGCTTCTAATTGCAGTTGCAGTGGTTTGTGGACAGGATAACTTGTGTAGGCTAGGATGTTAAAACAAATCACTTGGGCAGTATTCTAGAAAGTTGACTTTGTCCATCAAAGTTTACCTAAGTATCAGTACCTATCTTTAGTGAGAAAATGAAGGGGAAATTATAAATTTAAGTTTTTATGCCATTGCAAGGAACCTTTTAAGTTTATCTTGGTAGTCATGGTGAAGAAAACACTCATTAACTCAGTTTAAGGGTTGCCATTGTCAATGTTTTATATTCTGAGCAAAATACTCAAACTGTACTGAAAAATATTTTGTTCCAAAATGTGGTGTCTTTCATTTTTTTAAAAGAATGCCTTTTCCTCCATTTTCTCCAATTTAGCGCATCCATTTCTCAGCCGTTTTCTCCTAAAAGTGACTCTGAACTAATGGTGAAACCATCTGATGTGCTGATACCTGAGTCCCACATGCAGTGGTCCTGGGGAGAGTTTCCAGAATCAACAAGGGTAATGAATGAATTCATTTCAAGTCCCTCTTGATTTTAAAATCTTTGTTGAGATTTGCAATTTAATTTTATAAGACTGAGTATTGTAAACTAAAACTACAGTATTTCCTCATGCCTTTAAAGCCTGAACGCAAGTTCTGACATGAAAAATTTACAAGACATCATGACAAAGCTTTTCAGGGTGGAGGGGTGGGCAGAAAACATCACTTGCCTAGGAAACTAGATGAATTTACCTTATTTATTTTTTTTGAAGGTTCAAATAAATCTTTTCATGAAGGTTGTAATTATTTCAATGGTTCAAGTCCTTCGGTTCAATTAAATTGAAGATTAATGGAATCTTGATCTGACGATGTTAACCAGACTGGCTGCACGGAAGTGTGGAATTCATGTCTTACAAAGAAATTGAATGTTAGACTAAAGAGCAAGAGTGCACTCAGCCATTTTCAGCGTTATCATTTGTATCAAATACTGCAATTATGGTTACACCAACTGCAGAGGGCTCATTTTGAGACCCTACAGTTGTAACACCATAGATAGCTGCCCTATTAAATAATAATTTTGGGTTATTTCTTAATTGCTGGCCCACTTCAGTTGCTCACCTAACTGCTCACCAACCACAGTGTGGTGTGTGGGATGGTAAGATGAATCAAGATTATCAGACTGAGAGCAGCCAGCAGTAGAAAGATGAGTAGGGAGCAGTCAGAAATGGGAGGTGGTGGGCAGGGGGGGGACATAGAGGCTGGGAACAGGATGGCAAGTGCGACACGAAGAATGAGTGATCTCGTGATTTGAGAGGACACAGGCACTATGATGTCAGTAGTAGAAGGGAACCGTGCTCAAGTGGGTAGAGGTGGGAACCAAATAATTTTGTTCCAGCTCGTTGTCAGGAGATACAGTAAACAAATTGCTGTTTGAGTATAACTGAAAAAAGGAACATTTTTCTCAAGGCAGAGAAATGAACCACCGAATGGCTGACATATACTCTGAAGACTGATAGATTATATCAAACAGCGTTTCCCTTTGTTCACAACAAGCAAGTCACTGACTGTATCCAAGTATCCCATGCTTACAAAACATGCAGACACTGTATCCAACATTTGATGTAGTTCCACTATTGGATATAATGTGCTACATAATCCTCAGTGTACAGAGTTATGCTGACAGCCAATTTAGAATTGTCAGTTACGCTTGCATTATGATGCACAGACATGCATTGATGGCTACATATCAAAATACATGGTGCTTCATTCTTTGCAGGCAGAAAGAATGTGTGCGTGCACACTGCATATATGACAATAAAGGCTATTGACTCTGCTTTGCTATTCAGTGAGATTATCACAGATAATCCTTGGCTGTACATTCCTGCCATATCCATGCATCTCTTGATTCCCCTGCTGGTTAGAAATCCTGTCTAGTTCAGCTTTGAATATACTTCATGACCCAACATTGACAGCCCTGTACACTTGTTTCAGTGCAGCAGAATAGGTGACAGTTATTGTCTGGTTCATTTCTCAGGGCAATGTCTTGACTAACTGGGCTCAACCTATCTTGTTTAAATATAAACCAAGCTTGGCAGTTAACTGTCAGTTAACATTAACTAGTGTATTTTCTACCTCTACCAATCTGAGTCCATTTGCCAACCAAACAGTACTGTCCTCTGACTTTAGATGTTTTTTCTTAACCTTGCTATTCTCTTGAATTGTCCTGACGATAGCAAGACAGAAAGCATTGACAAAATCAGTCTATCTTCAGCAATATTCAAGTTCTGTACAATCAAGCAAGTATTTATAAAAGTACTGCTTATGGGAAGAATTAAACTAATACGTAAGGGGAGAGATGGCAAACGAGGACTCAAAGGAAAGACAATGTCATTTTTGTGTGTAGTGATGTGTCTTTTTTAGTAAAACATAATGCCACTAAAAATGCTTAATTTCACTTCAGAATTGTCATTGAAATTTTGAGATTTTCTGGAGGTGAATTGCTTCACATGGTATGTCAAGACAAGCTATTGTCTTTTCAAGAACTTGTTAATAAACATTTTCAGATTCATGTCCAGTATATTAAAGGTGGCAAGGTAGTGGTTTCTTGGTGATGTATTCTAAAACTCTATTTACTTTTCCAGTAGTCTTTCTACATTGGTTGCAGGTGTTCAGTAACTTTGACATTAATCCTACAAGTTTTTACCTCCCTCAGCATCATTGAATGCAATCTTGCATGGTAGCTCCTCCATAAATCTGTTTGCAGAAGACAGTAATTATTCTACATTGCCTCCACTTGTATCTGAATTTCTTTGTGGCATTTAAATTTCATATATTCGCACATCTCTCCAAACTTGTGGTTTTGATTTTCCCACTACCTGACCTGACAATGCCTCCATTTAGATTATTAATGACAAGACTTTGCCATTGATTCATAATTCTACTCATCCTTTCTGTTCAAAGAAGAAGTCTGTATCAGTTTGTGACTGGTTACTTAATGTCTAATTTATGTTTTTTGTAAGTTAGTCAAGCTGTTCAATTTGTATTTTACAGGTTACTAAAAGAGAGAGGCAGGAACATCCAGAAACTGTCCATATTACACCATCTGAAAACACTCACTTCAGGGTAATCCATCATTCTGATGCCATGGATGTGGATGTCACAGCTTGCAAAATCGTAACTCATGCAGTTCTGAAACCTGAGGCTAGAGCAGTTGTGGATATTCACCAAGCAGCTGCTGACAGTGAAGTTGCATCATCTGAGGAAATGTTTAGTAACATGCTTTCTCAAGCCCCAGATTCATGTGGTATCTTAGCAACTGGAGTCTCTGATATGTCTCAGATAGACAGTCCCTCTGTAGACATTGAAACACAGCTTTCAACTGTTACAAAATTAGATTCACCATCCAAGAAAAAAGGTAATGTACTTATGTTGCTGCTACTCCATATAAAAATATATGCAAATGTGATTAATTCACTTGTGTACTACTGAGATACTTGTTCTGAATTATTGGTGTTGCCCGTCTCTGGGAGACAACAGTGCATACATAGATCAAGATACAGTGGAGACACTTTGAGCTCTATAAAACCACAATTCATTTATTAAGTACTTAAACAAATAACACTCATTTTTATCTATTAAGAGATATCTCAATCACTGTCCTGATTTCTGTAACTAAACCCAAACATTACTACCTGGGAGAGTTCGCAGCTGGCCAGGCTGAAACTCTGTTGATGTCTTCATCACATCTCTTGACTTATGGTACTTCTTGCACATCATGAATCTTTGAAGTGTTGTTGAACAAAGGAATTTCTTCAGGCTCTTTAGACACAAGACTCAGTGCCAAGTATGTCTTATTTGGAATTATGCATGCATGTGACCAATCCTGAATGTTTTGTCCAATATATGCCTTATCTGGAAGAGAGAGCAGTTCCTAATGTCCTGCAGTTTTAACTCTTAGCAGACCTGACTGATTCAGTACAATTTCATTCATATAACAGCCCATTGTTAAACTACTTATCAGTTCCTGTTATTTTAGCCTTATCCAACACTGATGTCAGACTTTAGGAAGGTGATGAAGCCTTGAGAGGGTGAGGAAAAGACTTATTAGAATAGTTCTAGGAATGAGGAACTTCAGGTGTGGATTGGATAAATTCAAAAAATTGATGCTGTTTTCAGAGAAGTTGAGAAAATATGTAAGATTTGGCCAGAATTAAGGGTTTCAGATAGATGTGACCGAAACTGTTCCTACTGACAGTTAGGTCAAGAACCAGATGACTGGAATTTGTGTTTGAAAGTCATTGAAGAGTTTAGTGGCAACGTGAAAAGTCGTTACATGGTGAGTAGTTTAGGAACTGAAATGCGCTGCCCAAGTGTGATGAAAAGGGGTACGAACATGGGGAACGGGAGAATTTCTATGGGTATGTGGAAAGGATGGGGAAATTAGGGACTGGAGTAGGCCATTGAGCCACTTGAGCTTGTTCTGCCATTGAGTGATATCGAAGTTGGCATGGCCTAACTCTATCGGGGTCTTTAATACCATTGCTTAACAAAAATTATCTATTTCCAGTTTAAAATTAATAAATAATTTTAGCATCAACTGCCTTTTGTGGAAGAGTTCAAACCTCTACCACTCTGTGTCGAAGTATTTCTCAATCCCTCTCCTGAATGGTTTGTCCTTAATCAGTCATAGGGTCATAAAGATAGAAAGCACATAAACAGACCCTTTGGTCCAACTTGTCTATGCTGACCAGATAACCTAGGTTAATCTAGTCCCATACCATCTTGTAAGTACCCTGATCTATCTTTATTCAGTCCTTTTTTAGCTTCACCTTTGCCTGCATTGACATCCATCTGCATAGCTTTCCCCATTCACGTAGTGTGTTAATATCCCTTTGTAATTTTTAACCAATATCTACACTGGCTACAATGCTCCTCATGACTTTCTGTGCTGTTATCTAAGTCCTTATTGAATAACTTGAATAATGAAGGCCGTGATAGAGATTTTTGTGGAACATTCTGCCAATTTGAATGTCTACCCATTGTCCCTACTCAACCAGTTTCCCAACCATGTCAATAATTTGTCCTGGAATTGCTGGGCTTCTACTTTAGTTAACAGTTATATGAATGAAAATAGATTGCTGATGCACAGAGCCTAATTGGACACAAAAAGATGAATGGCCTCTTATTGTAATCATTCTGAGATTTTGTTTTGTTTACTATGAGGTGCAGTGTGGACATCCCCTCCCTTTGCAGGGTTTTGGGCTTTTTAACCTAATTTAACTGTGGAAAGATGTTGGATCTAGCAGCTTTGTAGTTTCTAATATGCAGTATAATTCTGTATATTTTGATAGGTCTGCAGAAACGAAGTCAGCATCAGGGACCTGATGACATTTATTTGGACGATCTGACTGTTTTGGCACCCGAGGATGCTGCTCGCTATTTTCCTAAAAGGTACCATATTGCCTTCAATTGTATGTAAGGATTCCCTTGACTGGGTGGTTTGGGAATGCTAAGATGAAGTGGTCTAAATAAAGATATATGGTCTTTGGGCTTTAACAGCTTCCATAGAGAATGCTTGTTAATAATCCATTTTTTCAATTAAAAGAATTGCTGGGATTTGATTACTCCTTGATTAGGATGATTAAATATTTGAGACTGGTAATAAAGGAATGCAAAACATATTCCCAGTTTCATTATATTTACATAGATAGGTGTCTAATCTAAAACCTTTGTTTAGATGTTATATTTTATGAATCTAATGTCAGTGTTCCTCGTTTTTGACTTGTGACACTTATTTTTCTGATTGGGGGCGGTTTAACATTCCAGCAATTAGTGTAGTGTGCTTCTGTTGGTCTGATTGTTTCTCAATGTCTGCAATCAAATTTTACAGTCCTATGATGTCAAATTTCCTTCTTAATGCTCTAATCAAAAATGGTTAGAGAAGATACCAATAAAACATTACAATTCATACATGGCAAAATTTCTTCTGGAAGGAAGAAATAACAAACTGAACCAATAAAGTAATATAATCTGTGTTTTAAAAAAAAATTTTTTTTGGTCACCATCTTGAATTCTCCATTAAGGGAAGAACTTAGTACTCTCAGAATTGAATAACGTAACGAACGTAAGTGAAAATTTTATAAAGAAATTAAATCTGTCCACACAATTTGTACAACTAAAATGTAGAAATAAAATTGATGTTGCATGAATTTGGACAGGATAGATATATGAAGAGATTAGATGAGACATGTCGTGGCCTTCATTCTGATGCCAGTGTTAGAAGTTTTTAGTTTTCCCTGAAGAATAAGATGTGATTTTCTGGCTTATGTGCTTGTTGTACTTCACAACACAAGATTTTCTTGTTTGCACTGTAAAAATAACAATGAAGAAGCAAAGAGCTAATACAAAATTCAAATGATCATTGTTGAACCAAGAGTTAATTGCTAGTGGGATAGGTGAAGACATCACAAGTACAAAGCATCTGAAAAGAGAAGTGAAAGATGACATGAGTGGATGGTGGGAAGGAGAGCAATCAGAAGACCCAAGATCAATTCAATTGACCGCAATTAGCAAGGTGATGATTAATGTGTCATTTTATAGGTCAACAACCAAAACATACAAAAGAAAAGTGATGTAGCATGAATTAGAGACCAGTATGGCAAGAGATTAGATGTTACATTACTTAGCCTTTTATTTCAAATGTCATGTAAGCAGACAGGTGGCATTTTTTTTTGCATTTTATTAATATTATAATGTCTCAGCTCACAAGTGTCAATTTTCATTGGATTAAGAATCATTATAGCATTCAACAAAAATCTCTCATTCATTCATTCAATTTGAAATTTTCCAGCCCGTGGGGAATCTCCCCAGTTCTTCATCTTTGCAAAGATTGTTGTAATGCCATCTACAAGGTGTCTGCTAGTAATGCATATTTTGCAGTGCTTAAAGCTGGAAAGCATGAACATAGAAATTTGGAGCAAAAGTAGGGCATTTGGCACTTTAATTCTATAGCATTCAATAAGATTATGGCTGATTTTATATTCTGAATTTCGTATTCCCATCCCTGATAACCTTTGATCCCCTTGTCTAATAAAACTTTATCAACCTCTGTTTTAAAAATACTCAATGATCCTTCCAGCACTGCTTTCTGAAGCAAAGATTTCCAAAGTTGCACAACCTTTTGAGAGAAAAAAAAAACTTGCTGCAAAAAAACCCGCTAATTTTAAAATAGTTTTCATCAGTTCTGGACTAATCCACACGAGTATACATCCTTTTGATATTCTCCTTTTCAAGATTATTCAGGATCTTACAAACTTCAATCAATTCACTCCTCACTTGTGAAACAAGCCCAGCATATCCAAGCTGTTCTCCTAAGACAATCTAATCATTTCCCTATCAATTTAGTAAACTACCTTTTAAATGCACTAAAGGCGTTTCAGTTCTTAAATGAGAGTAAACTGTGCACAGTATTCAGGATATGGTCTCGGGGGTATAACTTATTTACTCTTGCAATAAAAGATCTTAACCCTAGAATTCCTTATATGCTGTATCTCCATGCTAACCAGGCACTCAGCATCTTGTATCTGCCCTAGACCTCTTCAATGCTGACTGGCGACATGACTGCCTCAATTTCTCCTCTCCCCTCGCCCACTCCAACCTCTCTCTGAACATGCAGCGCTCCACTATCTCTGCATCAACCTTCTGGTTCACAATCAAACTCACTGACAAAGGCAGGGCAGTGGTAGTTTGGAAAATGGACCTCTATGTCATAGAGGCCTAATGCCAACTTTCCGACACCACATCCTACCTCCCCTTTGTCCATGACACCACCATGATCCATCATGCCAAAATGGCCAGTACTGTCTCTGCTCTCATTGCCTCCGGTAATCTCCCCTCCACTGCCTCCAAACTCAGTTCCACAGCCCCGCACTGCCTGGTTCTACCTGCTCCCCAAGATCCATTAGCACAACTACCCCGTCCGACCCATTTGTCTTCATGTGCTCCTGCCCCACCGACCTCATCTTGTCCTACCTCGAGTCTATCCTCTCCTCCTTGATACAGGCACTTTATCTGCAACACCAACCATGTCTTCCATCTCTTTAGTCACTTCCAGTTCCCTGGCCCTCAGTGCTTTATCTTCACTATGGACGTGCAGTCCTTATACATGTCCATACTCTTCAAGGATGGCCTCCGGGCCATCAGCTTCTTCCTCTCCAACAGACTATCCAGTGCCCCAACACCAATACCCTCCTCTGTCTTGCCAAACTGGTCCTCACCCTTAATAACTTTTCCTTTAACTTCTCCCATTTCCTCCAAATCCAGGAGGTGACCATGGGCACCTGGATGGGCCCCAGCTATGCCTGCCTCTTTATCGGCTGTGTCAAACAGTCCCTCTTTAGTACCTATGCAGGCACTGTGCCCCAACTCTTCTGCCGTTACATCGATGACTGCATTGGCACAGCGCCCTGCACCCAGGCTGAACTGGAGCAGTTCATTGACTTTCACACACACCTTCCATGCTGCCCTCAAATTCACTTGGTCCATCTCGGAAACCTCCCTCCCTTTTCTTAACTTATCCATTTCCCATCTCCAGCGACAGTTTCCAGATGGACGTTTACCACAAACTCATAACTACCTGGATTACACCATCTCCCACCCATATCTTGCAAGAACACCATCCTGCTCTCCCAATTCCTCAGCCTCCACTGCATCTGCTCGGACAAAGAGCGATTCCACTCCCAAGCATCCCAAATGTCCACCTATTTCGAACAAGGTGCTTTCCACCACTCTGTCATCCAAACAGCCCTCAATTGTATCACCTCCATTCCCTGTTCCACTGCTCTAAACCTTCCCCTTCCAAATACAATAGAGATCGAGTCCTTCTTGTGCTCACCTACCACCTCACCAGTCTCAACATTCAAAGCATCCTTAAACACTTCTGCCAATTCCAACTAGTCCCCACCATCAAGAATATCTTTCCCTCCCCACCCATCTCTGCTTTCCACAAAGACTGTTCCCTTCGACGGTCCTTGGTTTGCGCCACTCTCCCCACCTTCCCCTGCAACTGAAAAGATGCAAAACCTGCCAGTACACCACGCCCCTGACCTCCATCCAGGGCCCCAAACAGTCCTTCCAGATGAGAGACGTTCACCTGCCTTTACTGCATCAGGTGCTGCCAATGTGGTCTTCTCTACATCGGGGAGACCAAATGTAAATTTGGGGGATGGTTCACTGAGCATCTAAGCCGGGCCCGCGGGGGCCAACTGGACTTTCCAGTCATTGCCCATTTTAATTCCCCTTCCCACTTCTTTTCTGATATGACCATCCTTGGCACCTCCATTGCCACAACGAACCAAACCACAAATTGGAGGAACAGCACCTTTATCTTCCGCCTGGGCAGCCTACAGCCTGGAAGACTCAATGTTGAGTTCTCCAATTTCACTTCCCAGCCCCTCCCAGACACTTACTGGATTTATTGCTCCCTTTGATTAGGTGCCTGTTTTCACCTATCGCCCTGCCTCCGCCACCCCCTTTATCTGCAGCTCCCTTTACATTCACCCCCAGTCGTGAAAAAGGGTTACACCTGAAACATCGACGACTTCACCTTCTGATGCTTACCTATGTTCTTCCAGCCTCCTGCTTGCCTTCCTTGGATTCCAGCATCTGCAGTTTTCTTTTTGTCTCTAACTCAGAATTTCCGGTACTACAACAACTAGGTCCCTGTATGTTTTGGTAGTTTGCAGTCATTCTCTATTTAAGTAATACCCTATTTTCGTTCTTCCTGTCAAAGTGAGTAACTTCACATTTTCCTATATTTTCCATCTGCCAGGTCTTTGCTTATTAATGTAACCCATATGTGTTGATCTGCATTCTTGTTATGTCATCTTCACAACACACTTTCATAATGTTATGACCTTTTAATGATCAATTCTAGCAGCTTTCCAGTAAAGAATTCCAGCAGATGTCTGGCTAACTAATCCAATGCAACAGGTCTGGCAACATCTGAAAGGAGAAATCAGAGTTAACGTTTTTGGTCCGGTGTCACTTCCACAGAACCAATTGTAGCTACCATCAGTTCTGAGGACAGGTCATCAGATGTAAATGTTAACTCTTATTTCTCTTCATGGATGCTGCCAGACCTGCTGAGGTTTTCCAGCAATTTCTGTTTTTATTTTGATTTATAGCATCTGCACTTCTTTCGGTTTTTAACTAATCTAGTTTCTTGTTGTCTGCCTTACCTTTTTGAATTGAGCGAACCTCTCCAGAATTTAACAAAATTTGGAAAGTTAACACCGATGCACATACGACCTCACTTGGCACTTATTTTAAGACCGTTATGATGAGGTCAGGAGCCAGTGATTTATCAGTCTGCAGCTCCATTGGTTTGCTCAGTACCACTTCTTTTGCAATTACAATTTCATTAAGTTTCTTTCCTCCTCTAAACATACAGATTTGCAGGTATGCAGGGATATTTGTTGTATCCTCTATAGAGAAGACAAGCAAAATATTTATTCACCATACTCGCTATTTCTTTATTATTTACTATGAACTCTCCATTCTTTCCTGTAGTGGATCAGCACTCAATTAACTTTGTTAAATACCTCTGGAAACTCTTAGTATCATTTTTAATATTTCTCACAGCTTTCTCTTATGTTCTAATTTATTAGCCCTTGATTAACCTTATAGTCATTCTCTGTTCTTTGACCAACCATCTTCCCTACCACTTTGCTCAATTATATGTTTCTTTCTGATGTTTGACTCTCTCCTTATCTACTTCAGTTAACCTTCCCTTGAAATCCTCCTTTATAGTAGGAATATGCTTATTCTGAATATTCTTAAATATTCTGTTAAATGTCTGCCACTGATTCTCTCCTGATTGATCATCAAGCCTAACATCTTGGCTCACTTTAGCCAGCTCAATGTTCATGCCCATATATTTGCCATTTTCCAAGTTTAGAATATTCATCTTAGACCCACTCTTCTCCCTTTCAAACTAAATAAAAAATTCTGTCATATTGCATGCTGTCATCTTGGATGCCTTTACTCTAATGTGACTAATAACTCTTGCTGCATTGCCCTGTATCCAAGTCTTGTATAACTTGCTCGCTGGTAGATCCCAGAGCATGCTGCTGTAAGAAGCTTTCAGAAAAGCATTCTTAGCTCCTCATCCAAGATATTATTACTAATCTGATTATTAATATGCAGATTAAAATCACTCCTCATTATTGCTGTCTGTCCATGTTAGACACCCAATGTTAGTTCTAATATATTTCATCTTGCGTCATGATTACTGTTCTGGGTCTGAAGACCACTCCCACAAGTGATGAAATTCCTCTACTATTCTTTATCTCCACCCAAACAGATGTGTTGATGATCTCCTGAACCAAGGCAAACTCAGACTACTGCAGTAATTGATTGTGAAAGCTACCATTCCACCTTTAGTGAGTTACCTATTCTTCTTTAATATCATACGCTCCATAACATTCAGGTCCCAAACTACTTCATCCTCTAGCCAAGTTAATGGTTATCAGATTATATTTATTCACATTATTCTGCATTATCAATTCATGAAGTTTGTTACAAATGCTGTACAACTTTTAGATATTTTTCATCGTTGTAGTCTTGACAACTGGTGTGCTTTTTTCTCTTTCCTCCCCTGCCCTGGTGTCCCTTCCTGCCATTCTCTGGCCTTATCTTTCCACTGATGTTCTGCTCTCAACTTGTTATCAGTTTGCAAATAGGTATTCTATGCCTCTTGCCATTATCACCACCACCACCAGAGAGACAGGCACACATCATTCACTGATCTAATATTATTCACCCCTTCTCACTGTATGTTATTCTCCAACTTAGTACAAACATCCCCAACCATGGCAATGGGCCAGGTAGACAATGCAATTATCAGCACCGTTTGGGCTATTTGGTACAATGAATAGTATCAGTCTCCCTCACTCTACTGAGTCTTATTACCACCATATTCTTTCTGTTCCCCTTCTCTTCCCCCAACTTGATTGGCATCCTGTACTGGGGTGCATGGACATTTAGCTCATCCACACTGGAAGATGGCAATTATAATGGTAATCCATAATTGCAATTCTGATACCAGCAATATACTACAGGAAATTGTTATTTTAACGTGGATGGTACTAGCAAGGCCACATTGTTAAACCATATTTGCCCTGTAAAGGTGATAAGTCTCTTTAAGCTTCTGGTGACCTATTACTACCATGTGTTAAGTGTGGAAATCCTAGATAGTAATCTTGCCAAGATGCATAGTTGTGTCATAGATGCAGACATGTCCATTAATTACTGCAACACTGGCTATGAAAATTATAGATCTTTTTTTTTTGCAGTGAGTTTGACAGCAATTCTAAACGGTGGACTGAATCAGAGACATGCTCTGGTTCTCAGTCACCACAGTCAGTAGGAAGTGCAGCAATGGATAGTGGCACTGAATGCCTTTCTGATTCAGCAGCTGACCTGCAAGATCTCGACTTCTCACTTTGTGGAGGTCTCAGCGAAAATACTGAGATATCGAAAGGTAAGACAAAAGTTAGCAATTCCAAGTTAAGAAAAATTATCAAGACTTAGATTTTTAAATTACATTTTGTATTTTCACTTACTGCTAAAATTTCAGAGGAAGGTGTTTTCATGACCTTTGTTATCATGATTAATTGTATGTTTACAGCACTGAAATAAACTGTTAGCTCCATTGGTCACCAGTGTTTTTGCTCCACATGTCTGAACTAATGCTTGAAATTTATACTTTTGTAATTTTAGTTTCTTGTTTTTTTTTCTGTTGCACTTTTAAGTAAAGATTTAATTTATTTTGTCTATCAGAAAAAGTAAGCTAAATGGAGTTTAATTTTCTAGACTTGTCCCTTTCTAAATATAGAAATTCTCATTAATGCTCTACCAATTCTCTGGCACTGTTTTTATTTTTGTAATCCATGTGTACTAAGGGTCTAATCTCATCTGATTTTGTTTATAAATTATGCCTCTTGGTTATAGAGTTCTTCATTGTTTTTGTTTTTGTCCTGTGATTTCCTTGAACATGAAGGTAATAGTATTCCAATATACCTGTTGCTCTTGCCCTTCAAGGTGTTGGAGGGTGCAGGCTTGAAAGGAGCCTTGTTGACTTCCATAGCAAACAATCGTGAAAGTAAAATTCAGTATTTGTTACTTTACTGTTATTGCCTCTTAAGTTATGTTGTGCACACTTAGTAGCCCTATTCAGAGCATGATTCTTTTATTTATGTCTGTGGAATTGTTTCCATTCCTTGATTGCTTTATCAATTGCTTCATGTACATTTTCTATAACTTCTACAATTTATTTTGTTAACTTCTCCTTCGACTGTGGACCTTGGTTTGAATTTAAACATACTGGTGATCTTGATACCATTGTCGGAAAACCCCATCTGACTTACTGATGTCCTTCAAGGAAGGAAATCTGCCATCCTCACCTGGTCTGTCCTATATGTGACTCCAGACCTACCCCAATATGGTTGACTCTCCACTGCCTTCTGAAATGGCCTAACAAACTTCTCAGTTGCAATAATTGCTATGAGGTCTTAACCTAAAAATGAAACCAGATGGACTACTTGGCATCTACCTAGGCATCAGAAAAGGCAACCAGAATAGCCTTGTCAACCCTTCAAAGTCCTCCTTACTAATGCTTGGGGGCTAGTGCCAAAATAGTATTACTTGTCTCAGACACTGATCAAGCAACAGCATGATGTAGTGAAACTCATGTAAATATAACTGACAATGTCCCAGAATCAATACCCTCGTCCCTGGGTATGTTCTGTCCCACCAGTAAGGCAGACACAGCAGATGTGGCAGCACAGTGGTGTACATTTAGGAGGGAGTTGCCCTGAGAGTCCTCAACATTGGCTCATGATTTCACGAAGTGTCACGACTTCAGGTTAAACATGGGCAAACAAAAAGCCCTCGTTCAGCTAATGAGTCAGTACTCTACCATATTGAACAATATTCAGAGAAGTACTGAGTGTGGCAAGGGAGCAAAATGTTCTCTGGGTGGGGGATTTCCATGTGTCTCACCAAGAGCAGCTTGGCAACAGCATTGCTGATTGAAGTGGTTGGGTCCTGAAGAAAATAGCTGTCTGGGTCTGTGGTAGGTGGTGAGGGAACCAGTGAGGGGAAAAAACATACTTGGCCACATCCTTACTAATCTGCTGGCTGTAGATGCATCCGTCCACTATAAGAGTGACTTACCATAAAGACCTTGTGGAGATGAACTCCCATCTTCACATTGAGAATAATTTGCAACTTTATGGACTGGCATATACCCACTCAACCATTACCATCATAAGCAGGGATCAACCTGATTGCTGTGGCTGTGGGTCTGTTCGCCAGGCTGGGAAGTTGATTTGCAGCACTGAATATGTCACCTTAGACAGGGGTCAAAATGTCTGCATATCAACTTCTCAGCTCAGCGAGCATAGCCACAACTACGGCAGTTGGCACGTGGTGTTTGGTATGCTTTCCTTTATCGGTCAGAGTATCGAGTACAGGAGTTGGGAGGTCATGTTGCGGCTGTACAGGACATTGGTTAGGCCACCGTTGGAATATTGCGTGCAATTCTGGTCTCCTTCCTATCGGATGTTGGGAAACTTGAAAGAGTTGAGAAAAGATTTACAAGGATGTTGCCAGGATTGGAGGATTTGAGCTATAAAGAGAGGTTGAACAGGCTGGGGCTGTTTTTCCCTGGAGTGTCGGAGGCTGAGGGGGTCACCTTTATGGAGGTTTATAAAATTGAGGAGCATGGATAGGATAAATAGACAAAGTCTTTTCCATGGGGTGGGGGAGTCCAGAACTAGAGGGCATAGGTTTAGGGTGAGAGGGGAAAGATATAAAAGATACCTAAGGAGCAACCTTTTTCACGGAGAGGGTGGTGCGTGCATGGAATGAGCTGCCAGAGGAAGTGGTGGAGGCTGGTACAATTGCAACATTTTAAGAGGCATTTGGATGGTATATGAATAGGAAGGGTTTGGAGGGATATGGGGCGGGTGCTGGCAGGTGGGACTAAATTGGGTTGGGATAACTGGTCGGCATGGGCGGGTTGGACCTTAGGGTCTGTTTCTGGGCTGTATATCTCTATGACTCTGAGCTCCCAACCTTTACACAAACTTGATCAAGCTGATTCAATGGGGAGTGAGGGAAGGCATGCCAGGAGCAGCACCAGGCACACCCAAAAATGAGGTGTCTGCCTGGTGAAGCTAACAAACAGGGCTACTTGCATGTCAAACAGCAGAAGTAGTAAGTAATAGACAGAGCTTAAGCACGCCTGGAACCAACGGGTCAGATGTAGGCTCTGTAGTCCTGCCACATCTAGTCGTGAATGGTAGTGGACAATTAAGCAACTTGCTGCAAGGGGAGGCTTCACAAATATCCCTGTCCTCCTCCAGTGCTCTGTTGCAGCAGTGTGTATTGTTGACATGATGCACTGCAGAAATCCACCAAAGATCCTTAGACAGCACCTTCCAAACCTACAATCACTTCCATTTGGATGGACAAGGGCATCAGATACATGGGAAAATCACCACCAACAAGTTCCCCTCCAAGCCATCGTCATTTGACTTGGAAATATGCCCACCATTACTTCACCTTTGCTGGGTCAATATCCTGGAATCCCCTCCTTAAGAGCATTGTGAGTCAACCTATAGCATGTGGACTGCAGTGGTTTAGATTGGCAGTTCACCACCACCACCTCAAAGATAACTAGGACCAGGCAATAAATGCTGCCCAGCCAGTGACATCAAAATCCTATGAGTGAATAAAAAGCACTGTACTTAAACAATACCTTATTTTTCAGTTTCAATATTGTCCTTGTATTTTTATGCACCATTAGTGCTTTATTATTTGCTATTTTCCTTTACTTTTTGTGGAAAGTTTATTTCTCCTGAACAGTTGGATTACTGTTTTAAACCTTTCCCACTCCTCTTTTGCCCAAAATTACCATTTGTAGTTGGTGTTTTATTCCCTTAATTAGTTTCTTTCTTTCTGTCTGTCTTTTTTCTTCCCTTCATTTCACTTTGACTTCTTGCTGGTATGATTGCGGGCAGTCACTCTTATCAAACTTGGAACTCAGATATTTTGAATTCCAGAGGTGAGGTGAAAGTGAACTGGAATCAACACTTATTGTGGGCTAACTCTTTGCTGTTTGCAGTCGCACCTGGCACATAGGATGATAGTTGTGGTTTGTCAGTCATCTCAGCTAAAGTTTGGCCTAAAGCTGTTTTAATGGTCAGGAGCTGAGCTATCCTGGAACCTAGACTAAGTATTGGGCTGGTTATTACTGCGGAAGTGTTTCTTGATAACATTGTCAATGGCACTCTGCACCACTTTAACAATTGAGAATCGACTGGGTTGGTAATTGGACAGATCGGATTTCATGTGTTTATAAGCATGGCATATTTTGTTAATTTATTATGTTGTTTTGTGATTTTATTTTAAAAATTTATTCCCATTCAGGATTTCTTAGACCTGCCACTGGTAGAGTTAGTACTATGGCTAGACAACTCAAAAATCCATCTTGGGACCACTAACTCCCATTTGATATTTGAGACTTATTGCATTTGGATACGTCCAGGCCCTTGTCTTGAAATGTTTCCTACACTAGTGAGTCACTGCATTCTGTTTCATAAGATGGTGGTCAACTCTTTTAAACATCATCTGATGTGCTTCAAGACCTCAACTCTGGCATGGCAGCCTCTGCAATATTTGCTGCAGAGGAAGACCGTGGACTGAGAGTGTACAGAACTTGCTGGCCTTTTTCTCTAGGCCCCCTTCTTTCCAGCTGAACGTTTAGCTTCTACTTGTCTCTTACAATGCCTCTCCAAACAGTTAGCCTATAGAGATCACCGGCTATCAGCGATTCAACTACCAGCTACCAACTTCCAACTTCAGCTTCATATGTTGCTTGCAGGTGTTCTTGTGGCAGAGCTATGGACATGGAAGATGCTGTGTCCAGGGACTTATTGAGCATGCAGAAGGACTTTGGGTGATAGGCCCATCAGTCATCCAATGAATAGCCAATGCTGACATCATTGACGTAGCTTATGGTGATGGAATTGACACAGAGTTGCCAACCTTGCCCTGCTAAGAAATGTGGAAACTGTTGGACTTTTTAATCCTGCCTAGATTAGTAGCGCGTCCTGGGTAATGTGGAGATCAGTATACTAAAGACTCTGGCTTGGTCAGCTCACATTTTGATTTGCTGTTGTCCTATGGTCAGCTTGGACATAACATTTGCAACATTTGTGTGTGTGTTGATTTTTAGCATCAAAAGATTGCTCATGATTATGAAACTATGTGAAGCAATCAATAATATCCAACTCTGCATCTGTTTTAACTGATGTAGGTGTCAAACCAAGTTTCTTTTAAACAGCTACCTTAGTAATTGAATAATTATGATTTGAATTTTTTTCCTTTATTACGTGAATCATAAGTCAATGTCTAATTTAACTAAAATTTAAAACCAAAAAGAAATTAAGTTTAGTGAAATTGAAGAAATGTACTTTGGGCAATGTAATGATAGGATTTCCCAGGGTAACAGAACAGTTCGATTACAGAATGGCTTCTTCCTGTACTGAAACTATTCAGCCTTCTGCCTCTGGCTCTCCGAAGGATCCATTCACCAAGATAGCCCACCTTTACTTCATAGCCCTGCATGTTCTTCTTTCTCAGATATTCCGATTCCCTATTGAGTGCCTCGACTAATCCTGCCATTACCCCGACTCAGGCAGTGCATTGCAGGTCTTAATGACTTGCTTTGTAACAACATTTTTCTTCATGCTGCCATTGCTTCTTTGCCGATCATCTTAATTCTGTGCCCTCTTGTTGTCGATCCTATCCTCATTTGGGTAGTCTTTTCCTATCTCCTTTGTCCATATTTTTCAAATTTGTATAGAGAAGTATTTTTCCAGTTTCAGCCATTTTGATGTGGGGAAGCACTTGGTGTAGTCTGGGTACTCCTCCCATTGAGGGAGAAAGCCAGAAACAACATTAAAAGGAAAAATTAAATCAAATCTTTTTGAACAGCTTATAAAGATCAGCTGAAGTATAGGATCATGTTTTGTGGTCCAGACAAATGTGAACTTGCAAGTGACTGGATAAAAGTAGCATTATTCAACTCCTCTTGACAAAGGAGAGCAGAAGGCAGCAAATCATTAGTTTTTCTGTAATGTACTCAAAATCGACTATACTTTATTGATCGGCTATTGAAGGGACAAGGATCATTTAAGATCAAAACGCTTAAGTGGTATTTTGTATTCTTTTGCAGAGAAATTCTTACAACATCTTGTTACCTATCAGCAATTTGCAGAAAATCCTGGGATTATAGATGATCCTAATCTCGTTCTAAGAATTCATAACAGGTATAGTATCCAATAATCTAATCACTGTCTCCTTATTGAGTGTGTGAAGGGAAGTATGTATTTTCACTGAGACAGTATATTTTAAAGCACAGTTGATTGTACGTTGCTGTCTCTGTTAATGTAGCAAACGGAAATAAAGTAAACAATGAAACATCGGATAACCTTTCCCTAAGCATTTAATCACTTAGTCGTAGAGGTCTACAGCATGGAAACAGGCCCTTTGGCCTAACTTGCCCATGCCCACCAGTTTTCACAATTAAACTAGTCCCATTTGCTTGAGTTTGGTCCATACCTATCCCATTCATGTTCTGTATCAATGTTTCTTAAATGAAGGAATTGTACTGTTTTCCACCACTACCTCTAACTGACTGTTCCAGACAAACTTCACCCTCTGTGTGAAAAATATGTCCCTCTGGATCCTTTTTATCTAGTTTTTTAGATCCCCCCTCCCCCCCAACCCACCCACCATGGGGAAAAAGTGCTGTTGGCTATCTACCATATCTATGCCTCCTATGATTTCATAGACCTCAATAAGGTCACCCCTCAGTCTCCTGCACATCCCCTTATAACTGAAATCTTCTAGCCCAGGTGGCATCCTAGTAAATCTTGTGTGCACTCTTGCTGGTTTAATAATATCCTTTCTATAGTAGGGCAACAAGATCTGCATGCAATTCTCCAAATGTGGCCTCACCAACATCTTGTACAGCTGCAACAAGATGTCCCAACTCCTACACTCAGTGCGCTGACCAATGAAAGCAAGCAAGCCAAAAGCATTTTTCATCACCTGTGTCTACCTGTGATTCCAGTTTTGAGGAGCTATGAACCTGTATCCCTAAATCTTTGTTCTGTAATACTCCCCAGGACCCTACCATCGACTGTGTAAGTTCTGCCCTGGTTGGACCCACCACCAAAATGCAATACCTTGCATTTATCTAAACTTTGTCTGCTATTCCTGTGCCCACAGGCCTAATTGATCAGGATCTCACTGCATTCCCAGATGAGCTTTGCTGTCCATTATATACCACCAATCTTTGTGTCATCTGCAAACTTAACATGCTTTTTAAATTCTCATCAAATTATTCATATAAATGGCAAAAACAGTGGATCCAGCACTGATCCGGTGGCACACAGCTGTCACAGACCTCCAGTCTGAAAAACAACCTTCTACCTTCACCATCTTCTACCATCAAAGCAATTTTGTATCCAGTTGGCTAGATCTCCCTAGACCCCATGAGATTTAACCTTACTCAACAACCTACCATGTGTTACTTTGTCAAAGTCTTGCTGAAGTCCATGTAGACGATGTCTACTGCACTGTCCTATCTACTTTCTTGGTCACCCCTTCAAAAAGATCAACTAAATCAGTAAGACATGATTTCCCATGCACAAAGCCATGTGCCAGTCCCAAATGAATCCTTGCGCCTCCAATTGCTTGTAGACCCTGTGTCTCAGAATCTCCTTTAGCACAACTTACCCACCTCAGACATGAGCTTTGCTGGTCTAGTTCCCAGGCATTTCCCTGCAGCCTTTATTAAATAATGGTGCACCATTAGTCACCCTCCAATCTTTAGGCACTTCACTCATGGCTGTCGATGATACAAATATCTCCCCTAGGGGCCCCGCAATTTCCTTCCTAGCCTCCCACAAAGCCCTGGGATACACCATTACATCCTGGGGATTTAACTACCTTAATGTGTTTTAAGACTCCCAGCAGCACCTCTTCTGTAATTTGGACTGTATTCAAGACATCACTATTTGCTTTCCTAAGTTCCCTAGCATCCATGCTTTTCTCCATGGTAAATACTGATGAGAAATTCATTTAGGATCTCGTGCATCTCTTGTGGCTCTTCATATGGATGATCTTGTTGATCTTTAAAAGACCCTATTCCCTCCCTAATTACTCTTTTTGCCCTTCATGTACTTGGGGAATCTCTTTAGTTCTCCTTTTACTTTATCTGTCAAAGCCATCTTGTATCCCCTTTTAGCTCTCCTGATTTCTCAAGAGTGTATTGTGACACCCTCTGTACTTCTCAGGGAATTCAGTTGATCCTAGCTGCCTATATATGTCATATGCCTCCTTTTTCTTGACCAAGGCTTCAATAACTCTAGTCATCCAGGGTTCCCTACCCTTCACTCAAACATGAACAGGCTGGCCCTCTACCTCACCTTTGACAGCCTCCCATTTACCAGATATCTTTTTGCCTGCAAACAGCTTCCCCCAAAACTTTTTGCAAGTACCTGTCTAACACCATTGAAATTGGCCTTGCCTCAATTTGGACCTTTCACTGTGGACCAGACCTATCCTTTTCTATAGCTGTTTTAAAACCAATGGAATTATGATCAAAGTGCTCCCCCTCTAACACTTGTCACTTGATCTTCTCTTGGGAAATAAGGCAGGGGAAGTTTGGCCCCTTCTGTAGTGGGGCCATATTCCTGCTTCATGCGCAATTCTTCTTGAACGCACTTAATTTTATTTTTATCCAAGCCCTTAACACTATGGCAGTCCTAGTCAATGTTAGGAAAGTTGAAATCGCCTACTATTACAACCCTATTATTCTTGCAGCTATCTGCAATCCCCTTGCATATTTGTTCTTCAATCTGACTACTGGGGAACCTATACTGCAGTGCTATCAAAGTGACTGCCCCCCCCCCCCCCCCACTTTTGTTTTCAGTTCTTCCCATAGTTCTGCAGTCTCTGTAGATTAGAATAGTATACAGCACACTTCTTTATTCTTCATAGTGTCATAATGTCATACAGCATGGAAACAGACCCTTCAGTCCAACATTTCCATTCTGACTAGATTTCCAAACGAAATTAGTCCTATTTGCTTGCATTTAGCCCAAATCCCCCTCAACCATTCTTATTTGTGTATCTACCCATATGTCGTTTGAATGTTGTAACTTTACCGGCATCTACCATTTCTTCTGGCTATTCATTCCATGTACCCACCAACCTCTGTTGAAAAAGTTGTTCCCCAGGTCCCTTTTAAATCTATCCCCTCTCACCTTTGGGCGGCACGGTGGCACAGTGATTAGCACTGCTGCCTCACAGCGCCAGAGAGGGGTTCAATTCCCGCCTCAGGCGTCTGACTGTGTGGAGTTTGCACATTCTCCCCATGTCTGCGTGGGTTTCCTCCGGGTGCTCCGGATTCCTCCCGTAGTCCAAAAATGTGCAGGTTCGGTGAATTGGCCATGCTAAATTGCCCGTAGTGTTAAGTGAAGGGGTAAATGTAGGGGAATGGGTCTGGATGGGTTGTGCTTCGGTGGGTGAGTGTGGACTTGTTGGGCCGAAGGGCCTGTTTCCACACAGCAACTAATCTAATCTAGTCTAATCTAATCTAACCTTAAACCTAAGCCCTCTAGTTTTGAATTCCCCTACCCTAGGGAAAAGACCTTTGCCATTCACCTTATCTATCCCCCCTCATGGTTTTATAAACCTCCATAAGGTCACCCTCAACCTCTTATGGTCCAAGGAAAACAATCCCAACCTCTCCAGCTTCTCTTTATAACTGAAACTCTCAATTCCCAGTAGCATCCTTGTAGATTTTATCTACTTTCAGAAATTTCAAATTTAATAATATCCTTCCTGTAGCAAGGTGGTCAGAACTGCAGTTAGCACTCTGAAAGTGACCTCACTGATGTCCCATACAGCAGCAACATGACTTCCAAACTCCTATACTCAATACTCTGATCAATGAAGGCAAGTGTGCCAATTGTGACCTTCACTATTATCCACATGTGATGTCACTTTCAAAAAAAATTACATACCTGCACCCCTATATTTCTTTGTTCAACCACCTTCCCCTGGGCCCTACCATGAACTGTATGAGTCATGCTCTGGTTTTGATTACCAAAGTGCAGCACATCGCATTTATCTTAAATAAACTCCATTTACCACTCCTTAGCCCATTGGCCCAGCTGATCAAGATCCTGTTGTACTCTTGAAATAACTTTTTACTGTCCACTGTCCCACTGATTTTAGTGTCATCTGCGTGCTTCCTATATTCTAATCCAAAAATCCAACAGTGGATTTAGCACCAATTCCTATGGAACACTGCCGGTCACTGGCCTCCAGCCTGAAAAACAACCCTTTACCACCAACCTCGCCCTCCTACCATTAAGCCAATTTTGTATCCAGTTGGCTAGCTGACCCTGGATTCAGTGTTGTTTAATCCATTGCCATCAGGTAATTCGAAGAATGTAAAAATATAATAGGAAAGAATATCTAGAGTAAGATTTATTTCTGCAATTAATTTATTCTTTACAACCACAAACATTTTATAATCACTTTGGAGTGGATCATGAATTCTATTGCAGGACATTGCTGATGAGGATTATTCTGGCTAGAAAGTTGGAAGACCTTGGGAGTGTTTAAGAACAAATACACATTGTTTCTCTGTTTTGAATGCGTATGTCTCAATTCTGAAAACTGGTTTGTACTGCTGAGTTGCAGCTTGTTTCTTTTACGTAATGTTTTGATTAACAAAGTACTCCTTCGGCTTTGTTTCTAGGGATTTTGCTGTAAACAAAATTGTGACAGTATTTTCCACCCTGTATGTGTCTCCTTTTTTTTGTTGCAGGCGCACAGTTTGAGTTATCTTCTTTTCTCTGGAAATTACTTAAGCAAAGTATTTAATTTTACAGGTACTATAATTGGGCATTAGCTGCTCCCATGATTCTCAGCATGCAGGCTTTCCAAAAGTGTCTACCAAAGGTAAAAGAAACATTCAGTCTCTTAATATTGCTGAATTAATGTTCCAGTTTGTGGAAATAGAGCAAGGGTCTAATTAGAATTGACAATACAATGTTTGATTAGTCAACTACCTGCATTATGAATGGAAGTCTTATCTTTTTAAAATCCATTGTATTGATTGATTGATTCACTACAATCTTCTGCTCTCCCTCTCCCATGAAAGAAAGAATAGTGGTACTATCTGAACAGCATATTCAAATTGACCAGCATGAATCTGTTAGGCAAAGTGGCTGCCTCCTGTGCTGTTACCATTCTAAATAGCAGGTGTAAATTTTAGGAATGTAAAACATTTCACTGCAAATCAAATAGACAAGCTCTGGATCTAAAGAAGTATGAAAATATGGTAAATGTTGCTTGAATTTGAATGGGGAGCATTGTTTTTGTATAACTGTATTGTGAATGTAATATATCAACGTTTTTTGCAAAACATACATTCTGTAACCTATAGGCAACAATTGATGACTGGGTGAAAGATAAGATGCCAAAGAAGTCTGGTAGATGGTGGTTCTGGCGTAAGAAAGACAATGCTGTCAAACAGGTATTATTGCCAATATATACCATGCAGGATGGAATAGGATAAATTTGAGTCTGTAAAGGATTTTATTAAATTGTTTTACCTCTAATTCTTTAAATTAACAATCAGCATTTTGAATATTAGTTTCCAGATATTTAAATATTTTTCACTCTTGACCAAGCATCTACCCATTGAATTTTTTTCCTGAATTTTCAACATTTAGTGTGAAAATTTGCTTTAAAAACTTTTATTTTTAACTTGTAATAGGAATATTATGTAAGGAATATATTAGACTTTGGTAACTGTACTTCAGGTAGTTATTTGTGTGAAGCCTTGAACGAGAAGACACCTGTTTTATCAGGATATCACTCCCCTTGCCCTGGCAGGGCTGCTGCTTACACTTTCATGCCTGTAAAATGCAAACAGTGGTGGTCAGAAGACAGAGCTTCAGCTACTAGTGAATTTTTCTGTTGACCACTAACCAGGCTACCCATGTAGAAATTGACAGTAGGTCTCTCAGATGTGATCAAGAAAGGAAAGAGAACATTTTGTTGCAAATTGGGTTAATTATTGGTTGGATTGTGCCTACTGTGTGGATGGTTAGAAGTAATCAGTTTTTATTTTCCCATTTTCTGTCTTTTGTTATTATCTCTATATAAAATTTCTGTGTATTGACAGCCTGAAGCAAAACAAGAGAAATTGGATGAAAGCAGCAAACCTGATCAAAGCCAAAACTCTGCCACCAGCAGGTAAATCTTTATACTTTAGCACAATGTACAACCATTATTTTAATTATACTGCACTGAAGAGCCTTCAGTTAGGATTTTTTGGTTTTAATGGAATTAATATTTTTTTCTTTCTTGACGTTATGAGGGAGAGAACTCTTTATTTTCCCTGTACCTCAAAGGTTTAACTCATCACCTTAAATTGGAAGTAAACCTTGCATGAACTTAGCAAGAACTCAAGTATTGTTGTGAGGGTACAAGAGGAAGGAAGATACTGACTGTGGAACAGACAGCGTTCTGTGCAGTCCTTTCTATCTTTATCTTGCTTTTGTGATATGATTCACTAGAATAGCATGTAAAAAATCAAGTCCTGCTCTTCCCGGAGTCATCACAAAAGTGAACATTTTTGAAAGAAATATGCAAAATCTACTGACTACCTGATTTTCAGGTTGATAGAAAGCACAGGCCAGGTTTCTGACCTTGACAAGAAATTACTATTTCATACAGGTTATTAGTTTCTAGCTATAAGTAAACCATTAATCTAAATTACAAAATCGGCTTGAGGAGGGTTGTGTTGGAAGGTTGTTTTATAGATTAGAGGCCTGTGACCAGTAGTGTGCTGGATCAACTGCTTTTTTATAATAAATGGTTTGGTTGTGAATATAGAAGAAATGCTTAGTAAGTTTGCAGATGACACCAGAATTGGTGGAATAGTGGGCAGTGAAGAAAGTTATCTTAAGGATACAACAGGACCTTGATTAGATGGGCAAATGGACTGGAATGGTAGATGGAATTTAAGATAACTGGGAGATATATTTTGGTAAGGCACATCAGGGCAGGACTTACTCGTAATGGTAGGTTCCTGGGAATGTTGCTAAACAAAGAGACTTTGGGGTGCAGGTTCACAGTTCCTAGAAGGTAGAGTCACAGACCGGATAGTGAAGGAGGAGCTTGGTACAGTTGCCTTTATTAGTCAGTGCATTGAGTATAGCCCCTCCAGCCTGCTCTGCCAACTAATAAGGGTTATGGCTGATTTTTGTTTGTGTTTTGAATTCCACATTCCTATCTCTTCCCAATAACTATTGATTCCTTTGCCTAGAGAAAATCTATCTAATTCCACCTTAGAAATATTCAATGACCCCAATCTCTATCACCACTCCACTGAAGCAGAGTTCCAAAGCTTCTCAATGCTCTGAGGAAGGGGGAGAAAATTCTCATTTCTGTTCTAAAAAGGCTACTCATTAATTTTGAACACTATCCCCAAATTCTGAACTCATCAGCAAGAGGATATAACCTTTCCCTGTCAAAATTGTCAAGGTCATTTGGATCTTGTACTCTATCAAGTCACTTCTCCTGAACAAGCTCAACTTATTCAACCTTGCCCCATAAGACAACTTATACATTCCAGGGTCAATCTAGTAAGCCTTCTCTGAAGACTCCCCAATTCATATACATTTTTCTTTAAGTAAGAAGACCAAACTCCACAGAATATTCAAGATGTTGTTTCAACAATGTTTTGTATAACTGCAGCGTATCATTCCCCCTTACTTTTCAGATCATTTCCATTAGCCATATGAGTCAATTGCTGTACATATTCATATTTTGTAACTCCTGCATAAGGAAACTTTTATCCTTCTGCATTTCAGAATTGTGCTCTCCATGTCTGTTTAAGTAATGCTTTGCTTTCTGCTGTATGGTATCACTTCACACTTGTCCACATTATACTCTATCCTCCAGACTTTTGCCCATTCAACTTATCAATATTAGTCTTCAACCTCTTTGCATCCTCTTCATAATATGCTTACTTATCTATTTTTGTCTGCCCAGCACAGATGCCTGCAAGATTCCACTTGTCACATTCAGAAAAGAGTAATTTATGATACAGGAGTACTATGCACAATTTTGTTCTGCATCCAATGTAGCCAGGTTTAAAAATTGATTTGTGGGATGCCTATTTGGTTTATACTGAGTTTGATTAAATTAGGCCTTTGATTCTAGAGTTCAGACAAATGAGACTTAATGTAATTCAAAACTTAATAGATTCAAAAGAGACTTGACTGAACAGACAGAGGTTTATTCTGCTTTCTAAAGAACCTAAAATACAGGGCACAGCCTTCGTGTAAGGGGTGGTGAGAACAAGAGCAGTCAACCTGTGGTGGTGCCGGGAGCAGAAGCAGGCTGCAAGGCAGAGTATGTAGGCAGCCTGGGGCAGGGGAGGTCGAACTCTTGAGGAGTAAGCCCAGCATGGCTATGGACTGTGGTGTTGAACTGTTAACTGTGTTTCTTTGTTTTATTTCTATGTTTTATTAAGTGTTTAACTTCTTTGTTTTCTTTATTTTTCTGCTTTGTACCAAAAATCTGTATCTAGCTTGTTTTGTACCTAAAATGGCACCGAAAGTGGTGAATTGTAAACTTTTCACTGTACTCATGTGAGAAGAAACCTAATTCAATCATTCAGGATGGAGATAAGGAAAAATTTCTTCATTCAAAAGGTTGCAAATCTTTGCCGTTCTCTAGGCCAGGGAATTGTGCATGTTCCAGTATTGAGTATACTTTAAGCTGTTTTTGGTGTTTCAGGGAATCGAAATGTATGGGGAATATTCAGGAAGTAGAATTGAGACTGCAGATCAGCCATATTGAGAGCAGCATGAGTGTCTACTCCTGCTCTCATTCCTTATGTTCTCAATCTGGTTAATGATATACTTTTGTATTTAGTTCATGCAGTCCCTGGTGAAGGGATGCACTATTATTTTATATTTCTAATGATCACATATTCAGGTGGAAAAACCTACAAAAAATCTGCAAGAGCAGTGCATGTTTGAGTCGCAATGATGTCTGACTACCAGTTATATTTGATTTTTTTTCAAATTGTGTAGCTTTATGGATTAAATTTACCATTTGTTTACATCAGGAAATAATTAATATTCATGAGATTTGTGATTTTACTGCAAACTAGTTGTGGAACCATTTCTAAATATGAATTTTTTTTCTACAGATTATAAATTCATGCATGGTTTTTGCTACAATTTAGTCAGTGTTTTGTTTTTCCTTTTTATAACTGTGTTTGATGAGATCCAAAGAAGGAGACGACTCTAGTGATGAAGACTCCACTAACATAAATGAACCAAAAGCAAGTGACACAAAATTATCAGAGAACTCAAATCAGGGATGTTCCGTCTCGTACAAGAAGTCACTGAGATTATCCTCAGAACAAATTGTAAGTATTTTTCTCATCATTTAATTTACCCATTTTGGTAATTAGCAAAACTTTATCTTTATATATTTCGGTGTCTGGACATTCCGATGTTGGGAAATTGAACTTTTTATTAATTATGTACAGACTACCTAACTTCAGAAGTGGATGAATTAATTAATTGGCTGTTAGTATCATGAAAGAGCACATATATCTTTGACTGAGCTGCAATCATAAGTGCCATGTATGCTAAAGTTATTTAAATACACTATTGTAAATATGGTAACTTTCTAAAATATAAACATACAAAGGAATTGATTTGTATATCAGTTATAAGATGAAAGACTTCCTTTGAAATAGACCAACAACTAAACATCTAAATTTAAGTTTAATTTCTAAGGATTTTTAAAGCAAGGCTCATGTGCAAATGGGAGTTTTGGTTGGAGTTACAGTAAGCATTCCCTTATACTGACCATAATTTTCATTTTCTTTCAGTGCAGGCCTGATGTCATTTAGATATTTGTGATGTACAGTTTGTTTTTTTTAAGGGCAAACTGAGTAATTGCAAGCATAACTTCATTTGTAGGTAAAATACTGGGAAAAGAATTTCTGAAAGGAAGTATTAGAGCATGGGTTAATTGAGGAAAGTGGGCACTGATTTGTTGGGGGAATGTTGCCTGAATAACATTTTTTTGAGGAGGTAAAAAGGAGAGTTGATAAGAATAACACATTTTATGTTGTCATTTGAAAAGATCCCAAATGACAGACTGTCTGGAAAAGTAGACACCTATGAGTCTCAAAAAGGAGGAGCCATGTCAGGTATAGACAACTGTGACGAAGTGAATTTATTTAAGATTATAAAGGGTGTATGGGCATTCTTAAGAGGAAAATCAGAAGACCTTAATGTGGATACGAGATAGCATTGGCAGATAGGTTAAAGATAATCCACAGAGATCGCACAAGTTCTTTAAGAGCAAAACAACAACAAGATTAGGAGATCAAGGAGGCCTTCTGTGTGTGGAACCACTGGAGATGGGAGAGACATGAAATGATTATTTGCTAGTATTTACTGTGGAGAAAGAAATGGAGACTAGGGTACTTGGCAGGGAGAGGAGAATGAGGAGACAAATATTGATGGTTTGAAAATAGTCTAGGTTGCAGAAGAGGAGGTGCTGGAGGCCTTGAAAAAACAAAGGTGGATAAATCTCCAGGACCTGATCAGGGACTTTGCAGGAAGCTAGGAAAGAAACTCCAGGGCCCCTAGCAGAGAGATTTGTATCATCTACAACCATGGGTAAGATGCAGAAGGACTGGAGGTTGGCTAATGTTGTGCCTTTATTTAAGAGGGGCCGTAAGGACAAGCCTGAAAAGTATAGACTTGTGAGCGACATTTTGTGGGGGGGGGTCTGAGAGTTGGGATTTACTTGTATTTGGAGATGCAGAGACTGATCAGAGAGAGCGTGGGAGCCATCATTAGAGATGGCTTTGTGTATGGGAAATCATGTCTGACAAACACTAGGGTTTTTTGAGGATGTGACTGGAGGGATTTCAAAGAGGAATCTGAGTCCTCTGTTCAGCATGTGACGAAGCTACTCTTTTACCAAGGTTATGCTGCACTTGGCTTTTTTTTCCTCCCAGAGAAGTTGTAAATGAGACAAGTCTGGGGTTGAAGGGTTTTAGGGCCAATGTGATAATAGCCAACAGATACTGCCTCATGCTGAAGGCTTTCAGGTTTAAAAATAACACTTGTACAATGAAAGGAGAGTGGCAGTTCTCCCAGCTCAGTATTTTTTTCTAGTTTGGTTTGGTTTGGTTTTTAGCAGTAGTGTGGAAAAACCTGCTAGACCCAAAGGAGCGTTTCCAGGCTGGTACGTTCTCTCTGACTCCTATCCAGTTCAGTTTATCCTCTTGTGTCAAGAGGTGTTTATGGATACTGTTGTAAGTATTTGGCTCAGCATCATTAATTTTGGATGATCAGTTGGTTTTTCGGAGAGATTAAGTTATTTGGTACTCTGCTTTCTGTTGTTTGTGTTTCATTCAGTAATCTTGTAAATAAATTCTGTTTTGTTTTAAACTGAGGGGTTTAACCAGCGGCGTTTCTCCTGGAATATCCACTTTCCACCTGCTTAAAACAACTAGCAAAGTTAGGGTCTGGGCTACTTTCTTGAAATGTTTTGGGGGGAGGTCTGGCCTGGTCCATAACAGATTGGGGCTCTTTGCGGGGTTTGTTCTGTAGTTCCAGATCGGGACTGAGGTTGTTGGACTCGAAGGCAGCGAGTGGTGGGTGTTCAGTTTGGCTGGTTTAAACAGTGTTTGGCATAGCAATGGCTCTTTCAGTCACCAGGTGGTTTCTGAGGGTGGAAGAAGTGACCATAGGAGTTTTACAAAAGGTGAATAAGGCCAAGCTGCTGGAATTAGCAGACAAGTTGGGGTTGGAGCTCCCTCCTTCCATGAGGAAGAAAGAGATAATTACAGCAATAGCTCAGTATTTAAATTTGCTGGAAATGCTATCAGAATCGTTAGAGGTGATTAAAATTCAATTGAAAATGAAGCAGCTTGAGTTAGAGGCAAAAGACAAGGAAAAAGCAACCGAAATGAAACAGTTTGAATTATGATTAAAAGCAGAGCAAAGACAAAAAGAGAGCAGAGAGGGAAGGAAGTGAGGGGGAGCTGGAACTTCAAAAACTGGCACTTAGACAGGAGTTCAAAAATTCACTTTCTGAAGTAGTGAGAACCCATATGGAAGAGCAAACAGTTAAACGGCAAGATCAGCTAAAATGGCTGATGATTGAAGTCAGTGAGGGGTAAAAATTGGCAAAAAGAGAAATCCTCATGTGGAAAAGGAAAGGTAGATTTCTAAAGATCATAAGGGTAACTTACCACAGTGAAAAGGAAACCCTTTAAAGGGGAAGGAGAAGTTAAAAAGCTCTGGTGTTTTCAATGCAATAAAGTAGGTCACACAAAATAAATGTTGGTGGGTTAGGAAGAGCACTGGAAAGCCAGATGTAGGAAAACAGGAAAAGCCAGGGAATTTTGTTGAAGTGTTAACTAAAAGTACAATGGAGGATAGAAGGCCAGAAGGATAGTACACCAGAATGTACAACCTGGTTGGAGGTTGGTTGAGGAAGAAGTGGCAGATCTTCTTAAACCATGTACCTGAGTAGATAAATTTTATTTGCATAGGCCAGGAGCAGGCGGTAAAGAGGTTGCAATATTAAGAGACACCAGATCCTCTCCATCTGTGATGTTCAAAGGTGAGGAGATATGTACCTTATTAAGGTCTATTGCCAGAAAAAGTGCTAGTAACAGGAATTCGAGCTGAGACAAGATGCGCTCAATTATGTAAAGTGAGGTTAGTGTCCAGTGAAGAGGGAGAAGTTGTGGTAGGAGTACTGGACAAACCCTTAGCTCCAGCAATACAATTTGACCTTGCTAATGATATAGCTGGTTCACAGGTAGGAATGCTACCTACTTGTGGTTTGAAAAGCCAGTGGAAGCGCACGCAACCGAACTACTGTAGGACACATCCTGGGATTTTTCCTGACTGTGTGGTAATGAGGCCACAAAGTCACCAGTTTAAACAGGAGAGATCAAAGATAAGAAAATCAAAGTGGAATTAGCAGAAATCCTGTTTGATTAGATGGTTGAGACAAGCCAGGAGCAGATAGATGACAAAGCAGACATCTTTAGCTCTGATAAGTTAACGGAGTTACAGTAGAAGGATGAAAATATAAAGCAACTGTATCCAAAGGCATACACAAAATGAATCTGATAGTATCCCTGAATATTGTTCTTTTAAAAAAAATTGTCTTAATGAGGGCTATCATGTATTCAGGCAGATGAAAAATAGGCAGAAGTTCATCAAATCATATTGCCAGTGGGTTATAGAAAGGAGCTGTTGCTACTGGCACCTCTAGGGGATCATTTACGAGTTAAAGAAACTCAAGCTAAAATACAAAAATACTTTTACTGGCCTGGAATGTCCAACGGTGTAGTTGAATTTTTCCAGACATGTCAGGTAATTGGAAAACAGGCAGTAATAAAACCTGCACTTTTAATACTTATTTGTGATTTGAGGAGCCTTTTACAAAAGTCTTAATTGATTGCGTATATCCCTACCTAAAGCAAAAAGTGGGCATCGGTATTTGTTAACAATATGGATTGTCGACTAGATTTCCAGAGGATGTTCTATTACACAATATTACAGCTAAAAGGATTGTAGAGGAATTATTCAAATTTTTCACTAGATACGGACTACCCACAGAGAGAGAGTCCAATTTAAGGGTCAAACTTCACATCAAAACTATCCATAACTTCCTGGGATAATTTAGAAATAAAACAATTCAGAACTACTGTTTACCATCTAGAATTGCAGGGACTGCTAGAAAGGTGGCATCAGACATTCAAGACCATGTTGATAGCTTGTAGTCAAGATTTAGATGCCCCAAATAAATCAACTAAATTCAGTCCACTTGAATTAGTTTTTGGGCATGAAATGAGAGGATCATTAAAATTGATAAATTCAGAATTCAGAGACCATTTAGGTGGACTATGGATCAAATTTTCGGGACCGATTAAATAGAGCAGGGAAGTTGGCTAGACAAGAAATGAAACAGGAAGCAGACAAGAAATCAAAAATTCGCAAAATTGCTGTCAGGGATAAGCTATTAGTGTTCCAGTGATAGGTGAACCTTTTTAAAAGCAAGGTTTAGCCGAAAAGAAATTGAGTGAGGTGAACTACTTTATAGGAACTCTTGACAAAAAGAAATGTGTGTCATGTGAATATGCTCAAAAGGTATTTTGACAGGGAAGTAAAGCAAGAGGAGAATGTTATTGACTACAACAGATTGAAGATCCAAGTTCAGAGGATTCTGAATTGGACAATGAGGAATTTTTTAAAAATTAGAATAAATTGAGTTATCTTAGAAGAAAATCAAAATGACCTGAAAGTTATTACTATTACATGGGGAAGTATGTGGAATTAAGCTGGAAAGTACTAACCTAATTATACATGATGTAGATATAGGAGCTGCTGTTCTGATTAAGCAATGTCCTTATAGGAATAAGCCTCTAAAGTTGGCACAGGTTCAAAAGGAGATTAAATGCATGCTCTCGAAGTGAGTTAGTGACTGGAGTCAGCCATAGTAATGGTGCCAAAACCAGATGGTACCCAATGGTTATGTGTGGACTATCGCAAAGTCAATGCAGTTACAAAGACTGATGCATATACGGGCAGAACGGTGGGCTCAGTGCTTAGCACTGCTGCCTCACAGGCACCAGAGTCCCAGGTTCAAATCCAACCTCGGGCAACTGTCTGTGTGGAGTTTGCACATTCTCCACATGTCTGCGTGGATTTCCTCCGGGTGCTCTGGTTTTCTCCCACAGTCCAAAGATGTGCAGGTCAGGTGAATTGGCCATGCTAAATTACCCATAGTGCTAGGTGCATTAGTCAGAGGGAAATAGGTCTGTGTGGGTTACTCTTCGGAGGGTCAGTGTGGACTGGTTGGGCTGAAGGGCCTGTTTCTGTACTGTAGGGAATCGAATCTAATCATATCTGATTCCGCATTTGAAAGACTGTTGAAAAGGTGGGACAAACAACTTATATGTCTAAGTTGGACTTGGTCAGAGGATGCTGATAGATACCTTTGTCAGAAAGAGCAAAGGCAATTTCGGCTTTCGTATAGCTGAATGGACTAAGTCATGCCGTTTGGCATGACAGTTTTAAGTCATGCCGTTTGGCATGAAAAATACCCCGGCCACATTTCAGAGACTAACCGATTAAAGTCATTGTCAGACTGCCCAATTGTATCATATATTGATGACCTGGTGATTTTTAGTCATATGTGAAGGAACATTTATCAGACTTGTTGGATCAATTTAGGAAGACAAGCTTGGTGATAAACCTGGCTAAAATGAATTTGCCAAAGCCCAAGTACCTTCCTGTGCCATGTTATTAGGTGTGGACAAATGGCTCTATAGGATGCAAAAACAAAGATAATTGGGGATTTTCCTAATCCATTGACAAAAAGAGCAGTATTCTGGTTCCTTGGATTGAGTGGATTTTATTAAAAATTAATAACAATGTTTAGCAGTGTGGCTGCTCCACTCACTGAATTGCTAAAGAAAGGCAAGAAATTTCAGTGGACAGTGAACTGTCTGAAGGCATTTGACAGATCGAAATCTGTGTTGACCACTGCTTCAGTATTAGCAGCGCCTAATTACGCCAAGCCATTCAAGGTGGCTATTAATTCAAATGATGTGGGTGACGGTGTTGTGCTGTTACGAGAAGACAATGAAAAGATAGGAAGACCTATCAGCTATTTCTCCAGGAAATTGAACATTCTTCAGTAGAAATATTCAACAGTTGAGAAAGAGACTTTGAGCTTGGTTTTTGTATTAGTGTTTTATGTTGCCAGTAAAGAATCTGAGGCAATCATATACCACTGATCATAACCACTTGAAGTTTGTGGAGAAACCCAAAGACAAAACTGCCAGACTGTTTACATGGAGCTTGTTGTTATAGCCATTCAATTTGAAAATTGGGCAGGACACGAAAACGTGATTGACGCAATGTTGAGACTTGAATGAGAAATGGAGGTGTTCGGTGGCAGAAATAACAGACTGAAACAGAATGCAGTTGTGCAAGTTTGCATGTTTATAGACAATGTAATGTATATCTGTGTTTTAGAGTACTAAGGGATTTTAAAATGAAGCCATAAGGGGGAGACATGTGACAAAGCTGCTCCTTAAGGTTATGCTGTCTTTGGCTTTTTTTTCCAGAGAGATCATAAATGACGCAGACTCCAAAAAGTCTGTGGGTTGAAGGGTTTTGGGGCCAGTCTGATAATAGCTAACAGATATTGCCTCAGGCAGAAGGCTTACAATTTTTTAAAAATAGACAATAGGTGCAGGAGTAGGCCATTCAGCCCTTCAAGCCTGCACCGCCATTCAATATAATCATGGCTGATCATTCCTAATCAGTATCCTGTTCCTGCCTTATCTCCATAACCCTTGATTCCACTATCTTTGAGAGCTCTATCCAACTCTTTCTTAAATGAATCCAGAGAGTGGGCCTCCACTGCCCTCTGGGGCAGAGCATTCCACACAGCCACCACTCTCTGGGTAAAGAAGTTTCTC
>NC_057713.1:51386235-51511646 GCF_004010195.1 Chiloscyllium plagiosum
TCTGTTCTCTTCTGCTCTCTTCTGGCATGATTGGTGTAATAACATCGCTGAAGGTCTTGTCCAGAAAGATCTCGTTCTCTCGGATGAGCCTAAGGTCTTCGAGTTCTTTCGTCAGCGCTGCAATATGCTCGGTCAATTGCTGAATGTGCACACATTTTCCACACATATACGAGCCAGACACACCAGAGTCGTTGACCTCCCACATCAAGCACGTAGCGCACTGAACCAGCTGGGCAGTCATGTCTTCACCCTCTTCAACTGTGGTGTAATCACTTCACTCAACCTCCTTGTCAAAGATTCCTGAGCTGAAGCCTCACTCTTCGATCTAAACTTCCTTAGATCCTCTTTTTGTGGCACGTCTGTGGACTCTTAAGGTTAGAGGAGGAGGGAAGGAGGGAGACCCTACTTTGTAGGACCTGGGGTTTAGAACACACCCACTCTAATAGTAATCACTTACCTTCCCGACCGGCTTTGCGCTCCGTCTGAACTTCCGCCCAGCTCTCGCCGCTCTCTGCTGCAAAAAGAACTTGTACAATGGAAGGGGAGTGGATGGTTCTCCCAGCTCCCAGCTCAGTTTTTCTCTGGTTTGGTTTTTAGCAATAGTGTGGAAAAAGCTGCTGGACCCAAAGAAGCAGGACCAGGCTGGTACACACTCTCTCTGACATCAGTCCTGTTTGATGTTTCCTTTTGTGCCAAGGGGTGTTTATGGGTATTGTCGCAAGTATTTGGAACAGTATCATTAGGATGATCTTTTGGCTTTACGGAGAAGTTGTTATTTAGTATTCTGTTTTCTGTTATTTGTATTTCATTCAGTAATCCTGTAAATAAATTCTGCTTTGTTTAAAACTAAGTGGTTTGACCAGCGGTGTTTCTCTTGGAATATCTACTTTACATCTGCTTAAAACAACTAGCAAAGTTAGGGTCTGGGCTACCTCCTTGAATGTTTTGTGGGGCCTGGCCTGGTCCATAACAAGTAGCACAAATTGATCTTTACGTGGAGCTCCTTTACCACACAGGAGAGGCCAGAGATTGTTCTGAATCTGGCTTTGATGTGGAGCTCAGTTGCCCTCTTAATTACAGCTCAGGTTGGAGGTCAGTAAAACTGTACCTTTCCCAATAAACCTACAAGATATTTGTACATGGTCTTACAATGGTTGCATGCAAAATTGACATGAGTGCTTGCCGCATCCCCTCTGACCTTGTACATCCAATCCTGTGAATGCATGATCAGTGATGGACAACATCCCACCTTTTTGGTCCTCCCATCATCTTGTAATGTTTGCCAGACTCTTTATCATCTGTCCTTGAGCTGTTTTGATTATTAACCACACTTCAATACTGATTGTTACGTTCCGTCCTACACATTTGTCAGCCATATTATGTCGTTGTAATATTTCAAATTCAGCACTTCATACCCCTTGCTGATCTTGGTACAGATTAAAAAGAATATTGATTTCTACCAATTGTTATATACTTGTAGTATTATCACTAATATAAAGTTATAAATAGTTAAACCTAATTCTGTAATTCTGTGACAAAGCCAACAAGTTTGGGAACAGCTGCCCTCTTATTTGATTTGCAAAAAAGTCGTTTATTCTCTCAGTCATAGTAATACTGCTTCAAAATTGTTTCTGGCCCACCTTTCTGTTATTTGTTTCTTGGTACACTTACAAAGTTATCTTGTTAAACTTTTGTTAACTTTTTGTTCTAATCTTGCAGGCGAAAAATGTTTATTTAAAGGTGTTTGTTGAAACTAGTCTCTGCATCCAAGGCTAACTGCCTTTAGAAGTTTTAGAATAGAATACCTACAGAGTGGAAACAGGCCATAAGCCCAACAGGTCCACACCAACCCTCTGAAGAGTAACCCACCCAGACCCATCCCCCTGTATTTCCCAAGGTTAATACACGTAATGTAAACATCTCTGCACACTATGGACAATTTAGCATAGCCAATCCATCTAACATGCACACCTTTGGATTGAGCCACCATATCACCCGAAGTCCCCAATAACTAATTAAATTTAAACTTGTATTCTTGTACAAACATGTCTACTCTAGTATATAATTATAATTATCTAAAAAGCCTCATCTTGGGTAGGTCAAGCTTTCCCTTTCTGTTTCAAATAAAAATTGGAAATCTAAAATCACATGGTTTTCATCTGAGCTACCTTATCAGAGTCTTACTCCATTATTTTTAGTCCCATCTTAGTAAAACTCTGTCAGTGAAGGCTATGATTTGAGCTATGTGAAATACGACATCAACTAAAATTTTCTTCAGTTTGTTTTTTGTCAGTGAAAAAGAAACCATAAATGTCATTTTGTCAAATTCAGGCATGGGTGACTACAACAGTGACCAGAAAGATAGATGAGGGTAGAGTGGTAGACATGGTTTACATGGACTTCAGTAAAGCCTTTGCTAAAGTTCCATGTGGTAAAGTTAGATCACATGGGATTCAGGAGACTTTTGCCAATTGGATATAAAATTGGCTTGACGGTAGGAGACAAAGGGCAATGGTGGAGAGTTGTTTATCAAGCTGGAGGCCTGTGGCTACCAATGTTCCACAGAGTTTGGTGGGTGGGACAACTGTTATTTGTCATTTATATAAATAAATTGGATGCAAATTTGGGAAGTATGGTTAGTAAGTTTACAGATCACGCCAGAATTGGTGGTATAGTGGACAATGAAAACTGTTAACTCGGATTACAAAGGGAACTTGATCAGCTTAATGAGCCACAGAGTGGCAGTGGAGTTAAGTTCAGATAAATGCAAGGTGCTGCATTTTGGTAAGATGAACAAGAGCAGGACTTGTACAGTTCAGGTACATATCCCTCTATCCCAGCAGCTAAAAACCGAAAAGCTCTGAAAACCAAAGGTTTTCATGGAGCATGCAGCATCAGTCATGTCTGCGTAACATACGAGGTTTTCTTGGCGGGTGAAGGCCGCACCCACTCGACCCATGTGATGGTGTGGCCCAGTACTCTGACGTGTCAGTTGTGTATTGTTTTTACTGTGCTAAATTGTTTAATTTTAGAGTGAAAATCTCAAACATGTGCAGGTACATCAATGGCTAACAATAATATAAGGAAAAAGAAGCGTCTGTCATTATCAATAATGCAGAAAGTAAAGTTATTGCAGAAGCTTTGTCATGGTGTGGCTGTGTGGCATCTTACTGAAGAATATGGTGTCAGAACTACCACTGTCTATGATTTGAAGAAACAGAAAGACGGTGATTACCATCAATTAATGAAAAATAGGAAAACACTGCATAGGGCAAAAAATGAAGATCTTAACCTTGTGTTGATGGAGTGGATTAGACAACGAAGAAGTGAATGTATGCCACTGACTGGTTTGATGGTCATGAAACAAGCTAGAAAATATCATAAAGAACTGAACATTAAAGGCAAATGTCAATATTCAGAACGTTGGCTGCAGAAATTCAAGAAGTGTAATGGTGTGAAATACCTGAAAATCTGTGGCAAAAAGGCTTCTGCTGACCATGAAGTAGCTGAAAATTATGTTGGTGAATTTGTCAAGCTGATATCTGATGAAAGCCTTAGTCCTGAACAAATTTACAACGCTGATAAAACAGCTCTCTACTGGCACTATATCCCAAGAAAAGCATTAGTAACAAATGAGAGAGCACCAACCGGTTTTAAGGAAACTAAGGACAGATTAACAATTCTTGGGTGTGTCAATTCTGCAGGTGCACACAAGATGAAATTGGCAGTGATTGGGAAAAGCAAACATTCAAGATGTTTTAAAGGTGTTCGCAATTTGCCTGTGCATTATTATGCAAACAAGAAAGCATGGGTAACCAGAGAAATTTTTTCTGACTGGTTCAGTAAACACTATGTACCAGCGGCACAAGCTCATTGCAGACAAAGCTGGACTGGAAGAAGAGTAAAATTTTATTGTTCCTTGACAACTGCTCCTCACATCTCCCTGCTGAACAGCTTGTGAAAAGTAATGTTTTTGGAATTTACTTGCCCCCTAATGTGACATTGGTATTACAGCCTTGTGACCAAGGAATTTTACACTCCAAGAAGAGCAAGTATAAAGACTAGTTTTTAAACAGTATGCTTGCTGCAGTCAACAGAGGTAGGAATTCAAGACTTCCTGAAAAGGTTTAGTTTTAAGGATGCCGTTTACACAGTTGCTAATGCTTGGAATGATGTTGATAAAGCAACAAATGGTTGGCGCAGATTCTGGCCTACAATGATGTTTCTTGTAAATGAACCTGCAGATGAAGAGGTTGAAGGATTTCATTCACTGAAGAGAAAAAGATGATAGCAAACCTTGTTACTTACGCACAAAATTTATTGGACGAAAGTGTAAATAAATTACATAAAGCTGACATTGAAGTAATGCTGAACATTGACAATGATGTTCCTGTCATGCATTCCTTGGGCAATGGGAACATTGCTGAAATGGTTTTAAATAAGAGTTCCTATACAACTAAGTGTGAGGATAGTAGTGAACACAGTTGAGAAAGTCCCCATTGACGATATGGTGAAAATGTGTGATCAGTTAATTGCTGGCCTTGAACAACGTTCATTTATCAGTGAGCAAGAGATTATGGCAATTGACTCAGGTTTCTGTCTAAGCAATCTATGTTAATGAGATAGATGACACTTGAAGAAGCCTTTAAAACCGCCACCTGCCATAGTGCTGAAGCTGTGTATGTTTAAGTTTTACCGAATGTTTTTTATGGAAATAAAATGTTGAATATTTGTAGTTGATGTATTTCATGAATTTGTATATATTACTCTATAAGTAGGCTTTGTATATTTAAGTTTTCCCAAATGTTTTTTATGGAAATAAAATGTTGTTGAATATTTATGGTCGATGTATTTCATTTATCAGTACACTACTCTATAAATAAAGTGTGGTAGTATTTCTAGTCTTTACTCACTAAGTAGTATAAATATTCCTTCGTTTTTGCTGCAGTACAATATTTGTTTGATTACGCGTTGCTACATTAGTTCCTTTGAAAATTGCATCACAGACAGGGTAGTAAAGGAGGAGTTTGGTACATTTGCCTTCATTGCTTAGAGCATTGAGTATAGGAGTTGGGATTTCATGTTGTGATTATACAGGACATTGGTGAGGCCACTTTTGAAGTACTCTCTACAGCACTGGTATGCCTGCTATAGAAAAGATATTATTAAATTGGAGAGTGTGCAGAAAGGATTGATTAGGGCATCACCAAAACTTGAGGATTTGAGTTATAAGGAGAGGTTGGATAAGCTTGGAAACTTTTTTTCACAGGAGCTTAGGAAGCTGAGGCATGCCCTTATATAGTTTTATAAAATCATGAGCGGCATAGATAAGATGAATAGCAAAGGTCTTTTCCTGAGTGGAGGGGAATTCAAAATTAGAGGGCATAGGTTTAAGGTGAGAGGGGAGAGATTTAAATGGACCTGAAGGGCAACTTTTTAAACTCAGGGTAGTTCATATGTGAAATGACGTGCCAGGTAGATGCAGGTAAAGTGACAACATTTAAAAGACAGTTAGACAGGCACATGAATTGGAAAGGGAGGGATATGGATCAAACACAGGCTAATGGGATGTTATGACATGGAGGTGAACCCCTCTGTTAATTAAACCAAACACCCAGAAAAGATACTTTCACCTCATAATCTGTAAAAATGAGTGACACAGAACTCCCAAATTCCTCTATTTAAAAGAAATAACATCAATTTATTTTCTAACTCTAAAAGTGAACATTAAACATTGACTATTCACAACTTTAAGCCCCCTTTCTCTTAACTGCTTATTACCTACCTTCAACTCTATAATAATACGTTGTTTCAATAAGACAGTTATTAAAATTACATCAACTTAATTTCAAAACCACATAGCTGCTATCATCTTCTGTGACTTCACTCTTCCAGCTGCTGAATTCCCTTTTTTTTATTGCAAGTATGTTCATATGAAAAGGTATCTTTTGATAGAAAGTGTTTCTGAATTTCTTGGATCGGTCTTGATGGCAGTTGCGTTTTCTCCAGTTTTCAAAATGTCTGCATTTTTATGTCCCTAATATCAGATTGTCTCATTGGTTCGATGTTGATAAAACAATAAATTCAAACTTGATTGGATTTTAGTATCCTGGGCATAATTTAACCTGATTAAATTTGAATTGTTAAAACAGCAACCAAAACTCTGGTATCCATTTCACAGCCAAATATTATATTTTCAATTTTTCAGTACAATCTGGGACTGCCATCTAGACATATATCTCAGTATTTGTAAACTCAGTTCAGAATAGCATTCAGTCTCTTAAGGGTACAGTGCATGCCTTCAACTTCATGATGGGGGCTAGTTTAGTTTAGGAAACTTGGTTGGCATGGACGAGTTTGACTGAACTGCATGACTGACTATAACCACAGTTGAATCTAAAGTTAGTTCATGGCAGAGAGCAAACAGTTATAGTGAATTTTTTTAAAATACATACATAACCAGAAGACTGTTGGTGTGGTTGGCAGTAGGTTTTTTTGTTTGTATCAGTGGTTTACACAGTTAAATGTAGAGAGCATAAGTAATTTGTACTTGCTGCAAAAGTTGGCTGAAGGAGTATTAAAGTGCACAAAGTTATCGCTGCACTAGGCAAGTCAGCAAAACATTGGCAAGTAGAGCCCATTGCTGTGAAATTGAAGGTAATGCGAAGAGCAAACAAGAGAAGGAATATACAATAAGTAATATTGATGTCTAGTGAAACAGATGGACCTTTTGGAGTGTGAGCTTACAGATCTCTGAAGGTAGCAAGGTAAGTATAGTAAGGTGGTCACATCAGCATATGAGGGAAAAGTTGCCTCTTTTTGCCAGGACCCACTATATAAGAGCAGGATGATGATGCAAGGACTGCGTAAAGTCTTTTTCATATTATAGTTTTCAAAGTTTGTGCAAAGATTTGTAGCTCGGGTGCTCGTTGTTGTGGTTCTGTTCGCCGAGCTGGAAGTTTTTGTTGCAAACGTTTCGTCCCCTGGCTAGGCGACATCATCAGTGCTTGGGAGCCTCCTGCGAAGCGCTTCTTTGATGTTTCCTCCGGTGTTTATAGTGGTCTGTCCCTGCCGCTTCCAGTTGTCAGTTTCAGCAGTCCGCTGTAGTGGTTGGTATATTGGGTCCAGGTCGATGTGTTTGTTGATGGAGTTTGTGGATGAATGCCATGCCTCTAGGAATTCCCTGGCTGTTCTCTGTCTGGCTTGCCCTATGATAGTAGTGTTGTTATAACTATGTAAAACCCTGATCAGCACTTAGCATGAAGAATGTGATTAGTAGAGGGGCTGCGGCAAAGATTTACTGGATATTTCTGGTACTGGAGAATGTTAGCTTTGAAGAATCTTATTTGGAGCAGAGGAAACTGAGCAGAAACTTTGAGGTGCCTGAAGTTACAAGGGCCTAGATAGAACCCACTTAGGTCAATAAAATAATTATGATGTGGTCATGCAGAACTTTAATATTGCTAAAAAATAGACATTTTAACAAAGCTTTTCATATTGCCATTCTCCGGACAGTTCGTAAGAAATAACAGCCTAAAGGTAAAATCCTCCTGGGCTGTAAATATATAAAATGCTAGTCTGTTTACTACCTAGTGTTGAACTGATCAATGTAGAGTAGAAATACTACATGTTTGATGTTCAATCTGAGATTGTTATAGAATGCCTCATCCTTCAGGACGAGAGATGAATTAAAAAAATCAACTTGGAATCGTGAACCCCATAGTGTTGTTCTTGAGGGTATGGATGTTGCTCATGGGCATCTTTTGAGCCTCTTAATAATAAATAGCATGTTGGCAATTTCCATTCAGGCTAAATCTTGAAGAATGGTCATTTGGTCAGACTGCTGAAGTATGAAACTTAGGACACTGAATTTTAAAATAAACTAATTGGAGGGCAGTCATTATGTAGAACTGTCTTTTTTAATTTTAAATTTCCTTGTGCATGTTTACATTGTAGGCAAGCCTTAAACTAAAAGAGGGGCCAAATGATGTGGTATTTAGTATAACAACTCAGTACCAAGGTACCTGTCGCTGTGAAGGGACCATATACCTTTGGAACTGGGATGACAAAGTCGTCATATCGGATATTGATGGAACCATAACCAAGTAGGTTTTGTATTTGGAACTACCTGTCTTTTAAAAATGAGTTTGAGATTTTTGTATTTGTACACTTTATTTAGGATAATGAATTGCTTTAAAAAACTACTAAATAGAACATTTTGCATGAACATATGTAATTTATTTAGAGTTAGCCACCTGTTATGTATGACATTTAGTTCATAATATAGTATGCTACATAATGACTTCAGAAAAATATATCTAGTTACTAATCCAGAATTTTGTCTTGTAAATCTCAGAAGCTAAATTTACATTTACATATACCCTTTCTTGCCAGAATATGCATGTTTTTCAGTTAACTATCTCCTTAGTCATAAATTAATTTATGTATTAATTAACCACTTAAGCATATGCAGCAGGCTCCACGACATTGAGAAATTTGTCTGGTTTTTGCACTTCTTGCTAATTTGCTTATTGAACTACCTTCTCTCTCTTTATAGCCTTACTGTGCTTTGTAGTGTTCATTTAATTCCACCCTTTGTACTTTGTATGATCCAGTCTTTCTTCTGTTCTGCCTCATTGTGTCTTTTTTCAGTATCCATAACCCTGAGTCATTCTATAACGACACACTGAACAGCTTCTCACAGTGAAGTTTTTAAGTTTCCACTCAACAGAACCAGGATTTTCAAAAGGTCATCTGCTTTATAGCTCTGTTCTCTTCTCCATTACTGCTTGTATCTGTTCTGAAATTTTTGTGTTTGCGTGTGCAGTGTTTTGAATTTTCCTTTTGTGTTCCCCTTGGCCATTGTAGGGTCATAAATTCTTGGGCCTTCAAATTCATACAAGTACTAGGATGTTTTTCCTCCACTGATCTACAAGTCCATCAGGGTCAGGGGAAGGTTCCCTCATTTTTATCATGGTATCTACCATGGCAATACCGCTAATATCTTGATACATCAGCAGAGGTGGAATAATTATCACTAAGTGTCACTGCACTATTGTCAACAAACTGCCTGGCTCATTAGCCCTGTTTACTAAACCCTGTTTACTATCAGAGATATTTTGCACAGAGTCATAGAAATTTTAAAAGGCATGGAAAGAGGTTCTTTGGCCCAACACGTCCGCACTAATCATTAAACATCCATCTGCTCTAATCCCATTTCCAAAACTTTAACCAGAGCATTTATATTTCACTTGCTCATCTAACTATCAAGGCATCCAGTAGCCAGTATTGCTCTGCACATTTAATATACTGTCTTGGTGAATCACAAACGAAGGTTTGGGAGCCTTGTAATATGGATGTTACCTCCGCAATTACATCTTCACTATAAAGATGATCTATTCCAGATTTTAACTATGACAGACTGCAGTAATTGTTAAAGGATGTAGAACCTGCTAGTAGTGCCCTTGCTCTCCAGTACTTTGTATCTTTCTAAATCTTAAAAATGTGTTGTTGGAAAAGCGCAGCAGGTCAGGCAGCATCAAAGGAGCAGGAGAATCGACGTTTCTGGCATAAGCCCTTCTTCAGGAATGAGTTCTTATCTTAGCCTGCTTGGCACACCCTCCTCATTCCTGAAGAAGGGCTTATGCCCGAAACGTCGATTCTCCTGCTCCTTTGCTGCCTGACCTGCTGCGCTTTTCCAGCAATACATTTTTAAGCTCTAATCCCCAGCATCTGCAGTCCTCACTTTCTCCTAGTTCTTTCTAAATCTTCAATGACTTGCTGAAGAAAGCACCCTATCTCATAACTAATGCACTGCACTATAAGTCAACTGTTTAGAATAACAGTCCTAATCTGTGTCAGCAAGGCACAAAGAAGCACGAATAAGAATATTTAAGTAGTTTTTAGGTAGTTAGTTACTCAAATTTTATGTTTATCAATATCAGCATTGATGTCAAAACAATATTGTTTCCAAAATAAATGAAAGAGATTGTGCAGTTAAGACTGCACAGATAAATATTTAAATTTTCCAGGGCTTGGGGAGAGTGTGGTATGATGAGATGGGGTGGTGGGATGTTTAGAAACATGTACACAGCAACATTTTTTTTCACTCCTGTAACATTCAGTGCTCCTGCAATTCAAATCTTGGTCACGCTTCAGTTTAAATGGTTTACTAAACGGCAACCTGCTCTCTTCAGCTACAAGGACATCTTTCTGGCAAAGTAAATCAAACCATTCCTCATCTATCTCAAATTGTGCATGAATTATATTGATTTCTTTTTCTTTGGCTTACTTGGTGAATCAGTCTTCACCAAGCAGCCAGATATTTCTGCTAACTGTTTCCCCAAAGGTAATGTTTTAGTGCAAGGGTTACTGTTTGGTTTAATTGATTAATTTACAGCTGTACCACTGTTCTGTCCATCTGCATCTTCACCTTTGTGAAGTAGTTGTGATGTATATAATGTGAGAGGACTGCCCACTCCATTACAAGATCCAGTAACTTGAAAACTAAGAAAGCTATGTTCACCAGAATGTGTTCCAGACATTTGCCCCAAGTCATTTGCTCTTTGTTTATGCAGTGGGTGGCATGATGGGAGGATCTGAACAAAGAACAAAACAGCACAGGAACAGGCCCTTTGGTCCACTAAGCCTGCAACAATTCCTATTCCTTATTTAGATCCGCTGCTTATTGTCCATACGGAATTTCTATACCTCATTCGCCTCCCAAATGTGAATAAATCCTGTGCCTCAGTATCTTCTCCAGCAACTCTCCTCCTCAAACAAAGGAACAACATTGGCCATTCTTCAGTCCTCTCGGACCTTGTCTGAGGCTAAAGATGTGAAGATATCTGTTAAGGGCCCAGGTGTTTCCACCCTTACCTCCCATAGTATCCTGGGAAATATCCCATGTGGCCCTGGGGACTTGTCTACCTTAATGCATTTCAAGACACCCAACATTTCCTCCTCCATTATGTTGACCTACCCAAGAGTATTCACACACCTTTTTTCCTGAACCCAACATCCCTCATGTCTCTCTCTGGTGAATACCAATGCAAAGCACTCATTAAGTGTCTCACCCATTTCTTTGGGCTCCAAATACACCCTCTCTTTTATCCTTCAGTGGGCCTACTATTTCCCTAGCTCCCCTCTTGCTCCTAATGTCTGGATAAAACCTTTGGATTCTCTTTAACCCTGCTGGCAAAGGTTATTTCATGGCCCCTTTTTTGCCCTTCTGACTCCCTGTTTGATCTCCTTCCTACTTTCTCTGTCCTTCAAGGACTTCATTTTTTTTTTAAAGTTGCCTTGACCTTGTGTATGCTTTCTTTATGGACTCTGCTGACAGTTTCCCTGTCATCCAGGGTTCCCAAATCCTGCCATTCCTGCCCTTAATTTTCATAGAAACATGCCTGTCTTGCAGTTTAATCAACTTGTAATTAAAAGACTCCCACAATGTTGATCTGGATTTACCCTCAAAAGCTACTCCCAACCAGCATTCTCCAATTCTTGCTTAATTTGGTTATAGTTTGCTTTTCCCCAATCTAGCACCTTCATCTGAAGTCCTCTCTTGTCCTTATCCATAAGTATCTGAAAACTCATGGAATCATGGTCACTTTTTGTAAAATGCTCCCCCACTGAATCTTTGATCACCCGGTAGGGCTCATTTCCCAATACCAGGTCCTGTATGGCCCCTTCCCTCTTTAGTCTGTCCACATGCTGTTTGGAAAAAACCCTCTTGCGCACACCTCATAATTTGCTCCCCGTCCAAACTCACGGCACTGAGAGTGCCAGTCAATATTGGAGAGCTTAAAATCATCCTCCATAACAGTCTTGTTTTCACAATTTTCCAGAACCTGACTAAATATTTCTTCTATCTCCCACTGGCAGCTAGGAGGTCAAATGTCCCCTTGTTCTAGAAGGGGAGTAGAGACAACCTAGATAATTATATGCCAGTGAGCCTTATTTCGGTTATTGCTAGAGTGTTGGAAAAGGTTATAAGAGACAGGATTTATAATCGTCTAGAAAGGAATAAGTTGATTAGGCACAGTCAACACAGTTTTGTGAAGGTTAGATCGTGCCTCACAAACATTGAGTTCTTTGAGATGGTGACCAAACAGGTGTATGAGGGTAAAGTGATTGTGGTGTATATGGATTTCAGTAAGGCATTTGATAAGGTGCCCCACTGTAGGTTATTGCACAAAATATATGGAGAAATGGGTTTGAGGCTGATTTAGTGATTTGGATCAGAAATTGGCTAGCTGAAAGAAGACAGGGGGTAGTGGTTGATGGGAAATGTTCATCCTGGAGTTCAGTTACTAGTGGTGTGTACCGCAAGGATCTGTTTTGAGGCCACTCTTGTTTGTCATTTTTATAAATGACCTGGATGAGGGCATAGAAGGATGGGTTAGTAAATTTGCAGATGACACTCCGGTCAGTGGAGTTGTGGACAGTGTTGAAGGATGTTGCAGGTTAGAGAGGGACATAGATAAGCTGCAGAGCTGGGCTGACAGGTGGTAAATGGAGTTTAATATGGAAAAGTGAGGTTTTTCATTTTGGAAGGAGTGACAGGAATGCAGAATACTGGGCTAATTCTAGGAGTCTTGTTAGTGCAGAGAGATCTGTGTCCATTTACATAGATCCTTGAAAGTCTCCACCCATGCGGATAGCGTTGTTAAGAAGGCAACAGTGTGTTAGCTTTTATTGGTAGAGGGATTTGAGTTTGAGCCACGAGGTCATGTAGCTGTAGAAAACTGCAACACGGTGTGGCTGCACTTGGAGTTTTGGGTACAGTTCTGGTCACTGCATTATAGGAAGGATGTGGAAGCTTTAAAAAGGGTTCAGAGGGATTTACTAGGATGTTGCCTGGTATGGAGGGAAGGTCTTATGAGGAAAGGCTGAGGGACTTTAGGCTGTTCTCGTTAGAGAGAACAAGGTTGAGAGGTGACCTGATTGAGACATATAAGATAATCAGAGGGTTAGATAAGGTGGAAAGTGAGAGCCTTTTTCCTCGATGGTGATCGCTGGCATGAGGGAACACAACTTTAAATTGAGTGGTGATAGATATAGGACAGACTTCAGTTAGTTTCTTTACTCAGTAGATAGGACGTGGAACACCTTGCCTGCAACAGTCGTACATCTGCCAACTTTAAGGGCATTTAAATGGTCACGGATGAGAATGGAATAGTGTAGGATAGATAGGCTTCCGATTAGTTCCACAGGTTGGTGCAATAGCGGGGGCCGGAGGGCTTGTACTGTGCTGTAATGTTCTACGTCTATGGAAGATTCCCATTACTGTGATTGCACCCTTCCTGTTTCTGGGCTCTGCCCATAATGTCTTGCTGCAAGATCTCTCTAGGGAATCCTCCCTCAAAGCAGGTGTTGTATACTTCCTAAACAGTTATACAACTGCTCATCTCTTTTGCTTCCTCCTCTGTCTTGTTTAAACCATATATATCCTGCAACCTTAAGCTGCCAATCCTGTCTCTCTTTCAACTATGTCTGTGCAACCACATCATTGCATGCATTAATCTAGGCTCTAAGTTAATCCATTTTACTTGTTTACTTGTTGAAGCAATTCAATCCACACCTCCAGTTCTGCTGAGGTCAGCAACCTGTCCTTGATTGCTTCACTGCTTAGCTATATTTGTCTTAGTCTCAAGCTTTTCCCCAGTCTCTCTACTTAATAACCTACTGCTCTGGTTCCCACCCTCCTACCCCACTAACATTAAACCCTCCCGAGGAGCACTATCAAACCTCCCTGCCAAGATATTGGTACACTTCCAGTTAGATGCAGCACATGTTCCCAGCTTCCTATATGTTTTCTCATTACCAATGTTTTATTAGGAATTTTGGCAGTTCGAATTTAGGTTGACTCCTCCAACACCCTGATCAGCCTGTGCTCAATCTCTGCAACAGCTTCTCCTTTCTCCCTACAAATCGTCCTCAGTCAGATCTTGGATCTTCTGTGTGATCCAAAGAAAGTGTTTCCTTGCGCCCCCTCAAGTTAGTTGCAAAGTGTTTCAATGTATGCATCACTCAACCACTGATATTGATGAATTGCTTACTTTCCTTTTTTTTTTGGTATCTTAACTGTACAGTGTCTTACTACTCTAATAGTTTACGTCTTACCTCTTATAATAAAATGGTGTAATATTAATGATAAATCTATTTAAAACTGTATACCATAGTACAATAATCTGTTTACAACTTTAGACCTTAAGCTTGGTTGTCTTAGATGCATCATGGTAATGTTCTTGTGTGTACTTCCTTGCAGATCTGATGCCTTAGGGCAGATTCTTCCTCAGCTGGGCAAAGACTGGACACACCCAGGGATCGCCAGACTTTATCATAAGATTCATGAGTATGTGTGGCAATGACTTCTAAGAAAAAATAATGATGCTAAGCAGTTCTGAAATGGTGGAATCTGTCTTCTTTCCTCCTTCCTCTTCCCCCTCCCACTCACCCACCCAATCTACACTGCCCTGAGGCAATATCTACTTTGTGAAATATGGTTCCATGGCACTGATTGTCTCCCAACACTCTGCCCATTGGGTCTTTATTCATTTGAGTGTTGACTGCTTGATCAAATTGAAAGTCACAATTGAGTTTGATTTCACCTGGCAGATAGAAATGTATTCTTCCAGCAGTTGTGTTGAATAGTGATCAACATAAAATGCCTGTTAAATTTAACTCTTGCATTTAAAAATGCCTGAATAAATTGTGGCATTGATCCTCAGTTAATTTTCTGGTATGTATGATTCCATAATACATTGGTTATATAAAATCACTGGATAATATTAGTAGCCCTTCATATCCCTTGGCAGTATGCAGGTGCAAATATATTCTGATTACAGGAAGAGTAAAAGCCACAAAACAGACAGCCTGCTTTAGCAAATTTTGATGTTACTTCCCAGACAATGTGCAGGTGGATTTGTCCAGCATTTGGTTGAGATTCTGCAAACAGTGTATTAACTTGATTTTGCTGAAGTGTTGAAGATCATTTCAGTTTTTTTCCATGTGATGCTTAAAAGCTTTTGAGCATTGCCTCTGGCAGCAGGCATAGCAACATTAAACTTTGGGAAGAAAGTGTGGCTCATTCATGACCAGTTATTGGAAAAGCAATCTGACAGCATCTAGCAATAAAGGTGTAGAGAAATGTAACACAGTGGTATTGTCAGCGTACTAGTGAAAGATTACCCTTTATCTGTGGATTGTGGCTCCAGGAGGTAGCAGGTAGAAAAGAGAGCTGAGGGTAATTTTCCCCAAATATTCTGGAGGTTATGTTTGAAAAGAGAGAGCATTGCTGCAGACTGGTTGGTTGTCATCAGCAAGGAATGAGTTGTTTAACCAAGTGTAAACAGTCCTTGGATTTAACCGCCTCTCTCTCCCGCCTCTCTCTCCCGCCTCTCTCTCCCGCCTCTCTCTCCCGCCTCTCTCTCCCGCTTTCTGGAGTTTCCTCAATTCATAAAGATCTGTGCTGCTTCAATTCAATTGATAAAACGATTCACAAATTTAATTTCTTCACCATTGGCCTTCAGCTGCTTAGGTTCTTAATTCTCGAATTTCTTCCATCAGCACCCCTCATACCTCTTCCTAGGACACTCCTTTCAAACTTAATATCAGTAGTTGTTTTGCCTGAATATTTCCTCAAGTGGCTCAAGGTCAAACTTTATGTAAATTATGATTTCAGTAGTTCCAAGACTACTTACTTTACCCTCAATGGTGTCCATTTTTTAAAAAAAGACCCTAACATTTTGTCACTTGACTACAAACACTCGTCTCTAGACTACTTGCAAGTCTTTGTCTTGATTGAACTATATGTAGAAAGTTTTCAAAGTAGAATACGTTTGCAATACTGTTTTTCATTTTTTAAATAGTAATAGTTGTCTATTGCTTGTGTGCATTTCTAAGTATAAACTCAATATATTAAAACTAAGATATGGAATTCTCGGAATGTTTCAACATTATATCGGTTCACCAAAAAGTAGTTACATCAGTGATATTGTGTGGAGCAGAGTCAAATGATGTACATCATAAAATAGGACAAAATATATTTAATATTTTAATTACTTCCAACAAAACTGATATTTGTCATATTCACAGATTATAGACATTATGGCTTTTCCGAGAGAAGTTCTTGACTTTTCTGAAGGCAGGAAAAATAATTTCCAAAATGTTATTGCCTAATTCCTCATAATTAAGTCCAGCTTAAGCCCATGAAGAAATCATTTAGCCATCCCCTTAACTAGAAGATGGGATGAATGCAAGATGTGACTTTTATTATTCCATAAATCCCCATTCCCTGTCCATATTTTTGGATTTTTTTATTCTTTTCAGATTTGTTTTCAGATGATGCTAAGATCCTTAGCTGCAGTAAAACACACACACTCTCTTGTGTGACTATGAAGGTAGATAGACAAAAAGCCACAATTCCAATTTCACCCAGATATAAAGTTGGGAGCTACATAGGCAAACCACAAAATAAATGCTGATTTTAATCCACTTTAACAATAGTAATTATGATGTGAAATAATTACCTTTGCACATGAACTAATTGAAGTTGTGGTGATTTTAAATGTAATCCAGTTTATTAATTATGATAGTGAAGCTTACTGTTCTGTCTGTTTTGAAGGAATGGTTATAAATTTCTGTACTGTTCTGCACGTGCCATTGGGATGGCAAACATGACAAGAGGATATTTGCACTGGGTGAATGACAAAGGAACAATACTTCCTAGAGGGCCCTTACTGCTTGCTCCTAGCAGTCTTTTTTCAGCATTTCATAGGTATGTGATAGGATTTTGAATAAATAAACATCGTTTTGCATTTGCGTGACAAAATATTGTTTCAATGTTTAAAAAGAGTCTGTTGGTGTCCATTTGAAAGTTGCCACTGATATATTGAACTAAGTTTTGCCACCAGGTGTTAAGGGAAGGTTATGTTCCCAATTCAGGGGAAGGTGGGATTCTGGCATATTACTATTGGTGTCCAATTAACAGAGGTTGCCACCAAAGCTGTGATATCCTGTTAAAAATAGTATATTACTCCAAGTTGTCAGTTGTGCAATATGTTAGAGGAGAACTTCAACTAGCATGGGTCTATTAGCGCCCGCACTTTGTTCGTAAGATATTGTAAAGCTATAAGCTTAAGAATTTTACTTGAAGCAACAACACGTTGAGACAATGCATATTTCATTTCCAAACTGACCTGCACATTATTGGATATTTGAAGAAATCCATTTCAAAGAAAATCTCCTTGTCGAGCCATGGATGATGGACAATTAAACAGCTCACTGGAGGAGAAGGTTCCACAAGTACTCCCCTCCTCAATGATGGAAGAGCCCAGCACATCAGTGCCAGAAATAAGGCTGAAGTATTTGCAGTAATCTTCAGTTGATGTCCCGAGTAGATGATCCATCTCCGCCTCCAGTGGTCCCCAGCATTATTTGCCAGTCTCTAGACGAGTGTGCTGAACAATTTAAAAATGTAAGATTTGGTTGAAACAAATAGCTGGGGTTGCATTACCATGGAACAGAAACAAATTCAAATTCGGCCACTCAGTTTAAATTTTGCCCCAGATACCAAAATCCAATCAAATTTGAATTTTACTGTTTGGAATGACACCAAACCAATGAAATGATCTGATGTTTTGGGGTATAAAACCGGACATTTTGAACAGTTAGGGAGAGAACAGCCAAGAACACCAACTAGTATAGACTGCTAGCTGAATAGCTCTCTAAAAGGTGCATATCCATAAGATATTTGTGCAGCAGAGGACCAAAGCCAACCTAGAGAAATCTACAGAGAAAGAGTGACATCCAATGACGACAACTGGGTTTGAAATTGATTTGCTGTAAATTTGAGGGAATTTATCGGACCAGCATTATAGAATGGGAGGTAAAAGATAGGTTTAAGAGAAAGGAGTTATGAATAGTTGTGGTTTTTAATGTTCTCTGTTGGACTTGAAGAATAAAATTGTTAATTTTTACTTCTGGGATGGTTCTTTGCCACTCAAAATTTAACAGATTACGGAGTGAAGTCAGCAGAGAGGTTTATCCTGTATTGTAACAACTACGTGGTGTCAAGAAAACATTGTCACAGCCTTTGCAATATCCAGTTCCTTCAATGTTCCAGCAATAGTACTGAAGAGTTGTGCTCCAGAATGTGCTGCTCTCCTAGCCAAATTGTTCCAGTACAGCTACAATACTGGCATCTACCTGACAATGTGGAAGGTTTACTCTGGTATATCCTGTACAGAAAAAGCAGGACAAATTCAAACAGGTCAATTACTGCCCCATCAGTCTACTCTTGATCATCAGTAATGTGTCATCAGCAGTGCTATCAAGCAGCACTTGCTCAGCAATAACTAACTCACAGGTGTGCAGTTTGGGTTCTGCCAGGGCCACTCAGCTCCTGACCTCATTACAGTCTTGGTCCAAACATGGACAAAAGAACTGAATTTCAAGGTGAGGTGAGAGTGACACCCTTGACATCAAGGCCACATTTGATAGTGTGCCTTCAAGGAGCCCTAGCAACACTGGAAATTGGAGCAGGTTCTCTGATTGGGGTCATACCTGACATAGGAAGATAGTTGTGGTTGTTGGAAGTCGGTCATTCTCCGTTTCAGGACATCTCTGCAGGAGTTCTTTCGGGCAGTTTCTGAGGCCCAACACCTTCAGCTGCTTCATCAATGACCTTCCCTCTATTATAACATCAGAAGTGAGGATGTTCATTGATTGGTGCTGAACATTGCACATTGAAGCAGTCCATATTTAAATACAACAAGATGTGGACAATATACAGGCTTGGGCTGACAAGTGGCAAGTAATATTGCACCATACAAACACCATGTAATGACAATATCCAATAAGAGAGATGCTAACTATCTCCCCTTGATATCTCTAGAGTTACTATTGCTGAATTCCCCATTATTAGTACCCTTGGTGTTGCCGTTGACCAGAAATTCAACTGAACACTCAGTATAATTAGTGGTTACAAGAGCAAGCCAAGGACAAAAGAATACTATGGCAAGTAACTCTCCACCTGTCTCCCCAAAGCCTGTCCAACATCTACAAAGCACAAATCAGGATTGTGGTAAAATATTCTCCACTTGTCTGGATGGGTGCAGTTCCAATGACACAAGAAACTTGGTACTATACAGGACAAAGCTGCCTGCTTGATAGGGACCACATTCACACACACCGCTACCAGTGCTTGGTTGCAGCAATATGTACCATCTACAAGATGCATTGCAGAAATTCACCAAAGATCTTTAGACAGCACCTTTCAAAGGACCAAGGCAGCAAATGCAATTGTGCTGTTCGTATGCAGGTTTCCCTTGAACCTGCTTGCCATCCTGACTTGGAAATACATTGCTGTTCCTTCAATGTCATTGGGTCAAAATCCTTGAATTCCCTTCTAAGGACATTGTGGGTCTACCTACAGCATGTGGACTGCAGTGGTTCAAGAAGTCAGCCCAACACCACCCTTCGGAAGTGCAACTCAAGACAAGCAATGAATGCTGACCAGCCAGCATTCAACACTTCCCGCAAGTGAATAAGTAAATAATTCACAGTAGAATTGGTGTTGCATGTAAGGACTATGAATTAACATTACAATTTTTAAATATACCTTCAGTCATTTGTCAGGAACAGTTTAACCCTGCTAACGGTAGTTTCCAGATAGTAACATTGGCTACACTTGAGCTGGTTTTCCTTGTAGGTACTGCTTGTTTGTTTATGCTGCTAGTAGTTGCATGACAGAAATGAGGAGGTGCTCCATTCAAAGTCAGGAAAAAAAGACTTTGTGAAAATTGAACACTGGGAAATACTTTAGCAACATATGCAAAAAAGCTTTCCTGAATAGGCAGTGGTTCAGTTCAATCACTGCATCATGTGCTCATGATATTTGTTTGATATTATACTTGTCTGGTTTCAGGGAGGTAATAGAGAAGAAACCAGAAAAGTTTAAGATTGAATGTTTGAATGACATCAAAAGTTTATTTACTGTTTACAACCAGCCTTTCTACGCTGCTTTTGGAAACCGACCAAATGTAAGTAATTGGTAGTACTGTGTACTTAATGCCTTTTACCCTATATTTTGAATCTGTAGAGACTAGATACAAATAGTACATTTTAATGTTTTTTTTTAAACAAATGCAATATTTTTCAGTTTCAAGTATAAATAAGGCTTTTTGCCCTCAGTTTTGTAATGAACAGCGCTTAGTATTTCTAGACCTCAGGGTACCAAAACAATGTAAATTTAATATTTGCTTTTTCTATCCTAATTTCTTTTAAGGATGTTTGTGCCTACAAGAAAGTAGGAGTTCCAGACTACAGAATTTTTACAGTAAATCCAAAAGGTGAACTGATACAGGAGCAAACTAAGGGCAATAAATCTTCGTGAGTATTCTGGTTAATGGAATTTCTGAAGCACTCAGTGCAGAAAAATTGTTTATTTAATAAAATGACTGAAACATGATTGTAAAGTTTTGAAAAACAATATACCAATTTTTAAAAATTGTTTAGAATCATCCAAACTGGAAAATTAAAACAGTAATTGTGACTAATTTGGGCTAACGAAATACTTTTATAGGGAAGAGTAAGTGAGTATACTATTTGCTCCTTGCAGCCATAACTGCTATGTATTTTGTTTGTCATCTGGCATGCTGTCCCCTCCTTCCATCCATGACTCCCAGCAGTACATATTTTAATTAATATTAAATTTGTCTGAGCTGAATATGCTGACACTTGACATATCCCAGCAATTAGACTTATGAAATGCTTTTTTGCAATGGGATTTACAAATTTCTTGTTGGTATGCTGCTTCTTTGATATGCTTCTGTGATGTGCTTCAAATCTTACTGCTTTCCAGCTTGGTACTTCGCTGCAATTTCAGCAATACCTGTTCCAGTATCTTTGATTCACACCTGCATTTTCACAAATGTTGTTAACTGGGAGATGTTATGACCAGACCTTTTGTCCTCAATTGATTACAGTTCCAGAATGAATACTTCAAACTGTTCAGTTCCAGGGTGAAGAGAGATGAATTGACTCCTTTATTCACCAATCCTTTTGGTTATAGGTTCATTTAGAAAGGATACCTTGTGGATACATTTCTCCCAGACCCAAGTTAGTAGTTTTTAAATAGAGCCAATTTAAAAAGATTATTCATTTCTATACATGAAAAATTAGTGACTCAACACAAATACCTCTTATTTCTAAACTTAAGAGCTCAAAGGACAAGAAGAGTTTGGAACTAAGGTCAAAAAATGTCTACAGTCCTTCAGGGTTCTGACCCATGGTTATGACAGAGGTTGTCAGTATCAAATATGGGTGTGTGAAAATGTTCAGGTCAAAAGGAAGACTTAGCTTTATATAGCATTTTCAATGACCAGACAATCCAAAGCACTTCACTGTAATTCTCTACATTATAATGACTGAGAAACCATTTGCCAGAGCTTGCTGTGTACAGAGTGTTAATGACTGCTTAACTTTGTTTTTGTAATGGTGATTAAGGGATAAATGTTGGTCAGATTAATAGTGCCATGCAATCTTTTACATTCACCTGAAAGTGCAGGTGGGGCTTAGGTTAGTGTCTCATCAATAACACTGCCTCATATTGCTTTAGAGTGCTAGGCTGTTCTCAAGTCCTGGAGTGGACTTTGAATCCATTAAGGTTCAAATAGGGCAGGCTGTGGCATAGTGCTATTGTTGCTAGACTAGTAATCCAGAGATGTAGGGAAGGTCGGCAACCTGGATTCTAATCCCACTATTGCAGATGGTGGAATTTGAGCCCAATTAAATCTGTAGATCAAAGGTCTAATGATGGCCGTGAGCTGTCATGATGTTGCTAATGTCGTTACCTGATCAACATGTGACATAGAGCAATCTGGTTGACTCTTAACTACCTTCTATGGCCAAGCCAGCCATTCACTTTGACTCCAAAGAAGTGAATTAGACCAGACTCAAACATCATCTACAACCTAAGGCTTTCACCCTACAGTTAGCATCAAGCTAGGAGATCAGCCCTGATTGAATGTGGGGAGGCATGCCAGGAGCAGCATACTTAAAACGGAAGTGTCAACCTGGTGGCGCTACAACATAGAATGACTTGGGTATTAAATAGCCTAAGCAGCAAATAATAGGGCTAAACAAGTCCATCGGCAATGGATCAAATTCAAGCTCCACCCTCCATCTAAACACATCCTCAATGTGTTTGAGAATCCACCACATTCCACAAGATGAGGCTGAAGCATTTGCAACAATCTTTGACCAGAAGTACTGAGTGGAGGATCCATCTTGGCTTCCTCTGATGTCGCCAGTGTCATAGATGCCAGGTACAAAGAAGTAACAGCACTATATGGACATGCTTGAAATTCTTCTAGATTTAGTATGAACTCGTTCATTATGTACTTAACATATGTTAGGATTTGTAGTCTTGAGAGGCATCCTTTAGCAGAATGTAGAATATTACAACACGATACAACATTGCTTTACACATGAAACAGTCCTCTTCTCACATCTTGCATGCAGCACCACAGAAATACTGAATGTATTCCTGACAAGTACACAGTACATTTCTGAAGTAATGTTTTGCTTCATATATACAGATGGAATTGACAAGACCTGTTTACATTCTGGATTCCACAAAATGTATTAGGAATGCACATTAGATAAATTGTAGGATTAAGCTTCAAACTTGTCACTGACTCACTGAAATTAATTTCATGCCTACGCTAGGAAATTAAATCGAGACAAAGGTACATTAAATCAAAGGCATTTTCTCGAGTTGCTTTCAGAAGGATATTGGCAGAATTGAGATGAATGAAGTGACAGTTGGAAGGAAAATTCCCATGATGTGACGTGGATAAGTATATTGCAAATTGTACTACTGAATAAAACAAACCAAAGTCCTATTGAGTGTTTATACTGAGGGAGTTCAGCTGATCTGAGTTTAGTGAGTTTGACATGTGCCTTTGGGCTAGAAAAGTTAAATGGTTAAATGTGAATAATGCTGATAATGATTATCCTATGACACATGATGGACGATATTTGTTTGTGTCGAAGTAGTGTTCTGCTTCCATCCCACTTCTCTCTTTCACCCCTGCCTATCCTGAGAGTTTGTTGAAAAAAGCTATACATTCCAGATTTATAGATTATGCTTTTTATTTATTTGGGGTTTAATTGAATTCCTATTTATCTTCATTGTCACATGGATGCAAATCAGATAATGTTGTTTTCCAAATAATTGCAGCAGCATTAATGGATATTTTCTTTTTCAGTAAAATAAAACCAAAAAGTGCAGATGTTGGAGATTTGAAAAACAGACAAAAAAAGTTAACATTTCAAGTCCAGTGACCCTTCTTCAGAATGCAAAGTTCTGAAGAAGGATCCACTGGACTTGTAAGTTTTCAGTCTGCTATTCATAGATGCTGCCAAATCTGCTGAGTTTCTCCAAAAATTTGTTTTTGGTTGTTTCATGTGTTTTTCAGGTTTTGTAAAGCTGCTTATAAACTCTCCTCTAATTTTAGTTACCATATTTTTCCATTTTTAGGTACATTAGGCTGAGTGAGCTTGTGGAACATGTCTTCCCTTTGCTTTGTCAAGAACAATGCTCAGCTTTCGTTTATCCAGAGTATAGCCACTTCAACTACTGGCGAGACCCACTGCCAAATATCAGTACAGAAGATCTGAATTAAGTGTAGCTAATGGTAGAACTGTCAGAAATATTGCCAATATGTTTATACTTTTTTAAAACAGTCTGATTCAGGTATGGATTAATTAAGATTATCATTTGTGTTTATGTATTAATTCTGTTGCTGTAGAAGCTTGACATTTACACAAGTGGACACCATTAATACCAGCAGAATTCTCTCAGGAATGTAGCTTTAGTGTTCATTTTACATATTGGTTGTGCCAGAAGGAAAATCAATGAATTTGAACATGAACTGTGTCTTTACTTAAGACCATTGCACATAATGTTAGCCCTCTTCCTTACAGTTGCTACTTATAGTAACTTTTTAAGAAAACAAATAGCTTGGTTTGAATTAAAATGTGAACTCAATTACCAGATATACGGGCTTTTTCTAATACTATGAAAATGGATGCCAAATATGTTGAATATAATGGAGCCTAGAAGTACTCCAAAGTCCACTCACATGCTGCAGAAATTACCCAGTTTGTACCGCAGTATCTCTCACCATTTAATGCTGCTTCACCAATGGTGGGAATGTATACCAATATTGAATTTGATTTCAGTTGTTTGAAAAGTAAATATCAATCCAATGCCACTTTCAACCTATAAATTGGATATATGGTATTAAAAGCCCTCAGTATGGAACAAGGTCCCATTTGTAATCCACCATTTTATTATAGGTTGTTGGCTATTGTGTAGTCAGGCTATTCAATACATTTTTGTTATATTTAATAACCTGTTGCCATATTTATATTGTGTACTTTCTTGTGTATGCCTTCAATTGATAAAATGTAATTCAGTGTGGTCACACCATTACAAAAGAAGTAAATGAAGGGTTTTGCATTTGAGCATTTGCACATTAATACAGCAAGTTCATTCTTTCCATGAAAGAGTTGAATAATGTGTTATGAGAACACAATTATTAAAGTTAATTACTTATATGTTCTTGAAACTTAAAATGGATGTACTATACTGGTGAATGGGAAATAATCATGATTTCTTATACCAATTGTTAATCACTTCAAACTATTTGTGCTTGAAATATTTTTGAAGGAAGAGAAGTTGTGAACTTGTGTACTGTTTTAATCACCCATGCCAATATGTGGGATATTTGAACATCCTAAAAGTTCTAAGGGGCCTCTTTATAGAAACTAGTTTTAAATCCCATTAAGGACTTGCAGAATGTTCTCAAACTCCTGTGGATATTTTTGATGAGGTTAGTTAATTAAATACATTTTCCACAGGGTAGTTGTTTTAACTTTAAGAAATTAATTGGTTGGTGATTTTTTTTTTTCCTCTGCTGATCATTTTGTATTGCTTTTTTCTGACCATGGATGTGATTTGCCCACCAGAGAAGAACTAATGTATTAAAATTCAATTTATAGTTTTTGTGTTGTCATTTAGGATAACCACAGCACAGTTGCTTTGTCCAGCTTGGATTAGTGATTAAAAATTAACAGCAATATATCAGTATTATATGTCAGATTGCGAATCAATCACATCCTGTATTTAATTTGGTAGTAAACATAATGTTTGAGTTTGTATGTATGCATGCATAAGCTTTTTTTTTGCTGTGATACATCTCATCACATAATCATGGAATAAATCGTGACATCAGAAACCTACATAGTATTTTTTGTAGTCTGCAGTGTTAGAATGCTGTCAACAAACAATATTTGTGTATAGCAGAATAGATTTGAAACTACAAATGTCTGATTATTCTTTAATGTTGTCCATATGTTGAGAGGATGCTGATCACACCTGTAACTTTCCAGTCTGTTTTTGTTGTTGGGTCATGGTTCGACAATGAGTAAACTCATGCAAAGTTAAAAGTCACGCAACACCAGGTTATAGTCCAACAGGTTTAATTGGAAGCACACTAGCTTTCGGAGCGTTACTCCTTCATCAGGTGGTAGTGCAGGGCTCAATCCTAACACACAGAATTTATAGCAAAAATTTACAATGTGATGTAACTGAAATTATACATTGAAAAACTGATTGTCTGTTAAGCCTTTCAGCTGTTAGAATACCATGATAGTTTTATTTCTTTCATGTGTAAATCACAAAACCTTTTTTTAAAAAAAAGTTGCATTCTCGGGTTAGCTGTTAACAATGGTGATAGCTAGACAATATGTTGAAGGTGTTGGCCCCTTGTGTTCTTTCTCTATGCCATGATGTTTAGATTGATTCTAATTTAAAAAGTGAGATATTTCCGTTATCTCACTTTTTAGATTAGAATCAATCTAAACATCATGGCATAGAGAGAGAACACAGGGGGCCAACACCTTCAACATATTGTCTAGCTATCACCATTGTTAACAGCTAATCCGAGAATGCAACTTTTTTTAAAAAAAGGTTTTGTGATTTACACATGAAAGAAGTGAAACGATCATGGTATTCTAACAGCTGAGAGGCTTAACAATCAATTTTTCAATGTATAATTTCAGTTACATCACACTGTAGATTTTTGCTATAAATTCTGTGTTAGGATTGAGCCCTCCTCCTCTACCACCTGATGAAGGAATAACGCTCCGAAAGCTAGTGTGCTTCCAATGAAACCTGTTGGACTATAACCTGGTGTTGTGATTTTTAACTTTGTACACCCCAGTCCAACACCGACATTTCCAAATCATAAACTCGTGCAGTAAGAGAAGTGCTAGGGTCACATACTGTAAAAGATGCAGGTTTCACTAATCCTTAATCCAATGGTCATTTTTCAAAAACACCAGCTGAATAATTTTATTAAATAGTACAATACCAAGTCATCTTACACCATATAAGCCAAATTAGCAAAATATAGTCCTGTAAGAGACTGAGTTTTAGCCTGGGGTAGTAAGCTGGAAATTGAGCCCTACTATTCCTGGAGTCATTTCAAATGTTAGAAGTTAATGAAACAACCAAAAATCACATTTTGCCCTTGACTGCTATCCTAGACAAAACCAAACCAGGTTCTTCAGTATCAATTTAAAAAAAAACTATTTATTGTCACAATCTTAACTTTAACAAGAATAGTAAAAGAAAAAAAAAATTCTAATTTGTATTTTAAACTTCATGCCTTTTTAAAACTCTGCTCCACCAACACATGCATGTGCGCACACAAGAAAAAAAGCATTAATACTGAATGGCAGGAAACAAAACAAAAGTCAGAACAGAGTTCTGTATTAACAGTCCAAATCTCACAACTAGATGGGTTGGTTTCACAATCCTTTTGATTCTTCAATTATGCTTCATTGTTAGGTGCACAGCCATGATCATTATTCAGTTCATTGGTTGCTTGGTTGGACCTGTTTTTTTTTGGTTGTATTTGGGTTTTGGGCTTCATTCTTTGTTTCTGAAGGTGGTTTTTCTACTCTTCAAGAAAACTTACAGTGCAACTTTTACACAAAGGGGAGAAAGAAATATTGATACAGCAGTTTTTAGTAGTTTTTGATTCTCTTTGTTTCACTCCCCTGTTGAACTGCAGCTTGACTGTGCAGAACTCTCCTGATCCCATAGTAAATGGTGCCAATTTGTCTGAACTCCATTTTCCTAATAAGTAACATTTTTCATATGCATCACTTAGCTTCACTTGCTTTTCCAAGCTGCAAACAACTCCTTTTACAATCTAACCTGTTTGAAATCATTATCCATTTTTCTAATCTTCGGTCTGTAGTCCAAAAATAAAAAAGGTGCACATATTAAATACCTCAACTCTTAGGAACAGAACATTCTTTTAGCTCTGGGCATTTAGTCTCTTACTCTAAATCAAAATACAATTAATGTAGGTTAAACTCTTATCTGTGTCCACACCTTCTCTTGGAATGGAAAAATCAAATTCATTTGATTCCACAATAAATTCTTGTTCATCAGCATCTAAAATGACATTGGCTTAGATCTTGCAGCCCAGTTAACTCAAAGGAATCAAATCATCAGAATGTTCCTGCATTTCTAACTGAAATACCTCCAGTATTCTTTCTTCTTTCAAGTCATCCTCAAACTGAAGTAGAAACATTTTCCTATGTACCTGTTTTCAGATCTGTTTCCCCATTTTCAGTTGCAATTGCTTCACGAATGTTCACTTCCTCAGATTAGAAGAGAAACCAGATTGATTCAAGTATTTGTTAAACAACATTACTACTTTCAGTTGAGCATTTATTGTTTTGAACTACCACAGACTCAAATTATTTTAAGGTTTGCTATCTGCCTGTTATTCCGAGCTACATATGTCCATTTTGTTTGCAGCAGCATCTAAACTTGCTGAATGTTTTATTTCATCCAAAATCTTTCTGCTGATTGAACTATATATTAGAGTGAGGGATTTGAATCTATTGCTTTCAGTTCCAGTTCTAGGTTTGATTCTAATTGAATTTGAAGTGCAAAAATCAATTACTTGTCCTACTTTAATGATCTGAGTTTGGGCCTTGTTACTTTACATCGGAGCAATGAGGGAATTTCTCTATTTTAATGCCTACATCCAGCATTTTGGGAAATATTGATATAGAACATAGAACAATACAGCACAGAACAGGCCCTTCGGCCCACGATGTTGTGCCGACCATTTGTCCTAGCTTAAGCACCCATCCATGTACCTATCCAATTGCCGCTTAAATGTCACCAAAGATTCTGACTCTACCACTCCCACAGGCAGCGCATTCATGCCCCCACCACTCTCTGGGTAAAGAACCCACCCCTGACATCTCCCCTATACCTTCCACCCTTCACCTTAAATTTATGTCCCCTTGTAACACTCTGTTGCACCCGGGGAAAAATATGACTGACTGACTATAGTTTGACAAATCTATGTTGGATTCTAAAGAAGACCAAGAGGTAAAACTGCTATATCTTATAATCAATCTATCATTCACAGGTGCCTCTATTCATTACAGTATAGGTAGGATTATCATATAATCATTGTGGAAGTGAAGTCCCATGATTGCATGGAGAATACCTTCTATTGTGTATGGAGTCGATTCAGAACAGTTGTAGCATCTTAAAATTGGTCATCCGTAAGCTGCTGTGGATTATCACAATAATATTAAACTTCAATCTGATCCTGATGTCCTGGTGTATTCCTTAAATCTCCCATTATCATCAAATTACAGGATTAACCCTGGTTCAAAGAATAGTTCAGGAAAACATGCCAGGAGTGCACCAGGCATAATCCTAAAAAATGAGGTGGCAATCAGGTAAAGCTACAACATAGGACTATGTGCCTGCCAAATAATAAAGGCAAATCAAAACGCTGCAGTGTGCTACATCCCGTGATGCATGTTTAAATGCCTATCAAAAACAACTAACAGGAAGCAGTGTCTCCACAAAACTCTATCCTCAAAAACAGGAAAACCTATCAGTGAGTAAAGACAGAACTGAAGGATTTGCAAGCAGGCACTGCCAAAAGGATAATCTAATCCATCTCTCGCTCGCACACCAGCTTCCACCCCACTGCCCCTCTCAAATGTCCCCAGTGTCACATGAAATGCCAGTCTTCAGTCAATCTGATTCACTCCACTTGATACAAAGAAATGGTTGCAGGCTCTGGATGCAGCTGTGTTGAGGGCCATGGTTTGGGTTTTGTCTGGGCTATCAGCTTCTGGACTCAACACTGCTCCAATCATAGGCAAAAGAACTGAGTTACTGTCCTTGACATCAACCTAGAGTTTGAAATAGTGCAGCCTCCGAGATATAAAACTGAAATCAGTGGTCATCTGCGTGAGGAAAACTCTCTCCTGGGTGGACTTGTACTTGGCACCAAGAAAAATGATTGTGTTATTGAAAGCTAATCATCTTCGTCCCAGGATATTGCTGCAGTTGTATCTCAGTAGTGTCTTAGCAGCTGAAACATTTTGAGCCTTTGTCACTGGCCCTTCCTCAATTTGGCAGTGGGCATGCCCACCATTCATGGTTTAACAGAGATTAAAGCAGTATGTCAATATGCATCCATACTTGGACATCATTCAAGTTTAGGCTGGTAAGTAACCAGTAATATTTGTATTACACAAGTACCAGATGAATCAACACATCTAACAAGAAAACCTACTTTGAATGTCAACAGGAGATAGTTAGTTATTACCATTACTGATTTCCTTACTATCCACATAAGCGAAGCCTTTAGGAGAGGTGAAAATGTAAAGTGATTGGTCTAGTAGTTCACAACCCCCAGGTTAATGTTCTGGGGCCATGTATACTAATTCCATCACTGTAAAAGGGAGATTAATTAGGTAGTAATACAATGCTATCAGGCAAGATGGAAATATAACTCAGCATTTGGCAAGCATCTCCTTATTTTGTTTCAGGATGCAAAATTTTGTCAAAGTTGATTCCATAAAAGTAATATTTTAAGACTTATATAGTTCATTATCTTGAATGGGTACACTGCTCTTTAGCAAACTCTTGATATCACTTCCCTTATTTCTATCATGAGTATTGGAAGCAAAAGGATTGTTTATAATGCTCTTAAGCATGTAATTACCAGGCAGGGGTGTATAATTCAGAAAATGAAAAACATATTTGTTGCAATGCTAACATCCCATATGTCAATTAGCTAAAAAATCTAACTAAAATGCTTGATGTGAGTCAACTTGACAAACCATCAGCCAGCCGTTCCAACTTGCCCATCACTGACGACAGGGTCACTGGTCTATAGTTCCTTTACTTGTCCTTACCACTTTCCTTAAACAGTGGCACCATGTTAGCCAACCTCCAGTCTTCCGGCACCTCATCTGCGACTATCGATGATACAAATATCTCAGTAAGATGCCCAGCAATAACTTCTCTAGCTTCCCACAGAGTTCTAGATTAGACCTGATCAGGTCCTAGGGATTTATCCACTTTTATGCATTTCAAGACATCCAGCAATTCCTCCTCTATAATATGGACATTTTTCAAGATGTCACCATCTATTTCCCTACATTCTAAATCTTCCACAGTAAATACTAATGCAAAGTACTCATTTAGTATCTCCTTCCTCTCCTGCGGCTCCGCACAAAGGCCACCTTGCTGATCTTTGAGGGACCCTATTCTCCCCCACGGTACCCTTTTACTCTCCTGATTTCTCTCAAGTATACTCCTCCTGCCTTTATACTCTAAGGATTCACTCATTCTATCCTGTTTATACCTGACTTGCTTCCTTTTTCTTAACCAAACGCTCAATTTCTTTCGTCAGCCAGCATTCCCTATACCTACTAGCCTTTCCTTTCACCCTAACAGGAATATACTTTCTCTAGACTCTCGTTATCTCATTTCTGAAGGCTATCCATTTACCAGCTTTTATTTGCGAACTTCTGCCTCCAATTAGCTTTTGAAAGTTCTTGCCTAATACCCATCAAAATTGGCCATCCTCCAATTTAGAACTTTCACTTTTAGATCTGCTCTATCCGTTTCCATTACTGTTTTAAAAATAATAGAATTGTGGTTGCTGGCCCAAAAGTGCTCCCCCACTGACACCTCTGTCACCTGCCCTGCCTTATTTCCCGAGAGTAGGTCAAGTTTTGCACCTTCTCTAGTAGGTACATCCACATACTGAATCAGAAACCTTTCTTGTACACACTTAACAAGTTCCTCTCCATCTATAACACTGGCAGTCCCAGTCTATGTTTGGAAAGTTAAAATCCCCTACCATTACCACTATTATTCTTACAGATAACTGAGAATCTCCTTACAAATTTGTTTCTCAATTACCCTCTGACTATTAGGGAGTCTATAATACAATCCCAATAAGGTGATCATCCTTTTCTTATTTCTCATTTCCACTCCAATAACTTCTTTGGATGTATTTCCAGGAATATCCTTCCTCAGTACAGCTGTAATGCTATCCCTTATCAAAAATGCCACTCCCCCTCCTCTCTTGCCTCTTTTACTGTCCTTCCTGTGGCATTTGTGTCCTGGAAGATTAAGCTGCCTGTCCTGTCCATACCTGAGCCAGGTTTCTGTAATTGCTATGATATCCCAGTCCCATGTTCCTAACCATGCCCTGAGTTCTTCTCCCTTCCCTGTTAGGCCTCTTGTATTGAAATAAATGCAGATTAATTTATCAGTCCTATCTTGTTCTCTGCTTTGTCCCTATTTGCCCTGTTTGACTTGCCTTTGTTCTCAACTGTATCAGTCTCAGATTGATCTCTTTCCTCATTATCTCCCTGCTCCCTCCCTTCCCCCACCTTTCTAGTTTAAATCCTCCTGAGCTGCTCTAGCAAATCTCCCTGCCAGTATATTAGTCCCCTTCCAATTTAGGTACAATCTGTCTTTGTGCAGGTCACATCTACCCCAAAAAAGCTTCCAATGATCCAAAAATGTGAATCCTTCTCCCATACACCAGCTCCTCAGCCTTGCATTCATCTGTCTATCCTCCTATTCCTGTCCTCACTCGCTCGTAGCACCGAGGTTAATCCAGATATTACTACTCTCGAGGACCTTTTTTAAATTCCTGCCTAACTCTCTGTAATCGCCCTTCAAAATCTCAACTTTTTCCCTTCCAATGTAGTTTGTTCCAATGTGTACGATGACCTCCTGCTGGCCCCTCTTCCCCCTTGGGAATATTCTGCACCGTCTCTGAGACGTCCTTGATCCTGGCACCAAGGAAGCAACACACCATTCTGATTTTTCGCTGCTGGCCACAGAAACGTCTGTCTATACCTCTGACTAGAGAGTCCCCTAACACAATCGATATCTTGGAACCCGACATACCCCTCATTGCATTTGAGCCAGTCTCAATACCACAAACTTGGCTGTTTGTGCTATGTTCCCCTGAGAATCCATCACCCCGTACATTTTCCAAAACAGCATACTTGTTTCAAATGGGGATAGCCACAGAAGACTCCGGCACTAACTGCCTATCTCTCTTACCTTTCCAAGAGTTAACCCATCTATGTGACTGTATCTGCAACTTTTCCTCCTTCCTATAACTATCATCCATCAGATCCCCTTGCTCTTGTAAATTCCTCATTGCCTCTAACTTTCTCTCCAACCAATCCATTCAATCAACGGCATTTATTGCAGATATAATCCTCACTAACTCAAACTCTCCCAAAACTCCCACATCCAACAAGAAGAGCATATCACTCTACTAAAGGCAATTTTTGCTTCTTTCAATTTACTGACCCAGAAAATAGCACTGTCTTATTCCTCTACAAAACACTACTCCAGGTTAAGTTAATACTTATGGCTTATTTTAAATTTAATCAAGAGACATATCTCAATAAAACATATAATCAAGAAAGAACCCACTCTACTCACTACTGCAGACTTACCCTAAGGCCACGCTTAAAATATATACTTATCTGTTTCTGTGCTGTGACTTCTCCCAAACAGGTTCCTCCAAGATTAGTTGTGAATTTCACTGTTTGTTAATTTTCCCAGATGCACTCCCATGTCCAGCAATGCATGAATTCAAACAGCAAAGGCAGTAACTGTGCAGGTTCACTGCTGTCAGTTAGCAATGTGGGTTTCTTTCTCTCTCTCCCCTGCACTGACCTCACCGTATGCTTCCTTTGTTTGTACTGCTCCCTTTTAAAGTGCTGATGTTTTGACTTTGTTTTAGAACTTTGGAGAAAAAAAAATGCAACAGCATATAAAACAGTAATTGCTCCTCCTGGAATTTGAGGAAATCACCTCCAACACCTAAAATATCTCAAAAAAGGAGCAACTGTTACAGCAAGAAATTTTTCCCATCCTCTATCTTGGATTACATGTTTTGGATTGATTTGTCAATTGCTTAGATTCATCGTTCAAGGCCATAACATTTGCATCTGCAGTTAGTAGTATATTGATAGAGACTGAAATAATTCCAATTATTTTATTAATGACAAATGGCACATATATGGTAGTTAGAAAATCTGTAACAATACAAAAAGTATGTATGTGTAGATAATGAATATTAGATTTGCCCACTTGTTTTGCATAGCAGAATAAATATTTATTTGAATGTCTTACCCAAGCCTCTGTAATCTAACCTGAAGAGAATTTTCTTGGTTAGAACAGAGATTTTTGATAAAAGAGAATCTAAAGTATCTTATGTTTGGAATTCCAAATATTGTTAAATACTTTTAGGTGAACATTCGTTCAGCTGGGAAAAAAAGTCCAACTTTTAAAAATCTTCTTTAGAACACTTACTTTATAAAATCTGTATTATCTGCTCCATAGGTGACAGATTTTAAAAATATATTTAATGTTAATAAAATGGGATGTTCCTTAAATAGTTAAAAGATTCACTTAATGTACAAGACATGTGCTTGTTGCTTTCTGTGGGTCCAATGTTTAATCTGTGAATTGGATGTGTTGGTTATAATTACTGGTATACTGTCTTTGAAAACTGAACTTAAAACAATTGATATTCCAATTCACTTTCAGTCAAATATTTGTAGTTTAGAGTGTTATCTTCAAATAAATTATACTCTTAAATTAACCAAAAATCAAAATTCATAGGTTTGGAAATTTGAAACCAAGATGGTGATCAGTCATCATGTGTGGAGAGAACAGATGGATGACATTTAAAAATTTCTGTCCTAACAAGAAGGTGCACCTTAACATTTTATTCAATGGTGTTCTGTCTTAAAAGAAGAAGCCCTGCTGAACTTGGTCTGCTGGTTAGTATTGAAACACTGAAAGAAATAAAAAGATCATTGAGTGAACAAACAAAATAAGTTTTTCAAATTCTTACCTGGAGGATTGTCTGAAAGTAGAACCTTTCTTACTTGTAATTATCTTTAGAATGGTGTAGATGAATTTTTCATTCACTTCTGTAAACAGTACAGTAGCTTTGAGCTGTGATGAACACATTGTCCTGGCTACTAATCAAATTTTAAAAATTGTTTTTATGTTCAATTGAGAGCTTTCCTGATGATTTATATTGAAACTTTTGTAGGTGAGTTGACTTAAAGTATGTCTAGTTGGATATTTAACTTTTTCATGATACTGATCTCTGATGTTCATATTGAAAATGAGCAATCTAGAACTACATTAATAATTTCTAAAACTGGTAATACAATAGATAGTAGTCACTTTACATTCATTGAGAAGTATTCATTATTTCATTTGAGGATGGCTGTGGAATACATAAAATAAATGTCATGGTAACCCAGTCCTGAGTTAGTTACTATGTGATCGATTAATCAGACTATTTTCCAGCTTCTAGCATTTCCTGTATCACGCACCATAGCTGATTTTGCTTATTCCAAAGCTTATACAAAACAGAAAATGTAATTATTCCAATATTATGTTGACCTCTTCCTGTCATCAGCAAATTTAGCAGTTCATAAGAATCACTCACCGACTGTATACATTTCATACTTCATATTTTCTACATCTATTAATAATAAAACTTCTCTGCATCCTGTACTTACTAAATTAATTTTTCTAATAGCTTGTGAATCACTACCCCACAATACTATGTTTGCAGAAGGCCATGAGAGATTTACTCTGTGCTGTTTTTCTTAAGAGTTCTCTTGTAACTTTGACAATTACATAAAGGAGATAATATGTGATACTTGTAATGAGTCAGTCAAAGAGGGATTAAGGTTGCTGCTTACATTCTCTGATCCTATACACCTAAATGCAAAGTCATGGATCTAACAGAAGGAAATGAAGTACGGAGGTCTAAACATGTTAAATTATTACTTCTAATTCTTTCTCCTACCTCTAGAATTATTTTGGAGTTTTACTTCAAAACAAATTTATTTGATATCTTCCTGATCTATCTAGTGCCAAAAAGCTATCATTTATAAAATCCTGAGTAATGGATCAATGGTGTAAATAAAATAAAGACTGCAACAAAAACCAACAATTAGATACAGTTCAAGGCAGACGCTTCTGAAATCTCAACTGTAATATGGTTAATAATTAAACATTTCTCATTGTTCATTTAAGTGGGGGTGGTGGTGGCATTTTGAATAACTGGTCAGTGACAAATGTGAAAAACAATTCTATTTGCCAAATTATAAACATTCTACCCATCACAAGTATAAAAAGCTAGCCAATTGAATAAAATAATTTAAAAAATTAAACTACTGTTGTTTTCATTGTACATATAAATTGTTTTACCATTGTTAAGATTAGGAATATCACAATTACCCTTCAGTCTTTTATTGGAGATACCTGTGTATTAGTGTATTGTACTAACAATCTATTGATAAAAGTTGAAATAATTGGAAAAGCAACAATTAAAACAGTAAACATAAATATTTTGGGTTTTATAAATCCAGTGCTAGGAATTAATAGAACTTTATGGACACAGTCCACTAAAAAGGATTAACTTTATTTGTCTTATTGGAAATATATCTCTCTTAAAAGAACAATGTATGCTATTACTAGTTTAGGTCTAAATAAGTCACATTGAGGTTTATTCATAATTGTAGCTTGTTGAATTGGTATTTTATAAAATAGAAGTACTTTCTTTGACCGTGAATCCCAGAAATTCAGGAAAATCTACATCCTCTTCAGATTTTCCTTTGCCCCAATCAGTGTATTTCAATCTCCTCTTTGTTCAACATTCTTCTACTTGGCTAGCTCTGAGAAGATGTTTCATACAGAAGAGTCCCACTGAAAGTTGAGTACATCTCATCTGTGTCAACCAGTTTACCATCGATCACTATGACACTGACTTCATCTTCAGCTTTTAGATTCAGGATCAGATTGAAGATTCCAACACCTCCACAAGTCTGTCTTCCCATAAGGGGCCTCTGAGATTCCAGCAGTTCTATTCGATAGCCAGAAGTATCCATCTGCATGATACTTTGATTAGAGACTGACAGGATTGCTTCAATATGCTCATTTCTTTGAGGAGCAAGGACTGCAGTGACGAGATACTGTCCTTCAAAAGGAGCTGTAAATACACCTAAGATAAAGTCAACAAAGAAAGATTATGACAAGATATTCCTTGATCAAAACTGGTTCATGTTTCTATGAATCTATCATCTTTTAACATGTATACTGTTAAAATCATGAACCACTGTTAAACCGTGATTATTTTTCCTTATCACTTAAATACATCTTGATTTTGTGATCATGTAAAATTGGAGTTGGTAATTTAATACATCTTTATTTTGTGATCATGTAAAATTGGAGTTGGTAATTTTAAATCTCTTGTGAATCGTATGATACAGATGAGGCCCCCTTGGCCCATCGACTCTACACCAACAAAAAAAAAATACTCTAAACCCTCTATTAGTCCCACTTTCCAACACTTTGCCCATTCTTTTGAATGTTATGACATTTCAAGTGTTGGCTAGCCGGGCCCTAGGGTATAACGTGCTGTGGGCCTTGGGGTTAACTATGCTAGCGAGTTTTGAGAAGGTTTGTAGTTCAGGTTGAAGTTCCAAATGTAGGTTTGCTCTCATCATTCAGAGGCTTACTGAAGATGTTACCTAGTAGGGTGATGAAACATCTGAAAATGAACCTTCCAGCTCAGCGAGCAAACCCGCATCCCGTAAACTATGCTCTGGATTTACATTCCTGACTCTACTACTATCCCAGGCAGTGCATTCCAGATTTCCCACTCTTTGGATGCTACTTCCCTCTCAAATCTCATGAAAACCTGCTGTCTTTTATTTTAAAATGATGCCCCTTGGTTATTTACCCTTTAATTAAGGGGAACAGCTGCTTCACATCCACACTGTCCATGCCCTTTGTATTCTAATACACCTCAATGAGGTCCCCTTTCAACCTTCTTGGCTTCAAAGAAAACAACCCAAGCTTATTCAGCCTCTCTTCATAGCTAAACTGCTCCATCCAGGTAACATTCTAGTGAATCTCCTCTAGCACAATCACATTCTTCCTTCAGTGCGGTGACCAGAATTGGACATAGTACTCCAGCTGTGGCTGAACCAAAATTCTGTACAATTCCAACATGACATCCTTATTCTTATAATCTATGCCACTGATAAAAACAAGTGACGCACATGTCTTCTTAACCACCTTATTAACCTGCCCTGCTGTTTTCAGGGATCTGTGGGCAAGCACCCCAAAATACCTCTATTCATCTGAGCTTCCTAGTGACACATGGAGTGCAGCGTGGGCAAGTGTGAGGTCATGCACTTTGGTAGGAAGAATAGTGGCGTGGACTGTTTTCTAAATCGGGAGAACGTTCAGAAGTCTGAAGAGACTTGGGAGTTCTAGTCCAGGATTCTCTCAAGGTAAACTTGCAGGTTGAGTCAGTAGTTAGGAAGATAAATGCAATGATGGCATTTATTTTGACAGGACTTGAATATAAAAGCAGGGATATACTTCGGAGAGTCTATAAGGCTCTGGTCAGAACACACTTGGAGTATTGTGCGCAGTTTTGGGCCCCATACCACAGGAAGGATGTACTGGCCCTGGAGTGTGTTCAAAGGAGGTTCACAAGAATGGTCCCAGGAATGAAAAGCTTAACATATGAGGAACATTTGAGGACTCTTCATCTACACGCAAGAGTTTATAAGGATGAGGAGGGATCTAATTGAAATATACTGAATAGCCTAGTCAGAGTAAATGTTGGGAAGATGTTTCCATTGGTAGGACAGACTCTGACCTGAGGGTACTGCCTTTGAGTAATGGGAAGACCTTTTACAATGGAGACAAGGAAAACCTCTTCATCCAGAGAGTGGTGAATCTATGGAACTCATTGCCACAGAAGGCCGTGGAGGCCAGGTCATTGAGTATATTTAAGATGGAGATGGATAGGTTCTTGAGTATCAAGGATTATGGGGAGAAAGCGGGAGAATGGGTTTGAGAAACTTATCTGCCATGATTGAATGGCGGAACAGATTCAATGAGCTGAATGGCCTAATTTCTGCTCCTATGTCTTATGGTCTAAATTGCAAAGTTATTCTGGATCCCATGTGCTTTTACCTTCTTTATTAGTCTCCCATATGGGACTTTGTCCATGTCTTTGCTGAAATTCATATTGACTACAATTCATCTACACACCTGGTCACCACCTCAAAAATTCAATTCAATTTATTTGGCATGACCTCCCTGTGACAAAGCCATACTAACTATCCCTGATGAAACCTGGCCTCTCACAGTGGAGATTAATTCTTTATTTCCAAATTTTCTCCAATAGTTTCCCTACCACTAATGTGAGGCTCAATGTTTTGGAATTCCCTGGTTTATTATTACCACCCTTCTTGAAAGGTGAAACCATATTAGCTGTCCTCCAGTCCTCCGATACCTTCCCTGTGGCTAGAAAGAAAATAAAGATTTGGGTCAGAGCCCCTTTAACTTCCTCCCTTCACCTATCACAGCCGCTTGGAATACAACTCATCTGGAACTCGGTATTTGTCCATTCTCTTGTACAACTCTTGGGTGAAGGCCATCAGTTTATCATATGCTGTAAATACCTTATGAAATCACAACCCCTAGTTGCTAGTAGCAAATGTGATTTCTTTCATTGTCTTCAAGGAAAGAAGAATCAAGAAACATGTAAAACAGGATGTCAACACTATTGGCTGCTTTACACAAAAACAAAAGACAAGATATTGCAATTGCTAGAAATTCAAAATAAAAATGCAATCCATCAGAGCTAACCTTCCCTGTTCTCTTCATCCACTCCTTTTCTTGCCTCATGGCTCAATTAAAAACTATTTCTAACTTGTAGTATGACAAGGTTCCTGACCTGAAATATTAACTCTATTCCCACAGAACCTGCAATAATCTGCTAAATCTTTTAAGCATTTCATACTTTTACACATGTCTCCAAGACAAGGTCTATTTCAATGTATCTTCCATTTGCATCAGCCTGAAATTGTGTTTTTGTTAATGCAATTGCAAGCTGATTTTTTACTTACTGAATACTTTTGTCTGTGCACTGTCATTGGCATTAATTTGTTTGTCACTGCAAGGGAGTTTGTCATTATTCATTTATGATCCACAACTGACATAAGAAGGTCCAATTTCTACTGATAAGTAATGTTGCTAAGGGTTGTGATTTGATAATGTATTTATAGCATATGATAAACTGATGGCCTTCACCCAAGAGTTGTACAAGAGAATGGATGCATTGATGATTATCTTTCAAAATGATAATTCAGCAATGGTGGCTGCATTTTGGAAAGTTGTAAATATAACCCCACTATTTAAAAAAGGGAGAGAATGCAGATAAGTATAGCCCTTTTTATCTTGATGTCAATATTAGGAAAAATAATAAAATGTGATTATTGGATAATTAGAAAATAATTGTCTGATTCGGTAGTGTCAACATGGATTTAGGAAAGGAAAATCATGTTTGATAAACTTGATATACTGTTTTGAGGATGTTACCAGCAGAGTAAATAAGGAGAAACCAGTGGCTGGCATGAAACTGGATTTTCAGAAGGACTTTGATAAAGCCTTACAGAGGAAGTTAGTAAACAATATTAAAATCTATCATTGGATTGGGAGTAACATACTGGCATGAATTCGCCTGGAGGCCCACTGAAGATGTTACCTAGTAGGGTGATGAAACGTCTGTAAATGAACCTTCCAGCTCAGCAAGCAAACCTATATCTATGAATTGAGGATTAGTTTTTCATATTTCTAAGTTTGCAAATTGAGAGTTGTGAGGATGATGTAAACAGGCTCCAAGGGGATTTAGAGTCTGAATGAGTGGGCAACAGCATTACAGAATGGAATATAATGTGGATAAGTGTGAAGTAATCCACTTTGGTTGGAGGAAGAAAAGTGCAGAGTATTTCTTCAATGATGAGATATTGGAAAATGTTGGGGTCCAAAGGGACCAAGAATCCTTGTTCATGAGTATGTAGGTTCTTTAAGCAATTTGTAAGGTAAACTGTTTGTTAGCCTTTATTATAATAGCATTTGAGTGCAGGAGCAAAGAACTCTTGCTTTAATTATATAGAGTGATGAAGACCACATATGGCTCTGGTCCCTATACCCAAGGAAGAATACACTTGCAACTGAAGGACTGCAGCAGAGGTTCATCTGACTGGTTCTGGGATAATGCGACTGTTATATGAGAAAAGTTGAGTTAACAGAGTTTGCATTCTATGGAATTTAGAAGGAAGAGAGGTAATCTCAGAAATTTAGCAAATTCTGAGAAAGATAGACAGAGTAGGTATAGAATGAATGTTTTCCTTAGCTGTCGAGTTTTGAATTAAGCAATAGGGTCTCGAAAGTCAAGCCATTGAGGACTGAGAGGAGGAAGGCTTTCTTCATTCAGAGGCTTGTAAATTTTTGGAATTCTCTACAGCAAAGGCCTGTGGAAGCTCAGTCATTAAGTAAGTTCAAGACAGAGATTGATTGATTTCCATTAACTAACGACATCAACAGATATGGGGTAGTGCAGGGTTTTGATGTTGAGGTACAGGATTGGCCATGATCCAAAATGGTGGAGCAGTCTTGAGGGACTGAATGACTGACTCTTGCTCCCAAGGCCCATGTGAAGTAAGACTCACTGCCCAAATGCAATTTCATACTTAAAAACAAAAGTAGGAATGAAAATACTTTTCTTTTCCATTTCTCTGGGCAATAAAATCACTTGCCTTGCTTATCAGGAAACCTCTGGTTAGGAAACCATTGTTTAAAAATTATACAGTTCAAAGACTATCTTCAAAATTCTGCTATGGTGCTGGCTCCTGTATGAAATCTTTCCCAAGAATTTTTCCTCATTATATTAAATGTTCAGACTGCTGCTGATGTGGAATAGCATCATCAGATATGACGCAAAGGAGGCTTCAAAAATGTTAGAAAACTTGAGCTTCATGAGAGAAATTAATTCCAGCAAGGTTTGTCTTGCTCCTTGTTGCAGAGTTCAGAATTTTGTGGGGAACTAAATGAGGCCATAATACTCAAGTAATGGCTGTCAGACATGTTTACTCTCTGAAAATGATTCCTAACCAGGCCTTTTTTTCTGTTTCTGTGCACTTGACCCAGTAAAGAAGAATTCCCAGCTTGGTGAACCCATGCTTTAAACAACCACGCCTCCCCATTTCCAGAACAGAATGAGAGACAGCTGGATTGGAAATTAGACCAAGTAACCCAGAGAAAACTGTTGAATTCTGAGGTGACTTGGATTGAATGCCTGTCTCTCAGTTCCAGCATTGTGCCCAAAATCAAAAAGGTTAAAACAAAAGTATTCCTGTAGCCTTGCATCTTATACTCAGCTGACTTACCCTCACCATTCACGCAGACACCATACTCTATCATGCGAACCCATAATGTCCTGAACCATGCCCTATAGCCCCACACACCACCCTCTACCCATTTTCATTGTCCTCAAACCTCATTACCAACTGATCGCACCCATACTTTCACTGACCTCCCTCCCCACTTCACCGACCATGTTGACTCACCTGTTGTTCACTAGCACCTATACACATGAGAAAATATAATGTTCTATAACTTAAAGTTATGTATAACCAATTTACTGTATTGAGAAAAGCACTTCTATTATATTGTTAGCACTCCTGAAGGATTCCTGATTTAGCAACCGTCAGCATCGCTCCCCCCCAGCCAAGCTCTCCAATGAGAGAAACATTCAAGAGAAATACACTGAGAATGAACCTGTTCTTCAGCTGACACTCTGGGTTCTACACAGTGCAGTTACCAAATGGCCTGTAAGTGGAGACAGCTCCTCAGTTCAGTGGCTGGCTATCTCCAGGAACTTGCCACACATGAAGCCTGGGCTGTCACAGAAACAACCGCTGAAATTTGAAATTGACATGATGGAACATATAATTCTCAGGTACTTTCAACATTTTGAAACGACAGAGAGAATATCTCTCTCAGTCATGGAGAGTATCTGGGCCCCATAGCCAAAATACGAAAGGACCCAGTAAAAGAACACAAACACAAAAACAAAATCTGAAAGACCTGTTACCTGTATTTGTGTTGTAGTGGTGCCCATCATTAACTAAAACTTTGTTGAATCGGATTATCCCTGCATTACCAATGAAAGGTTTTCTGGTTAGACCCACTGAAAAGGAGACATGCTTTCGAGCAGCTTTATTTTCTGTAAGAGAACAGAGGAATGGCCTTGTCAGATAGTAGCATGCATAAACACTGGCAAAATAGTTTGAAAATAATGTTAACAAATACCGTACAAATGAAATACCAGAATTCTACTGTAGAGGGAATGGTGCACCAGACATCTCAGCATTCTAAAAAAACACTGCATCCAGTTGTGCAGCTAATGTTTGCCCTGACAATCTTCCTTGCATTTTGAATTTCTCATTCTATACTCTTTTTTTAATGATTCTGCCACTAGAACAAATCTGTGTTGACATTAATACAAAGAGCCAGAGCAGAATCATTGTTCTCTCATGATTCAAAACATTTATGATCAATTTAGAAGCACCATAACTGAGATCCTAATATGATATTAAAGTTAAATTCCTTTCAAATTCATAGTAAAGTCACAGAGACTATTAAAGCGTTACCAATGAGATTCTCAGCGAATATGTAACAGGAATAAAAAGTGATTATGTTTTTCAGTGAGTTCCTGACCAGAAATACTGGTCCATATGCTGTACAATTAGTTATTACATAAGCATACCTGAGATTCCTGGAGGTCCAAAAGTTACGAAATGCCCTGGGGAGAAATAATTAGTTGTGTTTAATTATTTAAATAATTCTTTCATTTGTAAACTGGAAGTGACACACTTAAAGTACAATGACATTTAATGTATCATTTTGTTATAAAAAGCCAAATAACACACAGCTATGCAATTCCAGAAATCAGGCCCACTAGGAACTGTTATTATTAACTATTAATGGTAACTGCATTAGTCCCAACAGATTATCCAGGATTATGTTGTGGGGGTACAGGCTTCCTGAAGTCAGGTGCCTGTATTTCTATGGATATCCTGTGTAGCTTATGAAAGACATCATGCCACCTAAACTTCTCCCCCCTCCCTGCCCCCAAAACACCTAGCCACCAGACCCCCACCACAAAAGAGGCTTTGAGCAGTCCAGATATCTATTAATTTAATAGGCACAAAATCATGAAACATGCCCTCATTATTACCCATTATGGTCTGGTCGTGAGCATCTCTTTGGAGATACAGTAGGATGACAGCATTGGTGTGAACCTTTGCAGTAACACATATATAAATACAACTTTAGTATTTATTCAAATCTGTAGTATTTGTTCAGAGCCTAAATCAGAAAAATCTGACTACATAAGGAGTTAAAGAATGTTTTTAAAACCTGATCTTCAATGCACTTCAGACAAATCTAAATAATCTCTATTATCTCACCATCACTTTTTTATCTGGATTGTTTCATTCTAAAATTACTTTGTCATTTCACTCCCTTACTGAGTGGATTTTAGTTAGTTTTAGTCTCACTTTAACAGTCCATTTCTATTAAGTTACAATGGAATATATTTTCAGCACTTCCTCACAGTGGCTTCATATAGCAGATCAGGATTTTAATGGATAGGCAAATGCAGGTTTGCAGCTAAAAGTTCTGAATTTGTATTTCTGTTAATCTCCGATTGAGAAAATCACAAGCAAGTATTCACAAGACCCAACCCTCAATATGTTTGCTTAGCAAAATAAACTAATTATATATTATTGAACACAAATCTGTATACTTTAAAACAAATAGCTTGTCAGTGAACTACTCAGGCCAGGCAAAAGACCCTGCAAGTTACCTGTCCCCACTGTAAAGCAACTCATCAAAATTAACAGCAACCAATAATAATTCATGCTTTGTTAATTTTGTTATTAAACATTGTAAGCAAATTATTAATTCATACCTGAAACAAAAGTATAGATATTTTCATATTATAAAGATTAAAACTACTTTTAATTGAAATATCCTAATGATATAAAAAGTTCACTACAAGAAAACAATAATTATCTTACGTCCATATTTCACAAAATTGAAATAACATAAATCTTGTTTATATTTGTTATTACTAGTACTTACAATGCTGCATGGACTGAACAAATATATTGGAAGGAGAGAGAATCTTGTGACAATTTAGTTAAGCCTTTCCCAACCACAGCTTCACATGAACAGGAGCTGATCTGGTTGTGTGGCATCACGAATGATGGTGATGAGGATTTCAGCCAGATTTAGGCCTCAGCTGCGTCATTGTGCACCAGTGTCTTTGCATTTTGGACCAGATGACAGATCACCAGGACTTCCACAAATAGGATTGCGAACTGAAGTTTTGGAATCATGAGCTCCAAGGTTAATGACAGATGTAGAGCTTTGGCTGAGTTATGACATCTGTGCTTTCACAGGCCACCCAGATCTTCTCACTCTCACGAGTCTCCTCCCTTTAGCCATCAACTCACAGGACTCTTAACGGGATGTGACAACTTATAATTCTCAAAATGGAGTCACAGAGAGAAAACACTTTGAAGCAATGATCAAAAAAGACCCTCACAGACTCTCTACAGGCCTCACTGAATGAAACAGATGAATAGGGGGACTCAAATAGACAACAGGAACTTCACAATCTGTTTGGACATTGGCCTAGACTTCCCAATGGCCAGATTGGAGCAGCACAGACTGCAAGTACATGTCAGGACCCTGTGGAATCTCTTAGAAACAAACTGCTTAATGTCAGAGAGTGTTCTACTCCTGTTTACATGATTAAAAACTTACTCTAACTCATGGATGACTGTTACAGCGAACCCTCCACGCACCTCCCAGCTATGCATGCCCCACCCTCCCACAGGCTTGAGCTCCCCATAGCCAACACTCCGTAGCCTGCTTGCCTCAATATCCACATCACCACCACAACTCCCTCACCTGTTGGTCTGAAGTTGCTCCCTCTCTCCCACCAGCCCTGCTACATGTCTGCCTACTCCCTGCATTTCCCCCACTGTTGGTGGCCACAATACAACCACAACATATGGAAGTGCATTAAGCATTCCATAATCTTCCTGATGCACTATCCAGCTGGCATTGCAACTCCCTGGCACCCTAAACACTCCCAGATATTTTCTCATCTGCCTGTACAGAGATGTTATTCCACACCTCTGGAGCAGGTGGGACTAGAACCGGGCCTCCTGGTCCAGAGGTAACTACTCCTTCAGGTGTTTGGCTGAGCTGCTAGATATTTAAGTGACAGAATATTACACACTGACTGCTGCAAAAACAGGCAGCCTTCCAACTATTCCTCATTACAAAAGCATTGTCCTCATTTGAGCTACGCTGCACGTTTCTGAAGGAGCCGAGATTGGAATCCCTGGCTAGAAATGCACTACAAAATGATTAAAATGACATTAGACTGTGCTTACTACCTCTTTGAATATCTAGGCCTTATTAATACTCATTGCTCACTATGACATGCTGAATAAATTGCAGTAATTCTTACTCTGGTCACTAGGAGGTATATTTCAGCACAAAGAAGAGCTCTGGACAAGAGCTGCAACATCAACCCTATGCGGTGAAGCTGACATCCTGTCTAAATACTGCAGAACAACACGAAACATCGATCTGAAATCTACAACTCGGACTAAACATTCAAAATAGGGAGTTTACCAACCTCTACTCCAGGTCTAAATCGTTTCCCATCAAAACATTTTATATGATGTTGCAGGGGCATTGCACCTGAATATCTAATATTTGTGCCCAAACAATGGCTCCCAACTGTGAACCCACACTTATCTTTACCAACATTTTCATTGTTCAACTCCAGTTTGCAACATGGTATACCTTCTCTTTCACCCACTTCTCCTAGAGATAGGGCTATGCATAAAATACATATTTGAATGTCTTGTGAACTGACCCTGCTTTTGTTGCTTTCATATGTATTTGTAGTAATTTGATGTGTCTTAATATTTCTGTTTGTTATTTTACTTACAAGTTAAGGAGATTTTTAGTTTAAGTTGGACTGTAAAAGTCTGATTGTGCAATATATGCTACTTATTTGCAATAGACTGAAGACCTTTAGCACATGCCTTTTTTTTCTGGTAGAACATACTAAAGTCAAGGAATAAGTACCAGCCTTATGGACAGTGAAACCAATCATGATGTGCCAAATAAGTATAGGGTTCAGTATACAATCAATCTGCTGCGGTGACTACCATTTTGCCTTGAATGTAACAAATCCAAAAACATTTGACATCAACATTTTCTCTGTGCAAAGCTACTTAAGGGCTGTAGGTGTACCATCACAGCAATTGAGCTACAACTTTCTCTGTGGCATAAATGTTCCTTGGGAGGAAAGTTACATAAAGCTTTAGAAGATTACAACAATAATATTCCGCAAAACGCCTCATTATAGATCTATACAAATTCACGTCATTTATTTTAAGATTCCCAGAATGCACCTAAGAATTCCAGTTTGTGGGGTCCAGCAGCCTCCTCTTCACCACAGACATGCAATCCCTTTACACATCCATCTCCCATCAGGATGACCTCAGGGCTCTCTGCTTCTTCTGGAACCGTTCACCACCATCCTCTGCCTGACTGAGCTTGTCCTCACTTTGAACAACTTCATCTCTCACTTTCTTCAGGTCAGAGGTGTGACCATGGGTACTCGCGTAGGCCCCCGTTATGCCGGTCTCTTTGTGGGCGACTTGGAACATTCCTTGTTCCAGTCCTACTCCAGACCCCTACCTGCAACTCTTTCTCCAGTCCATCGATGGCATACTGGTGTTGCCTCTCTCTTGTCTGGAATTGCAAAATTTTATCTATTTCGCTTCCAATTTCCATGCTGCTCTCACCTTCACTGGTCCATCTCTGACTCCTCCCATTTGCTGACATCTGTTTCCATTTCTGGGGATAGGCTGGATACTGATATATTTTCCAAACTCACCAACTCTCACAGTTATGTCGACTACACATCCTCACACATTGCTTCCTGCAAGGACTTCATTCCATTCTCCCAGTTCCTCTGTCTGCACCGCAACTGTTCCAATGATGGCAGCTTCAACAAAGGGAATCTTTGAAATGTTCACTTTCTTCCTCAACCAAGGATTTCCCAGCACTGTTGTTGACAGGACTCTTAGCTGGGTCCTACCCATCTCTCACACTTCTGCCCTCACCCCCTCTCTTCCCACCTGTAACAGTGATAGAGTCCCCTTGTCCCATCATCTCAACAGCACCCACGTCCAGAGGATCATTAGCCACCATTTCTGCCAGCTGCAGTACGATGCCACCACCAGACACTCCTCTCCCTTAGCTGGGTCCAACCCATCTCCAAAACCTTGGTCCTTAGAACAGAATATCTTTTTATTGTCACGTGCATTCAATATAAAATACAGTGAAAAGTGTGTACCGTCACTCGAACATAAGCGCCATTCACAGAAACTTAAATAGTGTCCACCTTTTCCTTCTCCGCTGCTACAGCATCCTGCTGCCAAAGTGACCCTCTCCAGGCTTCCCAGTCCATGCAATGCTGCAGAGAGTGTCCCACTCTGGCATTCCCAGCCCATGCCATGCTACAGAGAGGGGTCTACTCCAGGCTTCACATGCCGATCGACTGTCTCTATAGTCATGCTACCTCTGAAAATGTCACTGCCGCTCTGGAGCCCATCAAAGCCACCTCTCTAACCAGCAACAGCAATAGGGTCCCCCTTGTACTCACCAGCATCCACATCCAGAGAATCATTAGGTATCATTTCCTGCCACCTCCAGGCACGCAGTCCCCTCCCTCCCCTTATCAGCATTCCACAGGATCATTCCATTTAGGTTACCCCGATCCACTCCTCCTCCATTCCCAATACTCCCCCCACAATCCCACGCCACCTTTCCCTGCAACCATAGAAGGTGTAACACCCACATGTTTATTCCTCCCTCCTCTGTATCCAAGGGCCCAAACTCACTTTGCAGATGAAGCAGTGCTTTACCTGCACTTTACTCAATCTAATCTACCGCATTCGCTGCTCACAATGTGGTCTCCTCTACAGTGGGGAAACGAAGCACAGGCTGGGTGACCGCTTTGAAGAACATCTATGTTCTGTCTGCAAAAATGACCCTGAGATTCCAGTTGCCTGCCACTTCAACACATACCCTGTTCCCTAGCCAATATCTCCGCCTCAAGCTTGCTGCAATGCTCCTGCAAAGCTCAGCAAAAACTGGAAGAACAGCAACTCGTTTCCTGCTTGGGAACCCTCCAGCCTTCAAGATTCAATATCAAGTTCAATATTTTTATGGCTTGAGCATCTTCTCCCATGTCCTTACACCATCCCCATGCACACCAGGCATTGTCACCACATGGACTACCATAACCATCCCATTTTCAGCCAGTAATGGTCGATATTAGCAGGTCTTGATTCTCTTAGGCTGACCTTTCTCCAGTCCTATGTCTGCCTAACTGTTTTTCTCTCTCTCTGGTCTCCATCTCCACCTATCATTTACACCTCCCCACTCCCCCACCCCATCTTCAGGTTCTATAAACTTTTCCTCACTAGAATCAGTTCAGAAAAATGGTCACTGGACCAGAAATGTTACCTCTGCTTTCTCTCCATGAATGTTGCCAGACCTGCTGAATTCTTCCAGCAATCTCTATTTTTGTTACTATATAAATGTAGTTCAACATAAACGTAATTCATCCTTTTCTTTATCTAAACAGCTTTTAAAAACAACAGTGCCAGCTTCAGCTCAGCGGGCAGGATTTTTTCTTCTGAGTTCAAAGGTCGTGAGTACAAGAGATTTGAACATAAAAATCAAAGTTAATACTCAAGTGAAGTACTGAGGGAGCACTGCGGAGATGTATCTTTTTGGTAAGATGTTAACCCAAAGCCATACCGGGTGCTTTCAAATAGACACTAAATCTTACGTGACACGGCATCTCAAAGAGACCCAGGTCATTTGGTCTTTTTTTGTGGGACTTTGCCAAATGTAAATGGACTGATGTGTTTCTCACAATACAATAGTGACAGCAATTCAGAAGAACTTCATTGGCTATAAAGCACTCTTCAATGATGAAAAGTACTGTGCAAATGCAAATCCTTATTTTTACAAACTAATCATATTTTTGTATTTATAGGAAACATTAGAATACATTTAGAATACATTATTGTAAAAATAAACTGCTTTCACAGTTAATGATAATTCTTAAACGATCTTGAGGATATTTAAGTCAAAGAGAATGAATATAGCATTAATTCCTTTGGGAGCCATAACTTTTTACTGCCTTGATCAATACTCCTAGAACTGTTTGCAGTTATCCTGAAAACAGAGGCTGGGTTTCCGAGAGAACAAGTGAAAGCAAGCAATCTTTGTGGTGCTTGTTTCCTCTGAGTGCTGTGGGGCTTTTACATACCTGATGTGTACTACAAGCATGCTGCCAGACACAGTCAGGCAGGAGGTTGGAAGAACACAACAAGCCAGGCAACATCAGGAGGTGCAGAATTCGGCATTTCGGCAAAACCCTTCTTCAGGACTGGGGGTGGGTGTGGGAGGAATTGCAGATAAAGGGGGAGGCGGGGGCAGGGTGGTGAAATGGGGATAGGTGAAGGCAGGTAGAGGATATGAACTGATTGGTCAATGGGAGGAATGAATCCGAACGGTGGCTGAGAGCAATGGAAGGGAGGGGGACAGCTGGGAAGGGAGTCGGGAGATGGGGAGGGAGGTTATTTGAAATTAGAGAATTGAACATTGAGTCGTCCAGGCTGTAGGCTGCCCAGGGGGAAGATGAGGTGTTGATCCTCCAATAGGAGCTGTAGTTTGTTTTGCCAATGGACGAGGCCAAGGATGGTCATGTTAGAAAGGGAGTGCTTCAGGGAATTAATATGGGTAGGGACTGGGAGGTCTGGTCAGCCCCTGTGGGCCTGCCTGCGATGATCGGCGAACCGTTCCCGAAGTTTACATTTGGTGTCCCGGATGTAGAGAAGACCACATCGGGAGCACTGATGCAGTAAAGGCAGGTGAACATCTTTCACCTGAAAGGACTGTTTGGGGCCCCGGATGGGGGCGAGGGGGGTGGTGTACCAGCAGGTTTTACATCTTTTCCTGTTGCAGGGGAAGGTACCTGGGGGTTTGGTGGGGAGAGTGGCGCAAACCAAGGACTGTCAAAGAGAACAGTCCTGCATAAGGCAGAGAGGGGTGGGTAGGGTAAGATGTTCTTGGTGGGGTCTAGTTAGAGTTGGCGTAAGTGTTTGAGGATGATGCGTTGGATGCGGAGACTAGTGGGGTGATGGGTGAGGTCAAGGGGGACTCTGTCTTTATTGTGTTGGGGGGGATTAGAATGGCAGAGCAGGGAATGGAGCTGGTGTGGTGCAGGGCGGATGACAGAAGGAGGAAAAGCACATTGTTCAAAGTAAGTGGACATTGGGGATGCTCGCAAGTGGAATATCTTCTCGTCTGAGCAGATGCAGCGAAGCAGAGGAATTGGGAGAATGGGATGGAGTTCTTGCAGGAAACAGGGTGGAGGTGATGTAATCTAGATAGTTGTGAGAGTCTGTGGGTTTGTAGTATACGTTCGTCTGGAGACTGTTGCCAGAGATGGAAATGGACAAGTCAAAAAAGGCAAAGGAAACATCCGAGATGGACCAAGTGAACTTGAGGGTGTGGTGGAAGTTGTGGGTGAGGTCGATGAACTGCTCTAATTCAGCCTGTGTGCAGGATGCTGCACCAATGCAGTCATCAATGTAATGGCGGAAGAGTTAGGGCACAATGCCTGTGTAGGTACTGAAGAGGGATTGTTCGATATAGTCAACAAAGAGGCAGGCGTAGCTGGGCCCATCAAGGTGCCCATGGCCACCCCAAACTGCCTCCGCCAGACACAGTCAGACATACAGCATATAAGTGCATAGGGTTACATGTCAGAGTGTAGATGAGTTTTATTCTTTTGTAAGAACAAACGTACATATAGGCAGAATGTCTGTTTGCCTGTAACTCTATATAACCGAATGTAATGTTTATTTTGTTTGTAAAGGGACATGTGTTGTTATGTGGATCTATATTCAGTATCCAAGATGTTATATCACTCACTGTTGCACTACAATCCATGGATCAAACTAATAATGTATTATTTTTCCTTGTATTCCAGAAGGTGAGATCTGAGATTCATCTGCAGCTCGTAGCACTTTTGTTTAAAAGTGAGATTGTTTTGTTTGGGAAGCTCAAGACATAACATAATGGATGTGGGTGTCCATGACTGTAAAGCATGTGAAGTGAAATTGAAGCAGATATAGATTAAAAGAAGAATCAACCTGTATTATGGAGAGAATAAAAGTGAATTATGTGAAACGAAACTGACTGTCCCCACTGAATGAATGCACTGCTCCAGTCCACGATGAATTGAGAGACTGCAAGCATCGTAGAAATGTTTGAAAAGTTTAAACAAAAATATCGGTTGATGTTCAGTAATTCTCTAAAAGGCATTAACAAAGAGGAAAGGATCAGCTACATCATTTTGTGGTTAGAAGAGAAACAGCTGGGAGCTAAGTGACGACAACATTACTTTTGAGACGTGCAGGACAAGTTTCCATACAAAGTCAAACTAACAAACCCACCGAAATGAAGGAACCAAGGGAGCCTGTCATTAATTTCTTAATGAGGTTGAGAAATGTAGCTACAAGCCAAAATTCAGAGAAACAGAGATCTACCAGACCTCTAGAGCTCTAACATTAAGGCACTGCAAACCCTGATGTACAAAAATGTCGATAGGAAAGCATAAGCTCATTACAGCACAGACTGTGGCAGAGCACATTAGACAGACAAAGCTGCTGCCCATCTAAATGGCTAGTCTTCAGTTGAAAGGATAGGAACAGGGTTGATACAGTGAAACAGCAATAAAAGAATGCAAACCAAACACAAAAATGTGCATGAGCTGTTGAAAACTACTTGAGTAATAAGCAGAACCATGCATGGATCAAAGTGCAGAGCTTGCAGAATGCCGAAAAAGTGGTGTAAGAGTTACCAAAGGCATAGGAACAGGGTGATTGAGAAAGAAAAGAAGCCAAAATATCTAGATCCTTGAAGCTGACAATGAGCTTGAGGACACAATAGGCACAGGAATTAAATTATTTTCTTTGAACTTGTCACATCTAATTGTATAAATTCATACAGCAATTCAGATCAGGGAGAAGTTGAGAAATAATCCTGCAAACAGAAATCTGAAGTGGCAGCTTGATGTCAGGGCAGAGGTAACATCATCCTTCTGAGACAATACAAGAAATTGTCTGAGCATTTGAAAGAAACTGGTTACACAAAGAAAGGTGTTCAGAAACTAAGCAATGTCAAACTTGTGGATTTCAGTGGAACTGAGTTTCAACTGTGAGAGAGATCCCAAATCAGAGAGACATGCAAAAGACTATATTAACCACATATTCTACATCACTGATACAGACAGTCCTGCTATCCTGGATGTTAAGATGAGCTGCAGCTGATCTCAGTAAACCATGAGGTAAAAGATGTATTCCTAATGATCGAAGATAACTTTCCCATTGAAAAGCAACCTCTGCTCAGAGGCAAGAAAGATCTGGTCCTAATATATCTCAGTATTTTCATGTCATGACTGATCCAAGGAAGAAACCATCCCCAAGTACCAACTAAATGATTAACAAGAGTTCCAATACTTGAAATTGCCTGAATCACAGAGTTATTTGGTGTGTGTATAATGTTTATGGACAAATAGGAAGCTATTCTCACTCATACATTGCAAACAGAGGTTGCAGATAATAACATATCCTACCGTTTATGAAAGGAGAAAGTGAGGTCTGTAGATGCTGGAGATCAGAGATGAAAATGTGTTGCTGGAACAGCGCAGCAGGTCAGGCAGCATCCAGGGAACAGGAGAATCGACGTTTCGGGCATAAGCCCTTCTTCAGAAGCCCTTCTGAAGAAGGGCTTATGCCCGGAACGTCGATTCTCCTGTTCCCTGGATGCTGCCTGACCTGCTGCGCTGTTCCAGCAACACATTTTCAACTCACTACCGTTTATGAAAGACAGAATAGTGAAAGTAATAGAATTAATTATACAGTGTGTGAACTAATATACTGAGGTCTGTTTGAGTTAATGTTTTCTTTTTTGAAAACATAGTCTGTTAACATTACATTTAAAAAAAATTGAGAGATAAAAAGTTGACTTAGCAGAAAATAAAGAATAAGATGAACATGAAACTGCAGATTGGCAGAAGGGTATACATGTGGGATAAAAGGGATCCATGAACTATGAATGAACTGAAATTTATCCAATAATATTAGACACCTCAAATTTTAAAATAAAACATTTCTAATCAAGTTGACCAGCGATGTTATTACACACCACTGGAGCAGGTGGGACTTGAACCCAAGCCTCCTGGCTCAGAGCTAGAACACTACCACTGCATTACAAGAATCCTGCATAGGGTGGCGCAGCAGGAACAAGCTGGGACTGTAATCCAGAGATTGATGGATTGAAAATCGACACCTCAAATAATCAGCAAATATGGTATGGCATGCGCCTCTAGATTAAGATAAAAGACTGGAGCTACAAGAAATCACTGGCTCAAATCCTGAGGAAAAAGACACATGATGCTCATCAAAACATAGGAAGAAAAGAATGAGTTGGAGGTGCCGGTTAAAAGCAAATTACTGCGGATGCTGAAATCTGAAACCAAAAGAGAAAATGCTGGAAAATCTCAGCAGGTCTGGCAACATCTATAAGGAGAGAAAAGAGCTGATGTTTCGAGTCTAACTGAGAAGTGCCGGTGTTGGACTGGGCTTAAAATCACATAACACCAGGTTATAGTTCAACGGGTTTAATTGGAAGCACTACCTTACGGAGCGCTACTCCTTCATCAGGTGGTTGTGGAGTACATGATTGTAAGACACAGAATTTAGAGCAAAAACAAGAAAAGAAAAGGAAAGGAAAGAAAAGAAAATTGTGTATAGAGAACTTGAAAGCAGGAAATGTCAGATCTGGGTATCGTTGTATATCAACTGCCATTTTTTTGTTCATTTCCTGGATGTAGGTGTCAATTGCTTGGCCAGCCTCCCTAACTGCCCTTTTGCTGGTGGTGAGCTCCCTTCTTGAAACAACACAGTGCACTTGGGATAAACCCATTGTGCTTTTAGTAATGGAGTTCCACAATTTAGACCCAGAACGTGAAAGAACAGCAATATAGTTCCATGTCAGGAAGGTGGGTTGGCTTGGAGAGACACTTGCAGGTGGTGATGGTATTTCCATGTGTCTACTACCCTTGTCCTTCACAGGGTTTGGAAGGAGCTGTCTAAGGAGCCTTGGTGAGTTGCTGCATGTACATCTTCTGCATGGTTACACTGCCATGACTATGCATCAGTGATGAATGGAGTGAATGTCAATGGGCTGTCAACTGGTGGGATGTTTTCTCCTGGATAGTGGAGAAAGTGAGGACTGCAGATGCTGGAGATCAGAGCTGAAAATGTGTTGCTGGAAAAGCGTAGCAGGTCAGGCAGCATCCAAGGAACAGGAGAATCGACGTTTCGGGCAAAGCTCTTCTTCAGGACTGAAGGGCTTATGCCCGAAACGTCGATTCTCCTGTTCCTTGGATGCTGCCTGACCTGCTGCGCTTTTCCAGCAACACAATTTCTTCTTCTGGATAGTGTCAAGCTTCTTGAGTGCTGTTGGAAATCCACTCATGATCACGTGGGGAGTATTACATCACACTCCTGATTTGTGCCTTGTAGATGGTACACGTCTGTGATGTACTTAGTAAACTCTGAAAACTGATGAAAGAATGTAAGTCTGTACCTTACAGGTCAGAATTTGCCAACAGCCCTCTGTGTGATAGATTGGGATAAACTCTGTCTCACATATTTTATCCCATTCTGGCTTTTTCCCCCTTTGATATCTTAGTGTCAGCTTATTACTTACCATCAAATCCAAAGATGGAGACATCCATTACCCACCAATGTTTTTGACTAATGTTTTAGAAATCAAGTTATAAATGACTTCTGAGATTTCAATTTAATTACAAAATGACCTTTACTTCAGATATATTTTTGATGGGTAATCAAAGCAATAGTAATATTCTTTCTTTTTAAAGAAAGAGAGATATTACATTGTTCAATTGGCTTAAAAAGAATTAAGAATTATATTGCAATGCACATGTATATATAAGTTTTCAGGAAACCACATCATTCACTACAGCAATGCAGTCAATGTACTGATCTAACAATGTATCTCTCACTCGCCAGCTAGAAATACATTCAATGTCAACTCCAGCACGTGTGGCCCAGAGAGGAATTGGTTCCATTGGTGAGAATTAGAAAATACGACTTGACTTAATTCCAAATCAGTTCCATTACAGCTTAACATAAGGGCTTAGACATCAAGGCTAATATCAGAAATGATTCTATACACAAAAGATAGTGGAAGTTTGGAAGTCACTCCCAAAAATAGGAATTTGAAACACAGCCCTGCTCCAGAAAAGTGGCCCAACTATTGTAACTCTTGGGCCACATAGACAAGACATTATCAGCAGACTAATGGGATTGGTTTCATGGGGTGATTGGGGTGGGGGGGTAAGTGGTGGGGTTCTCGCAAATGAATGATAGGGATTGTGTCCACAACAATGGAGAGTTCAGCTTTCAGTGTGGGTTCCAATGGAGTAATCCTCCTCCTGGCACTCAGGAAAAGTAAAAGGAATGCACAATGTTTTGTGGTCCTTTTCTGTCCCGACTTGCTACACTGTAGGAATAGCCTAGCAGGAAAATTTGGGCGTTCTGATCAAGGGACACTGGCCTTGAAACATTAACTCTACTTTCTCTGCACAGATACTGCCAGACCTGCTGAGTTTCTCCAGTAATTTCTGTTATCATTTGAGATCTCCCGCATCTGCAGTTCTTTGTTTTATTTGAGAAACATGATTTCCATTCAGGCCAAAATGTTAGAATTGCATTCCTACCCCAATGAGGAATTTGGATGATTATCTTCATTTCCTGCTCAAGAAGTGAAAGATTGCTGTCAGTCAACTCCTGAGGTTCATGCATGAGCAAGTTGCCAATTTTAATATCCCCATCCACCTGGTTTCCAATTGAACGTGCTCCCACATTATTATTGAGCATAGACAGATACAAAAGTAGATTTAAAGCAACCTATTCAGACCACAATCTTTTGATACAAATAAATATTTGACATAAATCTGGCTACATTGATTAAGTGATCAGTCAAAAAAGTACAATGGGAATTGGAAAAATTAAACATTCATGTACAGAGATTCACCTTTTACCTAGTAACCAAGCACATGTTGTTTTAATTGTAATTTATATTTTATATTGGTAATTCTTTCCAGTGATTCATAGTTCAAATCCGGTTGATAAGATCACGACAAATCAGTTATGATGCCAAAATTCAGGCATATCTGTTACAGTAAGCCAAGTTCCATGTGAAGCCTGTTTTGATGTGTTTAGTAAATGTTAGTAATGTTAAAGGCATTGCTGTATAGTAAATGTTTATGGTCTCAATTACCCTTGACAAAATATTCATTGTAAGTTAAGATTTTCATTCTGTTATTATTTAAGAGAAGGATAGGAACAGGGGTAGGTTATTCAGCCTCTTGACTCTGTTCTGCCTTCCAATTAGACCACAGTAATTTGGATATTAACTCCATCTGGCCGTTTTGGTTTGTTCATCTTTCATACTCTTACCTAAAATAAATCTCAGTTTGAAAATTTTCATCTCGCCTTGTTGCATCAGGTTTATGGAAGTGAGTTTCAAGCTTCCACTTCCTTTTATATATTGATTCATTTCTGACATTAGTCCTGAGAGGTGTCGCCCTTATATTAAGGTGCAATCACCTTTGTTCTGCACTCTCCCACCAGAGTGACATCATTTTTCCAGCCTATCACGCCCTTTAATCATCTGAAATATCTCAATTAAATGTTCGATTAATCTCTATACTCAAGAATAAAAGCCTAATCTGTGCAAACAACTCATATTGTCTAATATTGTTTATATTAATCATCACTGTTGGTGCTGATTATTTTTGTACATTTAGTGATTTCTGTACTTAGACTCTCAAGTCTTTTCTCCTCTCTTCCTACCTTCTCATTTTTCTCTACCTTTCTCATGTTTAAATCTCCCACTTTTTCATTTGAACTTTACCAGCCACAGTTTTGTTCATTCATTTAATCCACCAATCTCTCTTTGCAACTTCCTTCTCTAATCTAAAGAAGACCATATGATATAGGAGCAGAATTAGGCTACTCAGCCCATTGAGTCTGCACTGCCATTCGATCACGGCCGATATGTTTCTCAACCCCATTCTCCTGCCTTCTCCCCATAACCTTTGATTCCTTTACCAATCAAGGACCTATTTATCTCCATCATAAATATACTCAATGATCTGGCCTCCACAGCCTTCTGCAGCAATGAGTTTCACAGATTCACCATCTCCTGGCTGAAGGAATTCCTCCTCATTTCGGTTCTAAAGGGTCATTCCTTCACTCTGAAGCTGTGCCCTTGGCTCCTAGTCTCTCCTACTAATGGAACCATCTTCTCCATGTCCACTTCATCCAAGCCTCTTAGTATTCTGTAAGTTTCAATCAATTTCCTGTCATCTGTCTAAACTTCACTAAATACAGACCGAGAGTTCCTAACTGCTCCTTATATGACAAGCCCTTCATTGCTGGGATCATTGTTATGAATCTCCTCTTGATACCCTCCAAGTCAGCACATCCTTCCTTAGATATGGGGCCCAAAACTGCTCACAATATTCCAAGTGGGTCTGACCGGAACTTTATACAGCCTCAGCACCACATACCTGCTCTTGTATTCTGGAAATGAATGCTAACATTGCATTTGCCTTCCTAACTGGTAACTGAACCTACATGTTAGCTTTAAGAGAATCCTGAACTACAACACCAAAGTGATTTTGTGCTTCAGATTTCCAGAGCTTTTCCTTGTTTAGAAAATACTCTATGCCTTTATTCTTCCTATTAAAGTCCTTTCCTACATTGTATTCCATCTGCCACTTCTTTGCCCACTGTCCTAGCCTATCCAAGTCTGCCTGCAGCCTCCCCACCTCAACACTACCTGTCCCTCCTCCTTTTTTTATGTCATCTCCAAATCTATTTTCAGTGCCCTCAACTCCTTCGTCCAGATTGTTAATGTATAATGTGAATAGCTGTGGTTCCAACGCTGACTCCTGTGGAACTCCACTGTCACCGGCTGCCATCCTGAAAAAGACTCCTTTATCCCTACTCTTCAGCTTCTGCCAGTCAGCCTATCCTGTATCCATGCCCTTGACGCAGCCCTATTTCACCATGCACTTCCAAGTACTTCATAATCTCATCCTTAGTAATCTTAGGAAACTGTAGATCCATTAACCTGACCTTGGTCTTTGTTTTTGATTGCCTCCCTCCCTTCTTAAACAGGGGTGTTACATCAGCCATTTTCCAGTCCGTTGGGTCCCTCCCCTGACTCCAGTGATTCCTGAAAGATCACCACCAAAACCTCCACTAAATTTCAGCTATCTCCTTCAGAACCCTGGGGTGTAGTCCATCCAGTGTGGGTGATTTATCCACTTTCAGACCTTGCAGCTTCCCCAGCACCTTCTCCTTAGTGATGGCAACTACACTCACCTCTGCCCTGACTCTCTTGAAGTTTTGGTGTGTTCTGCTGTGAAAACCAATGCAAAGTACCTATTCAGCTCTCCCACTATTTCTTTGTGCCCTGTTAATACTTCTCGAGCCTCAATTTCCAGCGATCCAATGTTCACTCTTGACTCTCTCTTGCTGTTTATATTTCTTTTTTTATAGATATTTTTGTTGAAAATTTAACATATTTTTATAAGTTTACAAATACAAAAAAAACCCAAGTATAAACATTGATATACAATTAAATCTTAAATAAATAATAACCAAAATCTATCAAACAGAAAAATGAGAAACCGAGAAAAAAAAACTCAACTAACTACTAATCTAACCGACAACTAATCAAAGTGTATATTTAAATCTCTTACATTATTCAGGGAAAAAGAAACAACGGATAATACAGAAATTGAATAGTGAGATACATGCTTGGAATGTGTTAGCATCAAATCATAACAAAACCTGTATTCGTGCGGGATTCCTCTCCCAAGGGGCCCTGGACCAGTCAGGTTCTCCATCTCAATTAAATAAAAGCCCTTGTTAGGATAGCCGAAATATCTGTATTTGTGTAATTCAAGAAGGGCTGCCATATTTTATGGAATAATTTGGTCTTTTGGTGCACCATATTTGTAAGGAAGTCAAGGGGGATACATTCCATGATTAATCTGTGCCAATTCGAAAGTCCAGGGGGGCCCTCAGCCACCCACTTTACCAAAATATTTTTCCTTGCACAGAAAGAGAGAATAGAAAATAATCTCTTCCCGTGTATATCCAGGGAGGGTAAGTTCGAAAAGCCCAAAAGGAGAGATACTGGATCCACTCTAATTTCCGTTCCTAAGATTTCTGTCAGAGCACTTGCTACTTTAGTCCAATATCTACGGTCCATAAGCAATGTACAAGAGTGCCTACCTCTATTTTACATTTGGGGCATATTGGAGATGCTCCTGCCTTAAATTTTGCCAATCGGTCCGGGTGCTATATGGACCCTGTGAAGTATCTTCAACTGAATGGCCTGAGTTCTGTTGCAGATGGAGATTTTTCTGGCATTTTCCCAAATGTCATTCCACATTTCTATAGAGATTTCCAGTCCCAAATCCTGATCCCATGTTTTAAGCAGATTGTCCATATCTCCCGATACGTCATCATGTAATAAATGATAAATAGTGCTGACCGAAGGTACCCCTATTGGCCATAACACTCTACATTCTCTGTCTGATTTATAAAGACTATCTAATAGCGTAGTCTTCTTCTGTATGTAATCTCGAATTTGGAAATATCAAAAGAGATCACCATTAGGTAATCCAAATTTCTGATGCAGCTGTTCAAAACACTTCAGGACCCTTTCCTTAAACAGATCCCCTAACAGGAGATACCCCTGGATCTCCAGAGTTTGAAAGTGGCGTCTGTAAGCCCCAGTTGAAACCCCCATGCCCCCATTATCGGAGTATAAGGGGATGTTTTATGGGAATTGCCCTCATTTTGCCGCATTATATTCCAAACTTTACTTGTGTTTAGTATTCTAGGGTTTTTACAGTGAACCGTGATGATTTTCCTCTTGTCTGAAAACAAGAGGTTAATAAGTGGGCATTTTACTTGAGAAGCCTCGATGTCCAGCCAGATTGATTGGGGGTCAGACAAGACCCAATCAGCTATGTAACTTAATAGGGAACTTAACTGATATTTCTTAAAATCACTTAATAGGGAACTTAACTGATATTTCTTAAAATCTGTGAAGTCCAATCCTCCCCTTGCCTGTGGAAGCTGTAGCTTCTTCAGCTTAATGAGGGGCCGTCTATGATTCCAGATGAAGGAACCCAACCAGCCATATAATTTACGTAGTGCCAGCCTCGGCAGCAACACCGGAAGCATTCTCATAGGGTATAGGAGACGGGGCAGGACATTCATTTCAATTAGTGCTATTCTGCCTAACCAGGAAATTGGAAGGTCTCCCTATCGCTGGAGGTCCTGCCTTATCCTTTCCAGTAAATGCACAAAGTTAGCCTTATACAACTGACCAAATACTGGGGTAATAAAAATGCCTAAATATAAAAAACCCTCCAGGGACCACTGAATGGGAAAGTGGGATCCATCCGATAGGTGAGATATACTAGCCAGGCCACCCATTGGCATAGCCTCCGATTTTGAGAAATTAATTTTATAGCCTGAAAATAATTAAATATATTAATAACTTGGATTAAGCGAGGCACGGACTTCAGGGGATTACTGAGAAATAGAAGAACATCATCTGCATAAAGGGTAATTTTATGTTTACCTGTACCAATCCTTGGGGCCGTTATATTAGGGTCAGCCCGTATAGCTTCTGCTAGTGGCTCAATTATTAGCGTAAATAGCAATGGCAAAAGAGGACATCCCTGACGGCAGCCCCTATCCACACTGGAGCTGTCCGAGCCTAATCCATTGGTAATCACGACTGCTTTGGGATCATTATACAGTGTTGAGACCCATTTGGTAAACACCTTTCCAATGCCAAACCTTTCCAATGTGTAAAGCAAATATGACCATTCAACCCTGCCGAATGCCTTTTCTGCGTCTAATGAAACTATTACTCCTGGTATCTTTCCCTGATGACAGGCTTGAATCACATTCAAAACCCTTCTAACATTATTGGATGATCTACGGCCCTTAATAAACCCCGTCTGATCCTCCTTTATGATATGTGGCAATACCCTTCCTAGCCTCAATGCTAACGTTTTAGAGAAGATTTTAAAAATCTACATTTAGCAAGGATATTGGTCTGTATGACACATAATCTTCTGGGTCCTTTCCTTTTTTGAGAATAAGAGATATATTCGCCTCTTTCAGCGAAGGCGGGAGACAACCCTGACTGTATGATAGTTATACATGTCTTTAAGTGGACCAGCCAATATTCCTGTAAATTCTTTATAGAATTCAGCTTGAAAGCCATCTGGGCCCGGTGCCTTACCGCTCTGAAGTTGCCTGATTGCGTCAAGTATTTCTTGGATTGTTAGGGGAACATTCAGGACCGATACCTGTTCCGGAGTTTTTTAAAAAATGACTGCATCCTCCTCGTCCTGTCTTCGCAATCCTGCGATTTATATAAATCAGAATAAAATTTTCTAAAGATTGCGTTAATCCTTTTATGATCATGAGTCAGAATACCCTCACTTTCCTTGATAGATGTGATAGTTTGAGGGGCCTTTTTTTACTTTGCGAGAAATGCTAAGTATCTATCAGGTTTATCGCCAAATTCATATAACCTTTGTTTTGCAAATAATATTTCCCTCTTAGCTGTTTGGGTAAGCGCGGTGTTTAGGGCTGTCGTAAGGGCTGTAATCCTTTGTAATTTGATAATAGAAGGTCTGTCAGCGTATGCTGTTTCAGCCGCTTTTAAGCAAGCTTCGAGCAGACACTGTTGTTCTTCCTTTAATTTTTTCTGGGTTGCTGAGTCTGAAATGATCAAACCTCGCGTGTAAGCTTTCATGGTCTCCCACATCATTGATGGGTTGCTAGCCATACCTGAATTAATTTCTAAAAAAGGTTTAAATTCTTGAGAGAAGTACTTTACAAATTTACTATCTTTCATCAGGAAGGGGTCCATACGCCAATGCCGGGGGATGTCTCATTGTTCCTCGCCTTGATTTCCATATATACAGCTGCGTGATCAGAAATTGTTATATTACCTATTTTACAGGATGATATGGAATTTTAAAAAATTGAGGGGGCAAAAAACATATAGATTCTGGTGTGACATTTATGTGGATTGGAGTAAAAAGAAAAATCTCTGCCCTGTGAATGAAGGTATCTCCATACACCTACTAGTCCTAATTCTTTGTTCAAATTCACCAATTGTCTGGATCTGGGAGATACTCCTGCTCTCTTGGGAATCCTATCTATTTCCGGATCCATAATACAATTAAAATCTCCCCCTATAATTGTATATCCAACAGGTGTGTCTCCTGTAGGAGAGCTATATCAACCCTTTCTTTCTTGAGGTTTGATAATATTTTCTTCCTTTTGACTGGTGAATTACTCCCCTTGACATTCCAGGTGCACCATTTAACCGACTGATTAACCATAATCGCCCGGGCAAATCCGAGACCCCTCGGGAGGGGAAACCCTATCCAGAACATCCCGAGCATAGAGCATATAAAATTCACAAAACTAAAGGCTCTTTAATACACTCACATCAATATAATTAAAAACTATTTCTAAATTTAAAAAACGTATTTAAATGGAGATTTTCCCCCTTTTTCCCAGAGGGCATCACTTCCTTTCCAAAAGCCCATCATATCCTCTCCCAATCAGTGCCCCACCCTTGACCTAGGCACCCCACGATAGAATAAAGAAAATTCAAATATACTACAGAGCTAGAGTTAACAGTGAGCACCCTACCTCTCCCCCCACCCCCACACTCACACCAACACCTGGATATATTTGGCAATGTTAATACCATGTATAAACATATATAACTGTAAAATTACAGTCTCAACAAATAATAATTAAATATAGTAATACAAAATAACAGGGGAAAACAACCCTGCACCTAAAGACAGATAAAATAGGATAAGGTAACCACCTCCCCACCTACATTAACTAGACACCCCAGCCTATATATATATATATATATATATAAAAGAGGGGGGGAGAAAATCGCTAAGTAGAGAACAAATAAATAAACCCCTCTCCCCACCCCCCCGAAGTTAATATTAAATAGTAAGGTACTGAAAGGGATTAATTAAAAAAAAGGTGGTGTAAAGCGAGGTGGGGGGAGGGCAAAACAACATCAATTAACTCTTACAATTTATCTAAGAGAGTCCAAAAATTCCTTGGCCTTCTCCGGCGATCCGAAGTTGTACACGGACCCTTCATGGTTAAAGCCTAGCATTGCTGGGTAGCACAAGGAGTACTGAATATTTAAGTTCCTTAAACCCTTCTTCACTTCATCAAACACCTTCCTCTTTCGGACCAGAGCTGGGGAAAAGTCCTGGAATAACATAATCTTGGATCCTTTATAAATCATGGCTTGGGGATCTTTCCCAAGATTTCTGGCAGCTGCCTCTCCTTGTAGCTCTGCAGCTGGAACATGACCGGGCGGGGGCGCTGGTTCGAGCCGGGCCCATGCATTGCAACCCGGTAGGCCCATTCCACCCTTATCTGACCTGATCCAGCCTCCAGATTTAAAAGCCACTGCTCGTGGAACACTGTAAACTGGCCTTCCTCTTCCGTTCAGAAAGGCCCAGCAAACAAATATTTTTTCGACGACCTCGATCCTCGAGGTCGTCAATGTGATTTTCTAAGGTCCAGACTCGCTGTTCGAGAGTGCGGACCCGATCCACGGCCGCGCTATAGTCTTGGAGGTCGCGGCCTTTAGCTCCACCCCTCTGACTCGGCGCTCGATTTCCTTGATGTCTCGGTCGTGCTTTTGTAGCGCGGCTGAGAGTGAATTCCATCTGCTCCGGGACTCTTCGATGAAGGCGTCGATCTTCGCATCAAGTTTGGAAATTATCTCCACGAGGCTCGCCACCGTAGTTAAGTCCCCCGGGGCGGCTGCAGCTGGGGTGGGTGGAGGAGGGGTTCCCGCCTGCTGAGAACTGTGGGCTCCCTTCCCTTTTAGTCATTTTTACAGGAGATTAAATTGTTTAAATTCAGTACTGAGCAACTAATTACATTAAGTAAAAACTATTTTAAATGATTTGGTGAGTGTGGTGGAGGCGGGTGGCCCACTTTGCCCAAGTCTTGGGAGGAGCACTATAGACTCAGACTTGCTGGGTCGCCGCTGGATCCCCCACTGTTTGTATTTCTAAAAAAAACTTTTACAATTTTTTATGTTATTAGCTAGCTTACCCTCATATTTCATCTTCTTCCTCTTATTTCTTTTTTAGTTATCCTCTGCTGGTTTTTAACGGCTTCCCAGTCCTCTGGCTTCCCACTAATCTTCACTACACTGTATGCCTTTTATTTGCTTTTACGCTCTCCCTCACTTCCCTTGTAAGCATTAGTTGCCTTCTAGCTCTTAGTATGTTTCTTCTTTCTTGGGATGAATTTTTGCTTTGCCTCCCAAATTACCTCCAGGAATTCCTGCTCCATCATCTTTCCTGCTACCCCCCTCCCTTCCAATCAATTCTGGCCACGTCCTCTCTGATGTCTTTGTAGTTGCCCTTACTTAATTGTAAGACATTATATCTGATTCCAGCTTCTTCCTCTCAAACTGCGGGGCGAATTCTATCATGTTGTGGTCACTGCCCAAGGGGTTCCTTCAGCTTAAGCTGCCTAATCAAGCCTGCCTCATTACACATCACCAAATCCAGTGCCTGCTCTTTGATCAGCTCTACCACACTAACGTGCCACCCATTTAATGCTAATACAAGCTTAGATATTCTTCATCAAATGGGTTATATAGTGAAAAGCCCCAGTACAGCTCCTTGAAGAAAATCACAAGTAAAACATATCAATTCCCTACTCTCAATCTTGTACCTCCAAACAAAGCCCTATCTAAGTCAATAGGGTTGTTACTAATTCTAGGTGCTCTCATTGTTTCAAGGTATTAGATCAGATTAGATTAGATTAGATTCCTTACATTGTGGAAACAGGCCCTTTTGGCCCAACCAGTCCACACTCCTCCGAAGAGTAACCCACCCAGACCCATTTCCCTTTGACTAATGCATCTCACACTATTGGCAGTTTAGCATGGGCAATTCACCTGACCTGCACATCTTTGGACTGTGGGAGGAAACCCACACAGACACGGGGAGAATGTGCAAACTCCATACAGACAGTCACCTGAGGCTGGAATCAAACCTGGGACCCTGTTGCTGTGAGGCAGCAGTGCTAACCACTGAGCCACCATTTTAATATGTGAAATCTGGCTGAATGTCTTCTGAAAGTCCACAGAAATAATCTCCGCTAATACACCACTTTTTGTTTTATTTACCTTCTCAAATAATTCAACTAAGTTCAACAGACACAACATAATCATTTCAAAAGGGTATTAGCTTACGTTGATCAGTTCATATTTGTCCAAATACTCCAGTGACTCTATCACTATTGACAGATTCTAGCAACTTCTCACATTAGACTAATATGTCTGTAATTTTTGAGTTTATCACTTTTGCCCTTCTTTAATAGTGGTGACATTAGCGGTTTTCCAATCTTAGGGGACAATTCCTGAGTTGCATGTGTGTTTTGGAAGATCGTCACAGTTGTATCAAATGTTTCCTCAACTACTTTATTTAAATCAGGAAGCCATCAAGGCCTGGAGATATCTCGATGTTTAATAATGCTAGCTTGTCCATCACCCTGATTTTCTAATTCAAATCTAGTTAATTCCACCCTTTGATCTGATTTTAATTTTCTTTGTCTCTGTTATTTTATCTTTATTCTCAGTTGCGAAGGTCGATGTCAAATATACTGTAAATTTGTCAATCTCTGATTCCCATCAACATGTCAATGCTGCCTGTCACTGAGAAATCATGTTTCTCTCGCTGCTCTTTTTCTCAATATCTGAGTAATATCCTTGTGTTCTCCTTTTTGAAAACACTTGCAAATCTTTTTACATTCACTTTCTAGAGATCTTAGCACTTGCTTTGCAATTCTTTGTTGTTCTTCAGATTTTTCCTAGTCTGTGGGATCATTTCTGTTCTTTACCTTCATATCAGCCCTTCCTCATCTTTATGGGCCTACCTTCTCATTGCCAATGGTAACTGTCTTTAATCACACAAGTCCATTAGGAATGTATCAGGTCTTGTGGTCTACCAAATACATTGTTGCAATTGAACCTACTCCACCGTATCCATTAATAATCTAGTCCAATAAAAAGTCACCACTGTCTTACCAGACCAGAGGGCTGCTCTCTCGCGAGAGAGAGAGATGATTGCTTTAATCTGAGGGTCATCGTGTCTCGGGTGAGGGGAGAGATTGAGAAGAAGAGTCCTTCATGGTAACCTTAGTATATGCAGGAATTGAACCCATGCTGTTGGTATCACAAACTACCATCCAGTCAACTGAGCTAACCAATGCCCTATAGGTCAGATTCTGCCTCTTACCTAATTTAGAACCTTGTTTTCTGACTCACCCTTCTCACTTTCAAACTTAAAGTTGGATTTTTGTCATTCTACAGCCACTGGATGGTTCCTTTATGGTTAGGTTAACTTGTTTAGGCTCATTACCAATGTCAGCAATTTGTTCACAGCAAGTGGTCTGTAAAACAGATGTTGTTGAATTTTATCTTAACATATATAATTATTTCTTGATTGCATGAAAAATGACAAGGGAGTTCAGTTTCTTCACAAACTGTATGTTTCCTAAACCATTGCATGAAACTTTTATCATGCTGGCTTTCATATCGTGAACAGGAAGGCAAGAGTTCCAGCAGATGGAGCTCTTGCAGTAAGTGAATATATATACTTGTAGTTTAGATGAAGAAAAGATACAGGATTAGAAAGGAACAACAAACTCACATCTATTTAGTGTTGTCAAATGTCATGAGTGCATCATAGCAAATTAAGTACATTCAAAATCAAATTACATTGTAATGAAGGGAACCACAAGCAGTTAAGTTAGACTCAGCAAACTTCCATAAACAACAGTGTTGCTTGTGGGAGTAATATTGGCTAAAATGCGCAGAGAATCTGCTTTTTATCAAATAGTGTCTGGAACCTTTTAGATCCAGCTGAGATGGGAAACAGAGCATTAGTGTCATAGAGTCATACAGCACGGAAACAGACCCTTCAGTCCAACTTACCCATGGCAACCAAGTTTCTCAAACTGAACTAGTCTCATTTGCTTGCATTTGGCCCATATCCATCTAAACCTTTCCTATTTGTGTATGTGTCCAAATGTTTTTCAATTGTTGTATCACATCCTCTAGTAATTCATTCCACATATGAACCACCGTCTCCATGGAAGCTTAACCTCACATTTGAAAACCTCTGACACTGCAGCATTTCCTCAGACCTGCATTTAAAAGTTAGCCTAGATGCTGTATTTAAGTTTCAGGAGTGCCAGGGATCTGGGTTCAATTCCGCTTTCAGATGACTGCCTGTGTGGAGTTTGCATGTTCCCCCTGTGTCTGTGTGGGTTTCCTCTGGGTGCTCTGTTTTCTTCCCCCGATCCGAAGATGTGCAGGTTAGGTACCCATGTCAAATTGCCCTTAGTGTCCAGGGATGTGCCAGATAGGTGGATAGGCCATGGGAAATGCAGAGTTATGGGCATGACGTGGGATGCTCTTCGGAGGGTCAGTGTGGACTCAATGGGCTGAATGACCTGCTACCACACTATAGGGATACTATATTTCTAGGTTCAGATAGGAAGTTTATATTATACAGATCCACTTCAAATAGTGATGTGTGTGTATGTATCGGTTCCCAGTATCAATGGAATGTAATCATTTATAATTCAAAACATTAACAGCACCACAAAAAGTATGTTTAAATATGGAACTTGCTATGAATTTTCTGGTTGCAATCATTTTCGAGATGTTGTGGGAAGATCAGCTGCTGATGCAGTATGTTTCATTAAACCATTTTCTTAAGTGACACTCCGTACAATCAGAATCACTAGAAGCATTGCTTATCTACATCTGGGCAAACTTACATCTGGCATATGGGAGGCTTTTAAAAACCAGTTGATGAAAGTGCAGGACTTGCATTCCCCTGCAAAACTGAAGGGTAGGAACGGCAGGATTCGGGAAACATGGATGACAAGGGAAATTGAGGAGAAAGTGAGGTCTACAGATGGGCTGAAGAAGGGCTTGTGCCCAAGGCGTCGATTCTCCTGTTCCCTGGATGCTGCCTGGCCTGCTGCGCTTTTCCAGCAGCGCATTTTCTGACAAGGGAAATTGTAAGCTTAGTCAAAAGGAAACATACGAAAGGTCGAGGCCACTGAGAAAGCCCTTGAGGAGTCTAGGGAAATTAGGAAGGAACTTAAACACAAAATTAGGAAGGCTAATGTCTTTAGTAAACCGGGTCAAGGAAAATGCTAAGGTTATTTTATTCATATATTAGAAGTGAGAGGGTAGCAAGGGAAAGAGTAGACCCACTCAAGGATAAAGGAGGGAAGTTACGCGTGGAGCCACAGGAAGTGGAAGAGATCCTTAATAAGTACTTTATATCGGTGTTCACCATGGAAAAGGACGTCAGGGATGAGTGTGTGAATACTCAATGTCAATCTATTCAAGGAGGAAGTTTTGGGTATCCTAAATTGCATTAAGGTAGACAAGTACCCAGGGCCAGATGGGGTCTATCTCAGGTTACTGTGAGAGACAAGGGAAGAAATAGTTGGGGCATTAGAAGATACCTTCAAATTCTCTATGACCGCAGGTGAGGTTCCAGAGGAAAAGGCATCTGGATGGGAATATGAATAAGAAGGGTTTGGAGGGATATGGGCCAGGTGCTTGTAGGTGGGACGAGATTGGGTTGGGATATCTGGTCGGCATGGACCATGGGGTCTGTTTCCATGCTGTACATGTCTATGACTCTATGACTGGAGATTAGCCAATGATGGTCCCTTGTTTAAGAAAAAGAAGCAGGGATAATCCAGGAAATTATAGACTATTGAGCCTTTCATCTGTGGTGGAGAAGCTTTTGGAGAACATACTGAGGATCAAGATATATGCACATTTGGAAGAAAATAGAGTAGTTAGTGACAGGCAGCACAGTTTTGTACAGGGAAGGTCATGTCTTATGAACCTGATTGAATCCCTTGAAGAGGTGACAAAGATAATTGTTGAGGGAAGAGCTGTGGATGTAGTTTATATGGACTTTAGAGATACATTTGATAAAGTCCCACATGACAGATTGGTATAAATATTAAAATCACATGGGATTCAGAGTTGGCCAGCTAGATGAATACAAAACTGGCTTGGTCACAGAAGTCAGAGGGTAGCAGTGGAAGGATGTTTTTCAAAATAGAGATCGGTAACCAGTGGTGTTCTACAGGGATCAGTCTTAGGTCCTCTGTTGTTTGTAGTATATATAAATGATCTAGAGGAAAAGTGGGTGGACTGATTAGTAACTTTGCAGATGACACGAAGATTGGTAGAGTTGCTGATAGTGCTGACAAATGTGAAAGGATACAACAGGATATAGAAAGATTGGCAACTTAGGCACAGAAATGGCAGATGGAGTTTAATCCAGACAAATGTAATGTGATGCATTTTGGAGAATCAAATTTAGGTGTGAATTATACTGTAAAAGGCAGAATCCTTAGAAACATTAACATACAGACAGATCTGGGCATGCAGGTCCACAGTTCCTGACAAGTGGCAATACAGGTAGCCAAGGTGATTAAGAAAGCATATGGCGTGTTTGCCTTCATCGACCAGGATATGGAGTACAAGAGTTGGCAAACAATGCTGCAGCTATATAAAAAAAATCCTTCTTTGGCCGCATTTGGAGTATCGTGTGTAGTTTTGGTCACCCCACTACCAGAAGGATGTGAAAGCTTTGGAGACAGTGCAGAGAAGGCTCACCAGGATGTTGTCTGGTCACAAGGACATTGGCTATGAGCAAAGGTTAAAACGACTAGGATTGTTTTCACTGGAATGGCGGTGGCTGAGAGGAGACGTGAAAGAGGTTCTGCAAAATTATGAGAGGCATAGATAGGGTGAATAGTCAACGACTTTTTCCCAGGGTTTAAATTTCGATTACAAGGGGACACAGGTTCAAGGTGAGAGGATTAAAGTTTAAGGGAGACATGTGAAGGAAGTTTTGCATGCACAGAGTAGTATGATCCTGGAACGCACTGCTAGAATTGGAGGTGGAAGCAGGCACATTTAAGAGGTATCCGAATGGTTACATGAATCGGGACGGAATAGAGAGATACAGACTGAATAGGGTAGAAGGGTTTGTTTTTAGTTCATTTAGAGCATGATGATCAGCACAGACTTGGAGGGCCGAAGGGTCTGTTGCTGTGCTGTACTTCTCTTTTGTTCTTTTTGTTTAATTTCTGTATTACACTGAAGTCAAAGTCCTTCCAAGTGACAGTGCTGTAGTATGAAGGCACCATTATAAAACACAAAATGTAAAGAGTTCAACTTTATACTTTTGAACAAACAGCTTGTTGTGGTCAAAACTTTAAGACTAACAGTATATCTTATAATTAAAATAAAGGCGATGAAGAAAGATCATAATCCATAATTATAACACTGTATTTATGACCTGAATGTATAAAAACTGTACTCACCCGATAGTTCATGGTCTCTACCCGGAGCTGGTGTAATTTGCTGTTTTGTTTCGTGAGAACCATTAACATCTGATATATCCATTGATCCTGGGGGGCCTGCATAACCTACCTCCCCAATGACACCATAGCTTGTTCCTGTGACAGGGGTCTGTCTTGGCTTGGGTGGGCCTGGAGGTCCTGCTTGGCCTCTTTCCACTAAAGTAAAATAAAAACAGAATCTCTAGTTATTATAGGCACGTTAACATGCTAATCACTCACACTGCTTGTACTGGAAACATTTACTTCCCAATAGGAAAATTCACTGTGTAATGTGAAAATGTATCATGAAGCTGAGGAAGGTACATGTTACAATTCCTGCTGTGTCTGGAGTAGACAATCTTATTTCAGGGCTGGCACAGAAATAGCTATGATGACTACTACAGCCAAATAGTCCTGTTGACAAGTTGGAAATGTGCATAGCTAAGAGGTTCAAGAACCTATACTCAGAGTCTCTGAATTTCCTAAGTGAGGAACTAAAGGGCAGTCAGGACTGTAGAACTTGCAGGATGTTTTAAATCAATCAATGCAGCTTAGTCCATGAAGAATCCTACCATTAAGCTTAATTGTGTAGAACGGTTTAATATTTAATTACTCCCATTGAGAATAGTAATCCAACTCTAAGAGATCTGATGGTGGGAATTTCATGTGTGTTGGCTCAATCCTAAAAAAGAAAATATTTCATACATATTCAGTGTGCTTCATCAGGCCAAGAAGGGAAAAGAATACGGAACTCTCACAACGATGTGGGGGGATATACCACTTTAACTAAAACAGTTCCAAATACTCCATTTAATATTTATTGAATGATTCTACCTGAGGTAGTGAATGAATCTTGGAATACAAGTTACAACTACTGCTGATGCCACAACTCCAGTCCTCCTTTAGGGAATTGTGTATTTTCTTTTCTTTTGGGGTATGTCAGCATTACTGGTAAGGCCAGCATTTATTGCCCATTTTAAATTGCTCTGATGAAGGTAGTATTGAGGCTCCTCCTAAAGCTCTGCCATTCACCTGGTCTATTGTCTATTGTCTAGAGCTACTTCATCCTGCTGTTAGGGAGCTCCAGGTCTTTGATCTAATAGCAGTGAAGGAATGGTGATGTATTTTCAAGGCAAGATGGCACATGGCTTGAAGAAGAACTAGCAGGGCCATGTTCATCATCTTCCCTTGTCATTCTAGATTATGGAATTGCAGATTTGGAAAAAGTTAACAAAGGAAACAAGTTGCTGTAATTCATCTTGTAAATGGCACACTACTGCTGCTGCTGTGTTTGTGGTTGAAGGAGTGGATGTTAAAGGGGTGAATGGGGTATCAATCAAGTGGGCTACTTTATGATATTAAGCTTCTTGAATGTTGCTGGAGCTACACTCCTCCAGAAGTTGAAAGCATTCCATAACAGTCTACACTTACGCCTTTTCAAGTCGTAGAGTCATATAGCATGGAAACAGATCCTTCAGTCTAACTCCCCTCCATGCCAGCCAAGTTTCCAAAACTAAACTAGTCCTACCTGCCTGCGCTTGGTTCGTATCCCTTCAAACATTTCTTATTCACAAGCTTATCCAATTGACTTTTAAACATTGTAACTGTAGCCACATCCACCACTTCCCCTGGAAGTTCATTCTACACACAAGCCACTCTCTGTGTATAAAAAAACTGCTCTCAATGTCTTTTTAAAAATCTTTCTCCCTCTCACTTTAAAAATTTGCGCTGGTCTTGAAATTCCCCACCCTAGGGAAAAGACACCTGCCATTCACCTTATTTATACCCCTCATGATTTTATAAACCTCCGTAAGGTTCTATGCTCCAGTAGAAAAAGTCCCAGCCTACCCAGCCTCTCCTTTTAATGCAAACCTCCATTCCCAGCAACATTCTGGTAAAGCGTTTCTGACATTCTCCAGTTTAATAATATCCTTCCTGTAACAGGGAGACCAGAACTGGACACAATACTCCAGAAGAGGCCCCACCAATGCCCTGGACAACCTCGACAAATGTACCTGAACTGCTAGATCTCTCTGTTTGACAACACTACTCCAGGCTCTATCGTTAGTTGTATAGGTCCTAGCCTTGCCTGTTTTACCAAAATGCAATATCTCACATTTATCCAGATTAAATTCCATCTACCACTCCACAGCCCATTGACCTAATTGATCAAGATCTCTTTGTAATCTTAGATAACCTTCTTCACTTGTCCACTACATCACCGATTTTGGTGTCGTCTGCAAACTTATAACTATACCTTCTTTATTCTCATCTAAACCATTTTTATAAATTGATGGATAGGCTTGGGTGGAGGGTGAGAGCTAGGTTATGAGTTACCTGCCACAGAATCTGCAGTCACTCACCCCATCTTGTCACCAAAATATTTACATGGATGATCCAGGTGAGTTTCTGCTCAACATTAACCCCGGGATGTTAATAGTAGGCAAATCAGTGGTCGTAATGTCATTAAATGTTAAAGGGAACTGATTAAACTGTCTCTTCTTGGAGATGGGTATTGCCTGGCACTTGTGACGTAAATGGTACGTGTTACTAATTAGTCCAAGGTTGAACGTTTTCCAGGTGTTGTGGCATACGGACGCAGTCTCCTTCAGTATCTGTGGAGTTGTAAATGGTATTTCACATGCATTCCCACAGATCCTTGCCATGTTAGCAGATGAAGAAAGGTCACTCAACTCAAAGCATTAACTCTGTTTCTCTCTCCACAGATGTGACCAGATCTGTTGAGTTTCTCAAGCAATTTTGATTTTTGTTGTAGGTGGTGAAGTATTGTATTCACAAAGAGATTTTAGATGCCTGGCCCTCTAATCACTTGCAGGTGCTATACAGGTACAAGAAATCATCAGCAAGACAAAAGGAATGTTGTTGTTTATTTCAAGAAGAATGGAATATAAAAGTCAGGAAATTTTGCTTAGTGGGACCACATCTGGCATATGAAGAGTTATCATTTTAATTACAGTTTTTTGCCAGGGTGTGTTTTGAGTAGAGTCATAGAGATGTACAGCATGGAAACAGACCCTTCAATCCAATTCATTCATTCCAATCAGCTAACCTATATAAATCTAATTTCATTTGCCAACAGTTGGCCCATATCCCTCTAAACCCCTCCTATTCATATACCCATCCATATGCATTTTAAATGTTGCAATCATACCTGCCTCCACCAATTCCTGTGGCAGCTCATTCCATGCACTCATCACACTCTGCATAAACAAGTTGCCCATTATATCTTTCCCCTCTCATCTTAAACCTATGCCCTCTAGTTTTGGACTCCCCCATCCCAGGAAAATGTCATTGCCTATTTACCCTATCCATGCCCCTCATGATTTTATAAATCTCTGTAAGGTCATCCCTCAGCCTCCGACACTCCAGGGAAAACAGTCCCAGCATATTCAGCCTTTCCCGACAACTCAAACCCTCCAACCCTGTCAAGATCCTCAAAAGGATTCAGAAAAGATTTCACAACATCCTTTCTCTAGGAGGGAGACCAGAATTGCATACAATATTCCAAAAGTGTCCAAACCAATATCCTGTACAGAATCGACATGACCTTCTAACTCCTATACTCAATGCACTGACCAATAAAGGTAAGTATACCATACACCTTCTTCATGGTCCTATCTACCTGCGACTTTACTTTCAAGGACACTCCAAAGTCTCTTTGTTCAGCAACTCTCCTCAGGACCTTACCATTAAGTGTATAAATCCTGCCCTGATTTGCCTTTCAAAATGCAGCATCTTACATTTATCTAAATTAAATTCCATCTGCCATTCCTCAGCTCATTACCTCATCTGAACAAGATCCTGTTGTACTCTGAGGTAACCTTCTTCGCTGTCCACTATACCTCCAATTTTAGTGTCATCTGCAAACTTATGGTCCCTATTTAAAATGCAGGCTATTTGTCCCAGAACCAGAAAGGCTAAAGCTTTTCAGAAACTAAACTAAAACCAACTCCTCCCAAGAGAGACATCTGTCACCTAATTGGCAGCTCCAAACTGACTTGGGAGACAATGGTGTCTTTTTTTTTAATTAATGCGCAGGACGTGGGCATTGCTGGCTGGGCCAGCATTGATTTCCTACTGCTAGTTGCCCTTGAGAAGGCAGTGGTGAGCTGTCTTCTTGAACCTTTGCAGGGTCAACAGTGCTGTTTCTGCCACTGTCGCATCTGGTGCCAATGTCAATGCCAGCTGATCCTTCCCGGTTTCATTTCTTCATTGCGATCAATCATAGTGATTAATACAACTGAGAGGTGTGCTGGGTAATTTCAGGAGTCAACCACATTGCTGAGGATCTTGAGTCATATTTAGGCCAGACCAGGTGAGGATGGCAGATTTCCTTCCCTGTCACTCGTGAGCCAGATGGGATTTTCTGACAATCGATAATTGTTTCACGCTGATCAGTAATTTCTTAATTCCAGATTTCAAAAAAAATTGAGCTCAAATTCCACCATCAGCATTGGTGGGATTTGAACCCACGTGCCAAGAACATTTTGCTGAGTTTCTGGATTATTAGTCTGATAAATACCACTAGGCATTCACCTCCCCTTTGCGACATTGTGAAAATCAAAGAGATGACAGAATCCATTGGAAGGCAGTCCACACATTATATAATATTCAAGATCAGAGTTCTTATTGTCTCCCAATACCAGCTAGAAAGGGAATCAGAAAACAAAACAAAGGGGACCAATCATTTTTGTTTGTTTTCACTGCCTAGGGTAGATCAGTCAGAAAACAGTATAATTGGGGACCCTCATAAAGGGTTAAACAGTGGGTAAAGGAAGAATGAAACACAAGGCATACAACTCTGAAAGATTACTACACCACAGCAGCATCACTCTCTCTCTCTCTATCTCCAACCAAGATCAAAGGAAGCTGCATACCCCAAGAAAAAGGTATAGCCCGTGAACTTTAACTCAGAGAAGACATGATAGGGTGAATGCTTCATCTATAGTCTGCAGAATACTCAAACAAACACCATGTGCAGAAATGCCCCATACCTTCACTAACTTTGGGGGTGTAATAACTATGAGGAAGTGAACCTGGAGGGGCTTAATTCAATGAAGTTCAGGGAGAAGTAATCAGTTTAGAATTGGTTGTGCCATATCAAGATTGACTGTACATATATGTACATTGACGCTTAATTTTCAAAACCTGAAACATGTGCTAATTTTATGATTCATCATCTTTCAGTGTAGTTCATAAAGGTAAGTCCAGACTTTTGACCACAAATAGGTGAGTTTGGAAGTTACCTACAAGACGGAATGACCCTCACATGATCAGAAACATCTACACATACTGCAATTCAGAGAAGATTCACTCAAAAGATTCCTTTTATTTCAGGAGGAAAGGCAGGATAGGTTGAGTCTGCTTCTGGATTAGTGGTGCTGGAAGAGTACAGCAGTTCAGGAAGCATCCAAGGAGCTTCGAAATCGACGTTTCGGGCAAATAAAGGCAGTGAGCCTGGAGAGATAAGCTAGAGGAGGGAGGGGGTGGGGAGAAAGTAGCATAGAGTATAATGGGTGAGTGGGGGAGGGGATGAAGGTGATAGGTCAGGGAGGAGAGGGTGGAGTGGATAGGTAGAAAAGGAGATAGGCAGGTAGGACAAGTCCGGACAAGTCATGGGGACAGTGCTGAGCTGGAAGTTTAGAACTAGGGTGAGGTGGGAGAAGGGGAAATGAGGAAACTGTTGAAGTCCACATTGATGCCCTGGGGTTGAAGTGTTCCGAGGCGGAAGATGAGGCGTTCTTCCTCCAGGCGTCTGGTGGTGAGGGAGCGGCGGTGAAGGAGGCCCAGGACCTCCATGTCCTCGGTATGGGGAGGGGGAGTTGAAATGTTGGGCCATGGGGCAGTGTGGTTGATTGGTGCGAATGTCTCGGAGATGTTCCCTAAAGCGCTCTGCTAGGAAGGCGCCCAGTCTCCCCAATGTAGAGGAGACCGCATCGGGAGCAACGGATACAATAAATGATGTTAGTGGATGTGCAAGTAAAACTTTGATGGATGTGGAAGGCTCCTTTAGGGTCTTGGATAGAGGTGAGGGAGGAGGTGTGGGCACAGGTTTTGCCTCCAGTGGACTGTAGAAGATCAAGAGATGATCCTGAGAGGACTTGACAGGGATGATGCCAAAAGGATATTTCCCCTCATGTGAGAAACTAGATCGAGCACACATAATTTAAAATTAAAACTGCTTCCACTTAATGTAGGGATTAGATATTTGTAACTCTCATAAATTCATTAGCTGTGGATCTCTCTTTCCCAGAGAACAATGGAGGCTGATTCATTGAATATTTTAAGGCTGATTTACATATTAACAAGATTTACATTCTTGTAGAAAGTGAGGACTGCAAATACTAGAGATCAGAGTCAAGAATGTGGTGCTGGAAAAGCACAGCAGGTCAGGCAGCATCTGAGGGGCAGGAGAATCAACATTTTGGGCATAAGCAGTTCCTGATGAAGGGCTTATGCCCGAAATGTTAATTCTTCTGCTCCTTGAAGATTTACATTCTTGTCTGACAAGGCAGTCAAATGGTTTTAAAATAGGCAGGAAAGCAGTGATGTTACTGTGATGATACTCTGGCTTTAAGGATTTTTTCAGGATTTATTTGAAGAGAGGTTTCAAGGCAGGGGTGAACGAGCAGTCTACCAGAATCGCTAGCGTAAACAGCTTTGTGAGGCCTTGGTGGTTTTTTTCTTCACAATGCTGGAACAACAGAAGCAGCCTGATTGGGTACGGTCAAACTCACACAGAACTAGGATCTTTACTTTAGCTTTCAGCAATTGCTGTTGCGGCCTTGAAGAAGTGAAAGCTATTCTTTCCCTTTCTCAGTTACAGCCAAAAACAGGGGATTCTCTACCTGGTACAGGAGTTACATGTGAGACAAATGTGCTCTGAATTTGCTTTTTGCCAAGGGTGTGTGTATGGGATGCTACAATATTGGAACAGTTAATTAGTAATACTTACTGTATCTGAACAGAATAATTCCTGTTAAGCTTTCCAATAGAGTTAAGTTATTCTAAATGCCTCCTTTCTTTTGTTGTATTTTAAGTGTCGTGGATGAATATAGTGTGATGTGCTTTAAATCCGGTAGTTTGACCAATCGAATTGCATCTGGAATGCAACACCTTACATTTACCTTTAAAATAAGAAAACGTTAGGGTCGTGACCATCTTCTGAATATTTTGAGAGGGTTTGGTCTGGCCCATAACAATTACCAAACAGTAGGGTAGCCTCAAGAAACTGAATGAGTCACTCCTGCTTTTAGTTTGTATGTTATTGGATAGACTGTATGTGTATCGCACATGAACCAAATCAGCAGCAGCGTTAACGATGGACTATAGTAAAAGCTGCAGTGAATTAGAATGTTATGGATACATGATGAAGGATGAAAAATGGATAATAAAGATGAATACTGAATTAATGGTGATTTACTTGAGAATACAAATTGAGAGGAAATGGGCAAGAAGTATGGTATTTTCTGTTTCAGGAGACACAGTCCAACATGACACAAGTTTCCAAGCGTGGGAAAATCACAGCTTCAAGCTGGGGGATTCAAAGTGGGGGAGGGTGCACTCAAACCAAATGAGGGCAATTTAAAGTAACTAGCCTTGGGTCAAAAACTAATAAACATTGTCATTGGATCAAACTAGTCATAACCCAGCCTATATCAACAACCACAGCTGCACTGCCAAATGTATTGTTAGCTCCCAGTGAGTGAATCACTTCAAAGAAACCATATACTTAATACTGGAGTTAAGTTTAGAAGCCAGTTAGTGATGCAAAACTCCTGGAGCCAGAATCTGCAGACAGACTGTGCCCCTTAACCTCAATTTAGCACCGATTTCTAAACCACTTTCTTGTTCAGATGCAGTATTTTTAGTATGAATACAGAGTTCCCAATGAACTTCCTAAAACTGCTTAGGTTTTAAATTTTGGATCAACAGAATAACCTAATACTGCATATTGAGTTTTTCCAAACTCTCAGCAAAGTCCGAATACATCTTTGGTATTATTGTTTTGTATTGATCACTTATTTATATTCCAACAATAGAAAATTTGAGTGTACTGTTTCACCAAGTTGCACAACCAAAGTCTCGGATCTTGGTTTTTAGACCAGGTTTTTTTTTGTTTGGCTGTGGGAAGTGGGGATGGAAATTCCAGCAGAGACAACCACAGACACTTACATCAAGGTGGGTGACACCATATGCTAAAAGCTGACACCACAGACAATTATAGATGCTGCACATTCGTTAACTGATGAACCTGAGGGTGTCGATGACACTGAACAGTCTGATGAATGATCACCTATTCACCACCCACTACCCTGGCTGAAACTGTAAAGGGGTACTTAGGTATTTTTCACTGCAGCAGAATAACATTGAAAACTTTTTGGACTGCATTGACAGCATAATGGACTGTATCGCACTTATCCAAAGGCAGAGTGCTAAACAGAAATAGATTCGCAGGAGTTAATTTCCAATTCAACATCTTTACTATACAAGGTCAGGACAAAGTGAAGTATGGACATTTTGAAAAATAAAGTCATTTTCAAATATTTACTGTGCAATTGTGCTTTGTCTTTTTTGACAGAGCGCATTTGCTGTGAAAACAGCATTCCATAGGGACCTCCTTGGCCCTCCTTAAGCTCCACTGAACATAAATTTATGGACAGGCTTTCTGTCACTCTGTTTAGTGCAGATTATGTAACAGTCTTGTATTGTAGTTTAAAAATGTGTTGCTGGAAAAGCACAGCAGGTCAGGCAGCATCAAAGGAGCAGGAGAATCGATGTTTCGGGCATAAGCCCTTCTTCCTGAATTTTTCAGCTCTGATCTCCAGCATCTGCAGTCCTCACTTTCTCCTTGTATTGTAGCTTCACCAGGTTGAAACCTCATTTTTTGTTCTGAAGAAAGGTCACTGGACCCAAAACGTTGACTGTGCTTTCTCTCCATAGATGCTACGTGTCAGGACCTGCTGCGTTTTTCCAGCAATTTCTGATTTTGTACTTCATTTTTATGTCACATTGTGAGGTTACGGATTGTAGTTGAATAATTTGCTGCTGCTGATGGTCCACTGTAACTCTCAAGTGCCCAGTCTTGATTTGCTTGAACATATTCTAGTCCCAAATAAGAACCTTAAAATTACAATATCAATCACATAGGTTTAAAGCTACAATTAAAGGTATTGTGATCAGTAAACAGTGGGAACCATTTAAATTCAAAATCTTCACCATAATTCCACAGTAAAACAAAAATCAACACAAATATCTATCTGTAGTTCACTGAGAAAGTTACAGGTAATATTCAGCTAAAGGAAGATGCCTACAATGTAAGTCTGAGATTCAGGAGCATTATTAAAAACGAGCAAAAATGCACTAAATAGTTGCTGAAAGGGGAAAAAAGAGAATAAGAGAGCTAAGAATATAAAAACCAATTACAAAAGCTTTTTTTAAAAGTATGTAAAATGTAGGAATTTAGCTAATGGAAATGTCGATCTTTTGATAGGATAGAGTGGAGCTTTTATTATGGGGAATGAGAAAATGGCAGAGACGTGGATCAATCAATAAAAGTCCTTCTACTAACAGATAAATGGAGAGTTGGTGGTCAGGGATACAATACATCCTTTCAGGGACAAAGGGGATAAAATGTGCTTAGAGACACCCGGCAAGCTGAGATATTTTAGGAGTAAAGCAAAAACAGAAAATGCTGGAGAAACTTAGGTCTGGCAGCATCTGTGGAGAGTAAACAAGTTAACATTTCAGGTCCAGTGAACCTTCTTCAGAACTTTAGGAGTACTTTGTCGTGGCACTTACTTAGGAGAAAGAAACTGACAAAATACCTGTAGAAGTGAAGAATGTAGAGGTAATGAATAGAGTGAACATTGGTCAGAATGATAAATTGACAATACTAGCTATGCATGGGTGGGGGGTCACTTGGCCCAGAAGGCTTTCATCCTGCATATCTGAAAGACTTGATTGAGTTTTTCGAAGAAGTAATGAAGAGGATTGATAGGGGCAGAGCAGTGGACATGATCTATATTGACTTCAGTAAGGTGTTCGACAAGGTTCCTCATGGGACACTGGTTAGCAAGGTTAGATCACCTGGAATACAGGGAGAACTAGCCATTTACATATAGAACTGGCTTGAAGGTAGAATACAGAAGGTGGTGGTTGAGGATTGCTTTTCAAACTAGAGGCCTGTGACCAGCGGTGTGCAACAAGAATCGGTGCTGGGTCCACTGCTTTTTGTCATTTATATAAATGATTTGGATGTGAACATAGGAGGTAAGTTTGCAGATGACAGCAAAATTGGAGATGTAGTGGACAGCGGAGAATGTTACTTCAGATTACAACAGGAGCTTGATCAGCTGGGTCAATGAGCTGAGGAGTGCCAGACGGAGTTTAATTTAGCATTATTTCTTGCCCATTGTTCCATTGTCATTGAACTACTCTTTTCTTTTAGAAGTGAACTATAAGAATGAAATGGATAGTTATAAAGGTGTGTACACAGTGGTCTTGCTCAAGGCAGTCAACCGCTGTTTACTGTTTCTCAAATTTCACATGGTCAATATTCCAGGGAGGGGTAACAAAGGCATTTTAAAGACAGCCTATAACTCTCCTTTAACATAATAACATTCACATTAATGATAGTGGAGCTTCTTGTTCATCTTTCAAAATGAGGACAACTTGTCCATCAAATCGAATCATACTTTGAGTTGCAGCATCTCCATAATGAGGTAGAGTGGTGGCAGAGAAAGAAAGAGTAGGAAGCAAATCCTAAAGACTCACGGCAGAAACCTGCAATCTGAGTACAGGTAATCCTTGAGTCGAGGGACAGCTGACAACTCTCAATAAAGTTTTACACTTTTAGGTTCATGGAATACTACCAGAAAATTGTATCCGAAAAGACCATATATTCATCTAATGTCTCTTTCTGCAATTCTAAAAAAAATGTAACTGATGAAATGATTCTCTGAACAATCTGTCCAATTCAATTTTGAAGAGATCTAAACCGAATGTCCTTTCAATCTCAAAATATACCAAAGAATTATTAATGAAAGTAGTGCTCTGTGTTCTGCTTGAACCAGCTTATAATTTTTTTCTACATGTAGCAGTTCAGGTTCTCCCAACTGTCCTTAATCAAAACAAGTTTTACTAAATTTTGTATTTCAATATCATTATGAAGGTGTTTGGGTGGGTGAGTAAGCTGTGAGGAGGATGCAGGGATGCTTTAAATATGATTTAGACAAACTGAGTGGGTAACTGCAGGGCAGATGCATTATAGTTTGGATGAGTGTGATATTATCCATTTTGATAGGAAAAATAGGAAAGTAGATTATTATCTGAATGGCTTTAAATTGAAGGAGGGTAATATGCAACAAGGCCTGGGTGTGTTTGTACACCAGTCAATGAAGGTAAGTATGCAGGTACAGCAGACTGTCAAGAAGGCAAAACATATGTTGGCCTTCATAGCGAGAGGATTTATGAAAAGGAGTGAAGATGTCTTGCTGCTATTATACAGTGCCTAAGTGAGATGACATCAGTTTTGGTCTCCTCCTCGAGGAAGATTATTCTTGTTTCAAAGAGAGTGCAGTGAAGATTTACCAGATTGATTCATGGGATCAAAGTCAAAATGTGTGGTGCTGGAAAAGCACAGTCGCTCAGGCAGCATCGGAGGAGCAGGAGGGTCAACGTTTTGAGCAGAAGCTCTTCATCAGGACCGCATCTGCAGTCCTCACTTTCTCCTAATTCCTGGGATGGCAGGACTGAAGGTGTAAGGAGGTTAAATCAGTTGGGATTATATTTGCTGGAGGACAGCAGAATGAGGAGGCATCTCATAGAAATGTTCTAACAAGCTAAATGCAGCAAGTGTGTTCCCAATGCTGCTGGAAATCCAGAGTCAGGGGTCACTGTCTAAGGATACAAGATAAATCATTTAAGGCCAATGGACTGAGGAGTGGCAGATGGAGTTTAATTTAGATAAATGCCGGGTGCTGCATTTTGGGAAAGCAAATCTTAGCAGGACTTATATACTTAATGGTAAGGTGTTGCTGAACAAAGAGACCTTGGAATGCAGGTTCATAGCTCCTTGAAAGTGGAGTCGCAGGTAGATAGAATAGTGAAGAAGGCATTTGGTATGCTTTCCTTTACTGGTCAGAGTATTGAGTACAGGAGTTGGGAGGTCATGTTGCAGCTGTACAGAACATTGGTTAGGCCACTTTTGGAATATTATGCGCAATTCTGGTCTTCCTCCCATCGGAAGGATGTTGTGAAACTTGAAAGGGTTCAGAAAAGATTTACAAGGATGTTCCCAGCTCTGGAGGATTTGATCTATAGGGAGAGGCTGAATAGGCTGGGGCTGTTTTCCCTGTTGCGTTGGAGGCTGGAGGGGTGACCTTATAGAGGTTTATAAAATCATGAAGGGCATGGATAGGATAAATAGACTAGGTCTTTTATCTGGGTTGGGGGCATCAAGAACCAGAGGACATAGATTTAGGGTGAGAGGGGAAAGATATAAAAGAGACCTAAGGGGCAACATTTTCACGTACAGGGTGGTGCGTGTGTGGGATGGGCTGCCAGAGGAATTGGTGGAGGCTGGTACAATTGCAACATTTAAAAGGCATCTGGTTGGGTACATGAACAGGAAGGATTTGGAAGGATATGGGCCGGGTGCTGGCAGTTGGGACTAGATTGGGGTGGGATATCTAGTCGGCATGGACTAGATTGGGGTGGGATATCTGGTCGGCATAGACAAGTTGGACTGAAGAGTCTGTTTCCATGTTGTACATCTCTATGACTCTATAGTTAAATTTGAGGTGCTGTATTATGGAATCAATTAGGGCAGGATTTATACACTTAATGGTAATGCCCTGGGGAGTGTTGTTGAACAAAGAGACCTTGGAGTGCAGGTTCATAGTTTCTTTAAGGTGGAGTCAGAGAGACACAGGATAATGAAGAAGGTGTTTGGTATGTGTGCCTTCATTGGTCCGTGCATTGAGTATAGGAGTTGGGAGGTCATATTGCGCCTCTACAGGACTTTGGTTAGGCCACTTTTGGAATATTGTGTGCAATTCTGGTCTCCCTGCTATAGGAAGGATATTGTGAAACTTGAATGGGTTCAGAAAAGGTTTACAAGAAAGTTCCCAGGCCTAAATAGGCTGAGGCTATTTTTCCTGGAGCATCGGAGGCTGTGGGGTGACCTTATAGAAGTTTATAAAATCATGAGGGGCATGGATAGAGTGAATAGACAAGGTCTTTTCCCTGGGGTGGGGAAGTCCAAAATTAGAGGGTTAAGTTGAGAGGGAAAGATTTAAAATAGACTCAAGGGGCAACTTTTTCATGCCAAGGGTGGTGTGTGCATGGAATGTGTTGCCAAAGGAAGTGGTGGACGCTGGTACAATTACAACATTTAAAAGGCATCTGGATGGGTATATGAATAGGAAGGATTTGGAGGGATATGGGCCAAATGCTGGCACATGGGACTAACTTCATTTAGGATATCTGCTCAGCACAGATGAGTTGGACTAAAGGGTCTGTTTCTGCCCTGTCCAACACTATAAGTGGGGATGACGATAACAGGAGGTATTGCCATCATTTTCCCACAGGCATCAAAAGGATTACAGAGTGGAAAATCAAACTCCCTCTGGTGACTACAGGCCAGTTAATCTGCAATCTTCTTCCCGACCTCTCTACCCCCACCCCATCTCCGGCCTATCACCCTCACCTTAACCTCCTTCCACCTAAAGCATTCCCAATGCCCCTCCCCTTAGTCCCTCCTCCCTACCTTTTATCTTAGCCTGCTTGGCACACCTTCCTCATTCCTGAAGAAGAGCCTATGCCCGAAACGTCGATTCTCCTGCTCATTAGATGCTGCCTGACCTGCTGCGCTTTTCCAGCAACACATTTTTCATTCCTCATTCCAGTCCTACATTGGTCCCCACCCACATGTTTCTCTGAGACATCAATGATGTCATTGGTGCTGCTTCCAGCTTGCATCCAGAAATAGAAAAATCCTTCAGTTTTGCTTCTGATTTCTGTCTTTTTTTCACCTTTACCTCATCCATCTATGACTCGTCACTTCTCAATCTTTGACTTCACTGTTTCCAATTCTGAGGATGGGCTGTCCACTAATAGCCATTCCAAGCTCATTAAATCCCAGTCATCTCGAATAAACCCTGTTTCCTGTGAGGATTCCATCCCATTCTCCCAGTTTCTCTGTCTTTGTTACATCTGTTCTCATGACACCACCTTCCACTGACATGACCTAGTTTTCCTCAACCAAATATGCCCCCATGTTGTGATTGACAGGACCTTCATCCATGTCCAACCCATCTCTGCCCTCACCCCTTCTCCTCCTTCCCAGTATAACAAAAGGGTTCCCTTGTCCTTATTTGCCATCCGCTAATCTCCACATTCAAGGATCATCCCCTGCCATTTCCACCACCTTCACATCTTCACTCTTCTCTGCTGTCAGAATTCTGGAGTAACTGTTCCATCCATAACACCTGGGTCTGCTCCATCGTCACTCCAAACACTTCCTCAATTGCAGAAAGAGTAACGCTTGTGCATTCATATCCTCTCTCCTCATTAAACAAGCCTAGCTAAAGGAGTGATTTACTTGTATTTCTTTCAATCTAATCTAAGGCATTCACTGCTCACAATGCTGTTTCCTTTATATTGGCAAGACCAAACACAAATAGAATGTGAGGACTGCAGATGCTGGAGATCAGAATCGAAAGTGTGGTGCTGGAAAAACACAGCATCTGAGGAACAGGAGAATCGACGTTTCAGGCCTAAGCCCTTCATCAGGATTCCTGACGTTTAGACATCTTACAGCTTTGAGGTCTCAACATTGAATTCTATAACTTAAGAAGCTGACCACACTCTGCCCTCCATTTTTCTTACACTCTCTCTTCGCGCTCCTACCAACCTGTAGTCTTGTCTTGTTTGTGTCTTGTTTATTTTGCTCTTAGTAAAGAGGACCCATTCTCTCCCTTTCACACCTTAATTTTCACCCATTTTACATCTCTTTTTCTCTTTCACCACCATGAACAAGTTGCATTGGGCTTCTACACTATCTGCCCTCTTTGGTCCTCCTCCAACTTTGTCAGAAGTGTACAAATAAAACAATTTCCAACACCTTGCCATCCAAAGCAGAATCATACTGAACTTGAAACATGAACTCAGTTTCTCTCTTCACAGATGCTATCAGATTTTCAGAGTTTCTCCAACATTCTCTGTGTGTTTTGAGCTAATTAAAAATAGTCAAAACACCTACATAAACAATCATTTTGGTTCATCTAATTGAATTGTTTGACAAAGTAACACAGCAAGTTGATCAAGGAATATAGCAGATATTGATCTTGTGGATTTTAAAAAAGCATTAAATACGTACCACATAATGGCTGATCAACAAAAGTGTGGTTGTGAAATAGGTGGGGTAGCGTAAACTTGGATTAAAGAAAATGACTTAAGGACCAGAAATAACGAGGAAGGGTAAATTGTTATTTTCCCAAACTGGAGGTTAGTTGACAGGTTAATTCTCCAAAGGTCAGGATAAATTTTCCCTAAGATATGTAAATGAATTGGATATTGGAAAACAGAGTAAAATTCCACAATCTTCTGATGATTTCAAACTTGTACGAGTGATAAACAGTGAAGATAATATCAACTGAGCCAAAGCAGACCAAATTAAAGCTAGCAGAAGGGACAGGTTTTTTTAATAATATATTTTTATTAAGAAAAAATAGATTTTAAAATATTACAATGAATACAAAACAATGCAATTCAAAACAGTACAAAAATAGTACAAAACTAAACCCAAATAATAAAACTAATTCCCCAACCCACCCTCCTATACGAATGTATAAACATATATAGAGAAGTATAAAATTAAAAAGAAACCTAAACTAGCTATTTAACTAAATTAATAAATACCTAACAACAAACAAATAAATAGTAATAACTCAGCCCAGTCAAACAAAACACTCATACATTAGTGTGGCAGATAAATCTGTGTCAAGGTATTTCAAAAAGGATTGCCATGTCTTGCAAAAATTCTCAGTTTTGTGGTGTACCGTATTTGTGAGAAAATCCAAGGGAATATGCTCCATAACAATTTTCCGCTAACCCGACAGGCCTGGGGGTTTTTCGGATATCCAGCCTAGCAAGATATTCTTCCTTGCACAGAATGTAAGAATATTGAAAAGTTTATTCTTATGCGCGTCTGCAGGAAATATAATGGGTAGGCCCAAAAGGAGAGAAATAGGGTCCTTCTCCACCCTTACACCTAAAATCCTCTCCATTGCACCCACCACAGCGCTCCAATATGTTTGAAGCCTGTCACAAGACCAAAGACAATGGGTAAAAGTGCCCATGCAGACCTTGCACTTGGGACATGCTGAAGATACCCCTGGTTTAAATTTTGACAAACGGTCTGGGGCTAAATGGACCCTGTGGAGAATCTTCAACTGTAAAGCATGGCTCCTATTGCAAGTTGATATCTTCCTTGAATTCTCCCAAATATCCTCCCATGCCTCTGAAGAAACTTCAACACCCAGCTCTCTCCCCCACATCTTGCAGAGTCGATCAAACTCATCTGAGGTAGCACCCCCCAATTGGTGATATAAAGTACTGACAGAGAGTATACTTTTAGCCCTTAGTACCCCTCTTTCTATGTCAGATTTGTAGGGATCAGTCAAAAGTGTGGTCTTTTTTTTAATAAAATCCCTAACTTGAAAAAAATGTAAGAGGTCTCTATTAGGTAACTCGTACTTCCATACTAACAGATCGAAGGACATCATTACATCTCCCTCGAATAAATCACCCATGCAAGATATACCTCTAGCTGACCAACGTTTAAATCCTGAATCTATCATACCCGGTTGAAAACCCGGCATACCTACTAAGGTGTAAACAAAGATGTTTTGCCAATATTACCTTCCCTCTGCCGAATAGCCCTCCATGCTTTAACAGTATTGATGACTATTGGGGAATGGCAATATTCCCTAACTGTCCTCACCTTGTCCAAAAACAGCAAACTGGTAAGGGGGCACCTTGCCTGGGAGGTTTTGATATCTAGCCATATTGAAAGAGGGTCCCCACAAACCCAATGACTCAGGTAGGCCAAAAGTGAGCTTAATTGGTAATTTTTAATGTCCGGAAGGTTTACCCCCCCCCTCCCCAATTTGTGAGGCAACTGCAGTTTGGCTAATTTAATGAGGGGCCGTTTACGGTGCCAGGTAAAGGAGCTGAACCAGCCATTCAGTCTCATGAGTGTTTGTTTATTGAAAATCAGGGGGAGCATCTGTATAGGGTATAGCAAACGAGGGAGAATATTCATCTTAGTAAGCACTATCCGACCCAACCACGAGACTGGAAATGCCTCCCATCTTTGGAGACCTTGTTTAATTTTTTCAAATAATTGAGTAAAATTGGCTTTGAACAGCCAATCCAGAACTGGAGTAATGAATATGCCCAAATACACAAAACCCCACTGTGACCACCTAAATGGGAATCTATAATCACTCTCAAGAGCCAACTCTTTCGTAAGACCACCCATAGGCATAGCCTCTGATTTAGCAAAATTAATCTTATACCCTGAAAAAGCGCCAAACGCATGAATACATTGTATCAGGCAAGGCACTGAGACTGCTGGATTTATCAAGAAAATTAGAACATCATCTGCATACAGTGAGATCTTATGTAATTTTGACCCCACTTCTGGAGCTGATATATTGAGATCCCCACGAATGGCCTCTGCCAACGGTTCAATCACCAACGGAAAATGTAATGGTGAAAGGGGACAGCCCTGCCGGCTGCCCCTAGAAACATTAAATTGCTTGATCGTACCCCGTTGGTAATGACCGCCGCGAGAGGTACATTGCAGAGAACCTTTACCCATCTTCTGAAAACTTCGCCCAGACGAAACCGGTCGAGAGTATAGAAAAGGAACGGTCATTCAACTCGGTCAAATGCCTTCTCTGCAACTAAAAAAATCACCAATCCCTGTATTGACTGCTGTTGGCATGCTTGAATAACATTATTGGAGGATCTGTGACCCTTTATGAAGTCCGTTTGATCCTCTTTAATAATAGAGGGTAACACAGTCTCCAGCCTTAATGCGAGAGCCTTAGAGAGGATCTTAAAGTCCACATTTAAGAGCGAGATGGGCCTGTATGAAGCACAGTCTTCCGGATCCTTCCCTTTTTTAAGGATAAGTGAAATATTGGCCTCTCTCAGAGATGGTGGGAGACAATCATGACTGTATGAATCATTAAACATATTTAGCATCGGGCCTGACAGTATACTTATAAATTCCTTATAGAATTTACTGGGAAGTACGTCAGGACCGGGTACCTTTCCACTCTGAAGCTGCCTCACAGCTTCCGGCACTTCTTGCTCTGATAATGGGGCATTGAGAAAGGACTGTTGTTCGGGAGTCACACCTGGGATCTTCAGATCTCTAAAAAAGGATTCCATTGTGGCCTGCCCCTCCTCACAATTCTCAGACTAATATAACTGAGTAGAATCTCTGGAACACCACATTAATCTTTTTAGAATCACATGTTAGGTTCCCAGACCCTTTCCTAATCGCTGTAATGGTTTGTGGGGCATTTCTCTTTCTGGCAAGGTATGCTAAGTCACCATGCTTGTATAACCTTTGCTTTGCAAAAGCCAGCTCCTTCTTTGTCATCGGCGTAAGCACGGAATTTAGTGTAGACCGCAGTGCCGTAATCCTCTGTAGTTTGACCAATGAGGATCTGTCAAAATAGGCCTTCGCGGCTGCCTTCAACCGTGCTTCAAGGAGACGTTGCTGCTCACCCTTCTGCCGCTTCCTACTGGTGGAATATGAAATAACTAACCCTCTGGCATAAGCTTTGGCAGTTTCCCAGAGAACAGATGAGCTATCAACCGAGCCTATGTTGATGTCTAGGAATGCCCGAAATTCCCTAGAGAAATACTCCACAAACTTACTGTCCATGAGAATAAAGGGATCCATTCGCCAGTACCTTGAATCCACTGTAACATCCTTAATCTTAACCATGAGGTACACTGGAGCATGATCAGAGATGGCAATATTACCAATCGTACAGGATGCCACCAGATCCAGGGTTACCGCAGGGGGTCAGAAAAACATCAATCCTCATGTGACATCTATGCGGATTGGAGAAAAACGTGAAATCCCTACCTGAAGGGTGGAGACACCTCCAGACGTCCACCAACCCTAATTCCCCACACAAACTCAATAACTGTTTAGTTTGTGCAGAGGGTATCAAGGGACCTTTAGGCAACCTGTCTACTATGGGGTCCATGAAACAGTTAAAATCTCCCCCTATAATGATGTGCCGAGACTTGACACTTATCAGTTTAGAAAAAGCATCTACCAAGAATTTAAGAGGATGAGCTGGGGGACAATAAACATTTAAAATACCATATTCTTCCCCATTTATCCAGGCTTTAAGAATTACAAACCTCCTGTATGTGTCTTTAACACATTCCAACAATTTAAATGAGAGATTTTTCCTAACCAATATAGCCACTCCCCTACTTCTGGTATTAAATGATGAAAAATAAACTTGGTCAAAGCCATTCTGCTGTTATTTCAGATGCTCCTTGTCATCCAAATGTATCTCCTGCAACAAAACAATATCCACCTTCTCCTTTCTAAGACTCAAGAGTACCTTCTTCCTCTTAATTGGTGAGTGACTTCCCTTGATATTCCAGGTACAACATTTAATCAAATCATTAGCCATAATCTTCTGCAATTACATTTAAATTCTAGAGAGGAGGAACCTGAACCACAAATTGCTGAGCCTTAGTGTCGCGTGGTCCACCAAACATAAAAACTACATAAACTAAAACTACTACATTTAACAAACATTCAAAATTATTAAAAATAAAAAACAACAAAAACCAGAAAACAAACCAACATATAAAGCGCCAATAGCACTGAGTAGGGGAACTCACCCCCTGCCCGGAGGGGGCAACTACCCCTCCCGAACTGCCCATAAATAGGCATCTAACCATCTCAACCACCTTCACTTCTCCCAGCTAGAACCGCATTGCAAGCACAAGCTAAAAAGAATAAACACCCCATAGAATATCAATATGAATAAAAAAACATTCTTTTATAAAAAAAAAGGAATAAATACCCCATCCATCCTTTGGTATGTCCTAACTTAGAAATTTAAAATGTACATCTTAACCACTGCCAGACATAGTTTGAAGCAAATTATTATCAATAGAGGAAAAAAAGGGGGAGAAATAAAGCTCCAACCGGATTTCCTCCAGTTCTTTTATAGAATGATAAACGCATACCCAAGCAACAATATTTATACATACTACAATTGTTTAACTTAGGTTAGTTTGTCCACAAAGTCTCTTGCCTTCTCCGATGTGTCAAAGAGATGCATGGATCCATCTAAGGTGATCTGAAGCACTGCCGGATATCTCAGGGAGTACTGAATCCCAAGCTCCTTCAGTCTTCTCTTGACACCATCATACGATTTTCGTTTCTGGATCACCGCCGCTGAAAAGTCCTGAAAAAACATGATCTTAGACCCCTCGTACATTAGGGCCTTTGGATCCTTCCCCTGGAGTCTGGAAGCCTCCATGACTCTCTCCTTATCCCGGTAATGATGGAAGCGCACCAGGAAAGGACGAGGACGTTGATCCAGACCCGACCTCCACGCTGCGACCCCGTGAGCCCTCTCTATCTTCAATCCTCTCATGCCAATCTCCAAGTCAAGGAATTTCGGAAGCCAATCTTCCAACAAGTTCTGCAGGCCGCTCACCTTCCTTACCCTCACGCAGACCGATGATCCAAATGTTTTTTCTCCTGCCCCTGTTTTCGAGATCATCCATTTGGTCATGCAAATTATGAACCTGCATCTTCAGGGCTTGGATCTCATCCTTGAATGAACTCACATCAGCTTCCACAATTGTGACCCTGTGCTCCACCTCATCCGTCCTCTTCTCCAGGTCTCCCAGCTGCTGCTCATGCTTCTGCAGCATGAGAGAGACTGGAGCCAGCTTCTCTTCAATCTGTTTCCCCAACATCTTGCGAGATTTCAAGAGCTGGTTCACCAGGTCCTGGAGAGTAATTGGCTCCGAGGCTGCTGCAGGCTAAGCTGCAGGCCTGGCCTCAGATGCTCTTCCTCCCTTTTTAGGCATTTCTGGACAGCTGAAAATACAGGTAAGTCAATTTTTAAATGTTTCTTGGGGCTCCACAATCTTTCCAAAGCCCCAAGAAATCCTGATGACTTGGGTTGGGCAGGTTAAAGGACCGTCCTGCTCCTGCTGCGATGTGAAGCTCTGCAGTGTGATCTTCTCAGATCGCCGCCATCTTAGATCCCCCCAGAAGGGATAGATTTAATACAGAGAAATGTGAGGCAACTTTTTTTCACAGAGTTTTTAGGCAATGTAGATTTAATACACTCAAGAGTGTGCAGGAACAGAGGACTTTTGAACATGACCAGACATATTGGTTAGCAAAGCCTATAGTATGGCGAAAGTGAGGACTGCAGATGCTGGAGATCAGAGTCTAGTTAGTGTGGTGCTGGAAAAGCACAGCAGGTCACGCAGCTTCCGAGGAACAGGAAAATCAATGTTTTGGGCAAAAGCCCTTCATCAGGGAAAGCCTACAGTATCTTCAGTTTCGTATATAGAAGCATTGAATACAAAAGCACGGAAGCAACGCTGAGTCTTTACAGCACTCTAATTATTTGGGAGATTAGGAAAATGGGACTTGCTCGGTTTCTCTACAAAGAGCTAGCATGAACTTGATAAACTCCTTACGTGCCAGAAATGATTCTACTACTCTGACTGTATATCTATTTCTAGGAATACCGATGCAGTTACAGCCAGTAACCTGGCCAGTATTTATTCTGTGAGCAACAGTTTAAAAAAAAATCACTTTGTCATTCTTACATTGCTGTTTTTGGGAGTTTACTGTCTGCATGTTGGCTGCAGAGTTTTGTACATTACAGCAGTAATTACACTTCAAAATGTATTTCATTGGCTTTAAAAGTGCTCCAAAAAATTTGGTGGTTGGGAATTGAAGCCTTTCCTTTGTTTGACCCAGTTCCTATCATCTGAGAACCAGCAGCAAACATAGATCCCAGTTCCATATAAGTCACAAGTAAATTCAAGCAGTAAATTTAGAGCCAAATACTGATGCCAAACAGGCTAGAAACATGCAGAAGGTCAACCTGTGTAGAAAACAACAAGTTCATGTTTTGGATAAGGACCTCTTTAAAACTGAAAAATTAAGCATATTATTATATTCCCCATTCCCTTTTCCTGACTGTCTTCCAGTACTGTTTCCGCCATACCAAAAACAGATTAGTACAGAGTCATAGAGATGTACTGCATGGAAACAGACCCTTCGGTCCAACTCATCCATGCTGACCATATATCCTAAATTAATTCAGTGCCAATTATCAACATTTGGCCCATATCCCTCTAAATCTTCCTATTCATGTACCCATCCAAATGCCTTTTATATGTTGGTATTGCACCTCTGGCAGTTCATTCCTGATGAAGGACTATTGTCTGAAACGTCGATTCTCCTGCTCCTTGGATGCTGCCTGACCTGCTGTACTTTTCCAGCACCACACTCTCAGCTCATTCCATATGAGTACCATCCACTGCGTGAAAAAGTTGGCCCTTTCTCCTCTCACCTTAAACCTATGTCCTCTAGTTTTGGACTGTCCTACACTGCGAAAAAGATCTTGACTATTCAAACTATCCATGTCCCTCATAACTTTATAAACCTCTCTAAGGTCACCCCTCAGCCTCTGACTCTCCAAGGAAGAAAGTCCGAGTCTATTCAACCTCTCCCTATAGCACAAACCATCCAACCCCGGCAATACCCTTGTAAATCGTCTCTACACCCTTTCAGGTGTAACAACATCTTTCCTATTGTAGGGAGACTGGAATTGAACACGGTATTCCAGAAGTGGCCTAACCAATGACCTGTACAGCCCAATTCCTATACTCAATGCACTGACCAATAAAGGCAAGCATACCAAACACCTTCTTCACTATCTTGCCTACCTCTACCTCTTCAAGGAACAATGAACCTGCATCCCAAGGTTTCTTTGCTCAGTAACACTCCCCAGGACCGTACCATCAAGTGTATAAGTCCTGTCCTGATTTGCTTTTCAAAAATGCATGACCTCACATTTATCTAAATTAAATTCCATTTGCCTGTCCTCGATCCATTGGCCCATGTGATCATGGTCCTGTTGTACTCTGAGGTAACCCTCTTCACTCTCCACTACACCACCAATTTTGGTGTTGTCTGCAAACTCACTAACTATTCCTTCTCTATTCACATCCAAATCACTCATTATATATGACAAAAAGCAGTGGATCCAGCACTGATCCCAATGACACACCACTGGTCATAGGCTTCCAAGCTGAAAAATAACCCTCCATGACTAACCTTTGTCTTCTACTTTAGAGCCAATTTGAATCCAAATGGCTAGTCTCCCTGAATTCCACGTGATCTAGCTTTGCTAATCAGTCGACTATGCGGAATCTTGTCAAACGCCTTGCTGAAGAGAATGACCATCTCACTGCTTTCATCAGTCTTCTTTGTTAGTTATTCAAAAAACTCAATCAAGTTAGTGAGACATGATTTCCCATGCACAAAACCATGTTGACTATCCCTTGCCTTTCCAAATACATGTAAATCCTGTCCCTCAGAATTCCTTCCAACAACTTATCCACCACTGACATCAAGCTCACCAGGCTTTTCCTTACCACCTTCCTTAAATAATACCAAAGTTAGTAAAGCTCCAGCATTCCGGCACCTCATCTGTGGAAATTAATGATACAAATATTCCTTAAGGGGCCCAGCAATCTCTTCCCTCACTTCCCACAAACTATAGGGTACACCTGATTTGGTTCTGGGGATTTATATCCACCTTTATGCGTTTTAAAACGTCCAGCCCCTATTCCTCTGAAATATGGACACTTTTCAAGATATCTTATTGCTTCAAGTTCTCTAGCTTCCATATCCTTTTCTAAAGGATACACTAACACAAAACATTAATTTATATCTACTCATCTCCTCCAGTTCCCCACATGATGGTCCTGTTGATCTTTAAGGGGACTTACTCTATCCCTAGTTACTCTTTTGCTCTTAATGTATTTATAGAATTTCTGTGGATTCTCCTTAACCCTATTTACCAAAGCTATCTCATGTCCCCTTTTTGCCCTCCTAATATCCCTCTTGAATATAATCCTATACTCTTCTAGGGATTCACTCAATCCCAGCTGTCTGTACCTACCACATTCCTCCTTTTTTTTTGGACAGAACCTCAATTTCTCTCGTCATCCAGTATCCATAAACCTCACATGTTGCATGGTGTCTCAGTGGTTAGCACTGCTGCCTCACAGCACCAGCCACTTGGGTTGGATTCCAGCCTTGGGTGGAATTTGCTCATTCTCCTGTGTCTGCGTTAGTTTCCTCTGGGTGTCCAGTTTCCTCCTACACTCCAAACTTGTGCAGATTAGGTGGATTGGCCGTGCTAAATTTCCCAAAGGTCCAAGTATGTGTAGGTTAGGTGCATTAGCCATGGCAAATGCAGGGTTTCAGGGACATGGTAGGGGGGTGAGTCTGGGTGTGATGCTCTTTGAAAATGGTGTGGACTTGATGGGCCAAATGGCCTGCTTCCACGGTGTAGGGATCCAATGATATCTATGATGTTAATACTAACCTTGCCCTCATACTAACATACTGCCACTGGACTCTTGCTATCTCACTTTAGAAGGCCTCCCACTTTCCAAACACCCTTTTACCTGCGAATAGCCTCTCCTTATCAACTGTTGAAAGTTGTTACCTAAAGTGGCCTTACTCCAAGTTAGAACTTTAATTTTTAGATCAGGGCTATCTTTTTCCATAGCTATTTTAAAACTAACAGAATTATGATCACTGGCCCCAAATTGCTCCCCCATTGACTCCTCAGTCACCTGCCCTGTCTTATTTCGCAAGAGAAGGTCAGGTTTTGCTCTTTCTCTAGTAGGTATCCAAATCAGAAAACTTTTGTGTACACACTTAAATTTCTCTCCATCCAGACCCTTAACACTATGGTAATCCCAGTCTATGTTTGGAAAGTTAAAAATCCACCACCATTACAACTGTATCTTGCAGATATCTGAGATCTCCTCACAAATTTGCTTCTCAATTTCTCGCTGGTTATTTAGGGGTCTATAGTACAGTCCCAATAAGGTGATCATCCCTTTCTTATTTCTCAGTTCCACCCAAATAACTTCACAGTACATAGACTCAGGAATATTCTGCTTGAGTACAGCCAAAATGCCATCCCCAACCAAAAATGCAACTCCACCTCCCCCCTCGCCCCACCTCACCCTCCTCTTGCCACCCTTGCTATCTTTCCGATAGCAGCTATATCCTGGAACACTAAGCTGCCAGTCCTGCCCTTCACTGAGCCAATTTCTATTAAACGTATGATATCCCAGTCCCATGTTCACAACCATGTCCTGAGTTCGTCTGCATTACCTGTCAGCCTCTTGCATTGAAATAAAGGTTGTTTAATTTATCAGTCTTATCTTGTTCTTTATCTTGCTCTTGCCTGCCTTCACTATTTGACTTGCTCCTCTTCTCAACTGTACCAGCCTCAGACTTCTCTTTTCTTATTGTTTATTATATTGTGTATGAATGTTTTTGTTCTCTTTGCACTTTTGTGTTTCCTATATTTCATCATTTGAACACTTTCTGTTTTATATGACAATATAAAAGCTGTATTGGGACAATTTTAAGCTGAACCTTCTTTACCTTGTGATGCAAATACTGAAGCAAGGACTCAAACATTGAAACCCATTATTACTATCTTAAGCAGCTGTTGCAAATTAGGTTTGGCTTGTTATAACATGTGTATGTTGTACAGCAACGTTTTGTGCACTGTCGAGTTAGCACTAAACATTGCCTTTCTCGGCAGTATGCATTATTCAGACAGCTGTGGCTCAGATCTTGTTAAAAGAAAGCTAATCTTAAGGAACTTGTAAGAAGTATAACAAGAGATTCTGAGGTAATTAGTATCAGATGTTTGACAGGAGTAACATGCCCTGGGTTAATGGTATCATAAGTAAGATACAGACATATATAAAATACTGGTGTCAATATTGGAATTGAATACTAGCCACAGCACTGCACACATAACAAGATTGTTTAAGGGACTATGAACAGAATTCTTATGCATTTGCTAATAAAGTTTATAAAATGCATTTTGGTACTTCACGCTTTCTACTTTTTATTTTGTTTTCTTCTCCATTTCAGGGACAAGTCAAAATTATTCGAAGTGTCAAAGTTTGAGCTAAGTGTACTCATGTAGAATTAGATCATTATATTACTGGCTAAATGTAGGTCTTACATCATGGGGTGTTCACTTGTAACCTAAAAAGATCTGGAAAAAAAACTTGTTCCACATTATCCGAGCACCATTGAGACATTATCCAACAACCATCTGGTTGGGAAGCAAGCTTTGTACTGCAGCAGGCTACAAAATGGTCACGATTTATTCATTCCAACAGATGTTTGGATGATGTAAGTAATGAACTCCATGCATTATAATCGCATGAATTCTGTACCTCACCACTCCCAAAGTTCCCATTGACTTTAGTGCCAGGTTTTACAACAGCACCTGCTATCAACCTCCAAATTGATTTCTTCACGGGTTTGCTGTCCTGACTTTTCATGCAATTGTTGTCATAAGATGATTACGTTGACATCAACTAGCCACGAAACGCCACGACCAGCTATCCTTAGTAGCCACACACGCAGACGACAAGCAACATGAATCGACTGGGACAATACTACCATTATAGGGCAAGCCAACAAAGAACAGCCAGGGAATTCCTAGAAGCATGGCACTCATCCACAAACTCCATCAAACAGAACCACAACAACGAGCACCCGAGCTACAAATCTTCACCCAAACTTCAAGGAAAATATTTTTAGCAACGTGGGCTTCAAATTGGAAAACTCGCCTGATTGCGATTACAAATTCAATTGCTGTAAAAGTTAATACGATAAATATTGGTTAAGAAAAGAATGTAGGGAAAGAGTGAAGAATTGTTTGATTATCTTAAAAGAATCAGCACAGACTTGATAGGCCAAATGTCCTCCTTCTGTGCCGTACCATGTTACAATTCCATGAGATGGTTTAGACAGTTGGTCAAGGAACATAAGTCTGTGCACTTCATGTTCGGATCAATCCACCCTTACACTGATAGGTTTCCAAACAGCAATTTAGTTTTTCAAACTTTTGGTCACTTATATTGTCTTCATCTCTTTGCAGACTCTTAATACATTTTTTATTCACTCGGGAGATGTGTGTGGCGTTGGCTTGTCAGCATTTATTGCCATATTTATGTCAAAAATCAGTACTCCTGCAGATTTCATCACCTAAATTTTTTTTTGTGTTTTCATCTGCTCCATGGAGTCAAACAGTTTTTCAAACTTGCCCAAAAAAACCAATTATTCCAAAGCCTCAGATCAGGCATATTAACTTTCCCAGTGTTAACCATGTTGACTGTTTTAGCCAGAATTTACTTTTGAAATCATAATAACACTCTTAAAATTGACATGGTGTTAACATTAGGTGGACAATGGCGGATGAATTGGTGCCTCCAGTGCCAAAGGAACAATTTTGAGCACTCAGGAAGAGAGAGGAACTTGGAGCAAAGGCCTAAACTTCATTGTGGAACTTGAATAAGGCACTCCATGGCTCCACAACGAAAATTAAAATCGTAAAAGGTTTGGGCCTCTTCTAACTTTGAGTTTTCTTCCTGGAAGTAGATTTTCCAGAGATTCACAATCCCTTCCCTACTTAAACCCAGAGTTAAAATAGTTGGCGGGCCTTAATCAGAACAAATCTGCAAATTTAAAAGGGGACCCCTGCTAACCTTCTGAAGTTGTTCCTGTTGCCTCTTCACACCAGCAGGTTATAATCATAAGCTAAAGGGATTGTGCGGTGTAATGGTAGCACTCCATCTGAGCCACGAGGCGGCCCAGGTTCAAGTCCCATTTGCTCCAGACGTGTTTAATAACATCTCTGAACAGGTTGATTAGAAAATGCCTACAATCATAAGTGACAGAGTCGGTGCAACACTTTGGCTGCTAAAATTTATAGCTGATTTTAACTAGCTGGTTCCCAATGAGCAGCAGAATTATAATTGTACTTCACATTTTTGATACAGGAAGCTACCCCAAAACATTGCCGAGGAAAAAAAGTTCAAGTGTTTACATTCTTTTTCAGAAGTAACTAACTTGGCCACTACTGTAAGTCTTGGACATGACTCGTATATTTAAAAGTTTTCATTAAAAAAATTAAGAGTTGACTAAGATACATTTCTTCCTTGAACATCACTGTAAAATATAGATGCTGGGAAAGCAGTGGTGAGTACTTCTATAAATAAATGTAGATTGAAGCTACTGTCAGGGCTCGATCTCAGTGGGACTATGAATATTTCTGCTTGACTGTGTAAATGCACTATTATCAAAGATTTTATCTTTCCTAATTTGGGTTGGACATTAATACAATGTAGTTTTTTTTAATCAATACTAAGGTTAGAAACTGGTACTTGCACATTTTGTGGTTCCTGGTAGGTATAATGATAGATGGTCACACATCAATTATAGCATAAAGGTTTAAAGCATATTACCCATAGTACAGTGTTTCTCATAGTTTATTAATATCAAGCCATATTAATGATCAATATTTCAACTGTATATATGGTAGGTGAGTATATGGAAGAACATCTAATGCAACTCAATACCTCATATATTCTTCACAAAGGACAAAATACTGGGAAATTCAAGCAATGTGATGAGAAATAGTAAATAGTCAAGTAATTGAATCTTACCTGGAACAGGCTGAACAGGAAGCAAAACGTCTGTCTTCTGAACAATTTTTGGACCTTGGTTTGAAAATCGGTGAACAGCACTTTTCAACAAATCAATTTCATTGGAATGTGATTTCACAGTTTCATTCATCTGATGGGCACAGTTCCAGAGACTGCTGACATGTTTGTTCAGACCATCTTTAATTCTCTGTAGACTGGTGGAAATATTGTCTAGTTTACTGCAAACATTTTCAATGTGGGCCACTCTGCTGTCAACATAGTGGACTTCTTTCTGGATCCCCTGAGCATGATCTTTACATTTATCAATGTCATGAGTAACCTGCCTTGTTAATTGGTCCAGTTGTTTCTTCATTTCATTTAACTGACTGCTATTGTTTTTCTGGAGTTGGGATTTTAGACTTTTATCTGTTTCATGGAGTTTGTAAATCATATCCAGGAGTTCTTCCTGTTTCTTTGTTAAGGTGGACTCAACTGTTAAGAGTGTTTCATTATTCCTTGTCAGACCTTCCCACTGTGCTTGAACAGATTCTCCAATAGCATTTACATTGACTTTTAATGAGATGATTTCTCCTTGTATCATCTCTAAGTCTTCATTTTCTTCCATCATCTTGAGACCTTCGCGAACTGTATCATTCAGAGCATTAAGGACAATTAAGTTTTGTTCTGTTTTTCGCAATAATTGTTTGTTGTCATGTTTGCATGTTTCTAAATCCACTTTGATATCTTTCATCTCTTTTGTTACAGAGGCACAATCAGTACGGCATAAATATTCTAAATTATGCAACCTAACCTCAACATAATCCATCACATTATTGATGCGATCAGTACTGAAATTCAGATCACTTCGCTGTATTGATTCCTGTTCACTGTCTCTTGCACCAGTTAAAGTTATGTTGCTAAATAATGCAAAATCATTGTTATGTTTTGTTTCTAAGACTTGTACTCTCTCTTTTACAAGTTCTTTGACACCATCAACTTCATTTTCAATCAGTTCTCTAAGAGTATATTCGATATAAAAGCAATGCTCTTCAGCATTTTTCTCTGTAACATTTATTCTAGATTCAATTTCCTCTAACCTCTCACTAAAAATATCTTCCAGATTAAGAGTAGTGAAATGTTCTAATTCATTATCCAATCTGGCATTCAAAAGCCTGTTAGCATCAGCAATTCTGTACACCTTTCGATCCATGTTGTTGAGTTGCTGTCTTAAAGTGGCTATGTGAGAACAGCAGTTGAAGTACCCAGGTGATTGTAGAAGATGATTTCGTAGGTTACTGATCTCCTCTCTCAGTCCAGCTTCTTTATCATGGAGCAATTCTTCTACATGTTCATAGTTTGATTCATTTTCTTCACATTGCTCTTTTAGTGACATTAACTTATACTCACAGGAATTTTTCAGATCTGCAAATTTCTCATCAATACCTATCATTAATTCTTTCTTGAGAGTTTCAATTTTACTATCAATGTAAGACTGATAAAAGTCTCCATTGGAAAATGGAGAATAAGTAGAAACAGGTGCTTGGACAGCTTCCATGAGCTTCTTCAACTGTCCATTATGTCCAGTAACCATTCCGTGGAGCTCATCGAGCATATCACCCTTGGCCTTCAATGTATCCTTCACCTCTGTGAGTTCAGACATCACCTCACCCATTGCTGATTGATACAGTGTGTCTCCATTCTCGTGGACGACCGGAATGTGGGAAGTTTCAAAGCCAACAGCACTGCTCGGCAGTCTCAGGTTGCTCAATAATGTTGCAACCATTTTACTGGTATCTTCCTGGACACTATGCCTCAGATTGTCACTCAACCCTGTTACTGAGGTCTGCATTTTTTCCAGAACCTGGTTAAGGCGCTGTACCTCATATTCCAACTGTTGAATTTTTTGGCCTTGGGCATCAGTCGATGGCAGTTTATGAACTTGGCTATCTGTAGATTTGGGGACTTAAAAAAGCAACATTAGTTAACATTATGCTATCTACTGTACTCTTATCTGTACAGACTCAAAAATAGTCAAAGAAAATATTTTCAAATTTGATTTTTAAATATATAAAATCATATATAATACATAATAAATCTCATTTTTAGTCTGCTAATTACAATTGTAGCAGAATTATAATGTGACCTCTCTTACGACCAATACCAAATAGCCATCCAAAAAATCTTGTCCACAATAAGAACACTATGAAAGTGTTTCAACTTCCAAATACAATCATCAAATACAATTAAATGTCAATGCTGCAATTTTACATTTAATCACGATTCAATTTCTTCTCACTTCTCCATTTTCTAGAGTGAATCTTAAACATTTGATTATCTACAATTCCCATGTATACCCTTGATCAATACTGCCAATATTCAAGTGATTACAATGATTCCTTTTTCTGCAATCTAGCCTTGGTAGTTCAGAAATGTTAAGAAGGTTGAAAGAATATTGTTAAGAGAAATTTAATTAAATTGGACTAATGTATTAAAATATATCTACAAGAAATATACATTGTACAATGTCCTTTTCACAAGCTGTTCCAAAAATTGGGGTTTCACAAGTGACCTGTAAAAAATAGCATTACATGTTATATCTCTATATAGAATGATTACAGGACATTTGGTCTATCGACAGTACTGGATCTCTGTAACAGCGACTCGACTAGCCCACTCCCCTCAACTCCCATCTCCTTTCCCACAGCTCTCCAATTATTTTCTGTTCAAATCCTTATCCTTTTGAAAACCCTGATTCTGACTGCCTCCACCACACTTCCAGGTAAATGCAGTCAGGTCCTAACAACTTACTGTACTAAAAGATTTTTCATTGTTAATCCAGTTCGACCTCACTTTTCATATCCCTCAATTTCATGAATTATTTGGATGGTGAAGAGTATGCTCAAACATAATGTTAGTGCATCTTTCTGGCAAAGATGCAACAAACCAATTTTACCCACAGTGTATTAAAAGAATAAGTGGGAAAAGCAGGAAGAGGCTATTGAGTTGAATGATCAGCCACAAACATAATGAATACCGCAGCAGGCTTGGAAGGACCAAATTGCCTATTTGTTTGTTTCTATGTATTGGTGACAATTCACTAGAGTTTCAAAGGAATGAGAGGGAATCTGACTGAAATGTCTAACATTCTGACAAGGCTGGACAAATTAGATGCAGGGAAAAGTCTAGACAAGTCGAGAACCGGGGTCACAGTCTCAGGATACAGCATAGGCCATTTACGATTGAGATGGGGAAAAATATTCTTTACTCAAACAGTACTGAACCTGAGGAATTCTTGACAACAGAAGACTGTGGAGGCCAGGTCACTGAATATATTCAAGAAAGAGATAAAGTTTAGATTTTAAGGACATCAAGTATTATGGGGAGGAAGTAGGAATATAGCATTAAGATAGGGGACCAGCCATGATCATTAGGAATGGTGCAGCAGGCTAGAAGGGCCGAGTAGTCTTCTCCTGCTCCTTGTTTCTATAATTATGCAGCAGAATGGTGATGTCCAAATAAGACATGTGCAATACTTAACAAATCATTAATACTGATTTGGTCTTGTGTTGCTAATAGCAATGTTGTTATCTGTGTTTATAATTTTCTACTTGTCCACAGGCCTAATGCCACTTTATCCCTAGTTATGTGTTTATTAATTTAAGATAGGACAATGTGATTGACTTTTGTTTGGGTAATTTGGTTTAGATTTAATCTGTACATTTTCAGCAAGCTGAGGAGCCTCAGATATTCCTTGAATAGAAGAACACACGAACCAGGAGCAGGAACGGGCAATTCAGCCCTTTGAGACTGCTCGGCTAAAACAAACCTGTTTTCACTTCAGCCTCAACTCCAGTTTCCTGCCCACTCCTTTCCTGGTGATGACATTTTTCCTATTGTAACCTATTCATTGTGTGCAGTTGATAAATTCTCTGACAGAGAGGAAGAGGTCACCAGGAAAGAGCTGAGGAAAGATCATTTACCACAGTTATAGAATACTCTAAAGTTGTCTATTGGGCCAAGATATCCATTTTCCAAGATACCTCTTTAATCTAGGCATGACCCCTCTTTCAGCCATGAGTACTGCATCCTGCTGTGAAACCACAATCATCACTGCTACCCTGTAATATTTGGTACATATAAGGAAAATGATACTTCATTCAAGTAGCAGTAACTGTGCATTATGCAGAGCTTATAATTTCAAGCAAGTTTATGCTCAGACATGATAAATAGCTGTCGTCTGAATTGAAGAAGTCTCCCTTCTCTTTACATTTGATGTCTGAAATTGGTGTTGGATTTATTTGAAGATATTCCAATGTGTTAAAAGCAACTCTGTGAAGCATTATGCCTTAGCAGGGTTTGATTTTGTTGTTCCCTTTGAGAATGTGAGTTTATTTACTTCTTTAGTTATCAGGCTGGAGTCCGCAGACCTCCATTGTTTGTAAAGACTTTCTGGGGGTCGGTGAAATAATATAAATGCATCCAATTGCTGTGATGACATAGGTAAACGCCTGTTACATTTTGTTGACCATCACAATTAATAGTGATGACCCAATGGCAGAAAAGTCTCAGTGTATGCAGTGTGTCTGCAATATTCTAATTCAGAAAGGATGGCTAACCGCAATGGGTAAAGAGAAGTCTGAAACACTCAGAATTGTGCAGTGAGTAAGTGAGAAGATTAGATTAGATTAGATTAGATTACTTACAGTGTGGAAACAGGCCCTTCGGCCCAACAAGTCCACACCGACCCGCCGAAGCGCAACCCACCCATTCCCCTACATTTACCCCTTTTACCTAACACTACGGGCAATTTAGCATGGCCAATTCACCTGACCTGCACATCTTTGGACTGTGGGAGGAAACCGGAGCACCCGGAGGAAACCCACGCAGACACGGGGAGAATGTGCAAACTCCACACAGTCAGTCGCCTGAGTCGGGAATTGAACCCGGGTCTCTGGCGCTGTGAGGCAGCAGTGCTAACCACTGTGCCACCGTGCCGCCCAAGAGAAGTAACAGGTTACAAATGAAACAGTGTTAGTGTACCCTACAGGCACTTTCAAGCTGCTTCAAACTCCAGGAAGATATGGGGTGTCATTATGTATTATCTGGGCATTTTATTGCAGGTTTCAGCAAGAGAGGGGTATAAAGTTTTCACATCACCAATTATATCAACGTACATGAATCAGATATCCCCAGTAGAATTTCACACAGTTCGTTTAATAGGACACTGGTGGCTTTCATGTTCCAAAACATAAATCTGCAAGATATCTATTGCACTATAACTTAAATCGAAAATCTGTGACTAATACATTTAGAAAGGGATCCTTAATCAAAAAATGTTTGAGAACCAATAATCTAGTGTGTGAAATCAAGAAAGGAAACAATTATCAATGTTGTTGAAACACATGGGATAATATAGTCAATATCAATAGGTAAAATCCAATAATGATTTCTACAGTACAGAAATTTTGAATATGAAAGATTAGGTCATCATGCCTGTACCAATACTAGTTTGATGTTAGTGCTTCAACATTAATCATGTTAAGACCACAGGATGTAGGAACAGAAGCAGGCTATTCAGCTCATCATGTCTGCTCTCTTTTCAAGGAGATCGTGGCTGATCTGATAATCATCAACTCTACTTTCCTGCATTATCTGTATTACTCTTGATTTCCTTACTGATGAAAAATCTGTCTACCTCAGCCCTGAATATACTTAATGTCCCTGTCTCAACAGCCCTTAGTGGTAAAGAAATCCAGATTCACTACCCTTTGAGAAAGAAAATTTCCCCTCACCTCTGTTGAACATGCAATGCCTCATTCTGAAGTTATGGTCTCCGATCTTAGACTGCCCCATAAGGGGAAACAACCTTTCCAAACCTAGCCGTCAGGTCCCGCAACAGTCCTGCATGTTTCAATATGGTCACCCTTTCATTCTTCTAATCAACAAGGAGTACATGCCCAACCTACTCAACCTCCCCTCATAAGACAGTCCCTCCAGGCCTGGTATCAGCCTCAAGTATCTTCCTTGGACTGCTCCTAATTCCAGTATATTCTTTCTTAGATAAGAGGCCCAAAACTCTTCAAAGTATTCCAGCTATGGTCTGACTAGTATCTTGTATAACTTTAGCAAAATCTCCCTAACGTTTATAATCCACTCCCTTTGAAATAAAGGCCAACATTCCGTTTGCCTTCTCTATTACCTGCTGAACTTGGAAGCCAGCTTTTTGTGCTTCATGGTTGAGGACTCCTAAATTTCTCTGTTCTATTGCTTTCTGCAGTCTTCCTCCATTTAAATAATATTCTTCTGGTAATCTATTCTTCTTGCCAAAGTGCATAACCTCACGCCACCCTACATTATATTCCATTTGCCAAGCTTTTGCTCACTTGCTCAATCCATCTATATCTCTCTGCAGACTCTTTGTAACACCCTCAGCACTTGCCTTCCCACCTTTTGTTATTGGTCCTCACCCTGAACAACTTCTCTTTCCAATCCTCCCACTTCCTCCAAACGAAAGGAGTAGCCATTTTGTTATTGTCATTCACAAACTTGGCTTCAGTACATTCACTTTCCTCATTCAAGCAATTAATATATATTGTAAATAACTAAGGCCCCAGCACTGATCCTTGTGGTACTCCACTAGTTACAGGTTGCCATCCTGACATGCTACCTTTCCCCAAACACTCTGTCTTCTCTGTCAATCCTCTATCCATGCTAATACACTAGTTCCAAGACCATAGGCTCTTTCTTATTAAGTAGCCTAATCTGTGGTACCTTATCAGACGCCTTGTACCCAAGACAGTCAGCACAGTGGACAATTTCCTCTGCAAAACCCAAAGCTATCATCACAGAATGATAAACAAAGCTGGTCTTAAAATCAAACTTGGTCTCAACCTAACTTCCAGGCGCAACCTATCTCCTCAACCTCCTAGCATCCCCCAATCCCACTCTAAAACCAAGGAATTTTTTCTGCAGACCCCCATGATGCTTTTGCCTGATCTGATAGTGTGCCCTTCCACTCTAATCATATTCTGAGGCAACTCTCAGAGGCTAGACAGTATGGAAAATATAGAGCATGAAAGCATGGGTAGGGTTAAAACATGAAGACCATTGGCGATCTGTTGCAAGGGGTCTGTGGAATGTTACACTAGTCAAAAGGTCACTGTGGCAGGATGGGATAAGAATAGTGGAATGCTCCTACACCAATTAGCAGAGTAAGGTTGGGGCTGAAAGGTCACTATGGCAGGCTGAGCCAACGACAGTTAGTAAAGTTAGCCTCACCTGCTAAATATCATCATGGCAGGTTGGGACAGGTTGTGACAATAAATATTTAGGACAAGACATTAAATATTTAATTAATAGTTAGTACAATCAGCCTGCTTGAGACCCTAGACAATAAATATCTAATCAGTAGTTAGTAGAGTCAGTCTGCTTGAGACACTTGACGGTAAAATATCTAATCATGACATTAAAATAAAATTAAGTAGGGTCTGGGAAGGAAGACCATTGTTGCAGAGGTGACAGTAAAATGTCTAATCGTGACATTAGAATAATATTAAGTAGAATGTAGGAAAACACATAGTGGCAGAACTATAGAGATAATGGGAACTAACATCATTGGTTTATTGTATAGTTGGAGTGAGGTAATTCTGATTAACACAGTTGGACATGCTGATAAGCTAACAAAAACATGATAAAACAGGTACAAAGAGCCACGGATCTTGAGGTTGGGGGCATTCACGAATTTGCTTTCTGAGTGTCACGGCTTTTGTTTGCAAATAAAAGACCTACTCCTGAAGAACTCTCCGTGTCTCCTGATGATTCTCTACATTTTCTCGACGACAACAGCCAGCGTGCATAAAATTATTGTCAACAGCATGACTGGGGTGGATTTGAAACCTGCTTCCTTACCCCAGCTATGTTAAGGGGTCATCGCACTGTCGGTAAGAAACTGCCTTCGAGCAGAGATTTCAAGAAGAAACAACCCTGACTATATGATAACTCTTCATTAAGCAATTGGGAGGAAGAAAACTGTCTTGTAGATTATAACAAACAGGATTGATGAGGGCAGAGCGGTAGATGTGATCTATATGGACTTCAGCAAGCCGTTCAACAAGGTTCCCCATGGGAGACTGGTTAGCAAGGTTAGATCTCACAGAATAAGGGAGAACTAGCCATCTAGATACAGAACTGGTTCAAAGGTAGAAGAGATAGTGGTGGTGGAGGGTTGTTTTTTCAGACTGGAGGCCTGTGACCAGTGGAATGCCACAAGGATCGGTGCTTGATCCACTATTTTTTTGTCATTTATATAAACGATTTGGATGTGAGTATAAGAGGTATAGTTAGTAAGTTTGCAGATGACACCAAAATTGGAGATGTAGAGGACGGCGAAGAATATTACCTCAGATTACAACAGGATCTTGACCAGATGGGCCAATGGGCTGAGAAGTGGCAGACGGAGTTTAATCCAGATAAATGCGATGTGCTGCATTTTTGGAAAGCAAATCTTAGCAGGACTTATACACGTAATGGTAAGGTCCTAGGGAGTGTTGCTGAACAGAGACTTTGGAGTGCAGGTTCATAGCTCCTTGAAAGTGGAGTCGCAGGTAGATAGAATAGTGAAAGTGGTGTTTGGTATGCTTTCCTTTATTGGTCAGAGTATTGAGTACAGGAGTTTGGAGATCATGTTGTGGCTGTACAAGACATTGGTTAGACCACTATTGGAATATTGTGTGCAATTCTAGTCTCCTTCCTATCGGAAAGATGTTGTGAAACTTGAAAGGGTTCAGAAAAGATTTACAAGGATGTTGCCGGGGTTGGAGGATTTGGGCTATAGGGACAGGCTGAACAGGCTGGGGCTGTTTTCCCTGGAGCATCGGAGGCTGAGGGGTGACCTTATAGAGGTTTACAAAATTATGAGGGGCATGGATAGGATAAATAAACAAAGTCTTTTCCCTGGGGTAGGAGAGTCCAGAACTAGACAGCATAGGTTTAGGGTGAGAGGGGAAAGATATAAATGAGACCTAAGGGGCAACTTTGTCACACAGAGGGTGGTACGTGTATGCAATGAGCTGCCAGAGGATGTGGTGGAGGATGGTACAATTTAAAAGGCATTTGGATGGGTATATGAATAAGAAGGGCTTAGAAGGATATGGGCCAAGTGCTGGCAGGTGGGACTAGATTGGGTTGGGATATCTGGTCGGCATGAACGGGTTGGACCAAAGGGTCTGATTCCGTGCTGTACATCTCTATGACTCTATGACTTTATATGGGAAAGTTTAACCTGTCTACAAAATGTTCAAATTCAATGTCAAGTTTTGCCCAAAATTGTTCCTTACACTGAACATTAATCACTTTTATCATGAAGCAGAAAACATGCAGCCAGAAAAAAGAGCACATGCAGTCATTTATCTCCAGCGCTGAAGAACTAAAGGAGTGGTTGAAATTGGAGCTTTCAGTTAAATATTGGCAGATTGTCAGAAATGAGTTAAATTCTTTCAACTGGGTAAAACTTCCTCTGTGCAAACACTAATTGTTCTGAATTTTATATTAGCTTTGGTATTCTGAGAGGATTTTAGTTCAAATGATGGACATGTGTTCTTTGGCGAGTTACCACATCAAACAAAACCAATAAATAAACTAAGCAAGTCACTGACTAGACTTAACTTACAGTACCATATACAAGGTAGTTTATTCATTTTTAAGCACTTAATTATTTATGTAAATTCCACTCCAGCAACCAAGGAATGACTCAAACAGACAAAGCAGATGCCAATTCCAGATCGCAGTGAAAACTCTCTATCTCAGTGTATAATGATGATTATGATACATTGGTGATCTAGATAAGCAACAAGGAAGGATTTATAAGGAACAACTTACCAATAATTAATCTACAGTTTTGCAAAATTGTCCCTAATTTAGTATTATCTTCTTTTGTAATCATTTAAAATAATAATCAGGTACAAATCATAATCTTACTAAGATTCCTTTGTCTTGGGGCAGAAGATGGCAGTGGAAAATTTGCAGTCTGTTGTGACCAGCCATTCTTGCAATCTTCACCCTTATATCCAGGGCAACACCTCCACTCTAGTTGAGTCACCACCTTGTATGCAACCTTATATAGAGGACGGAAATGTGTGCGATATCTAATTCAAAAAACATATGAAGAAAATTGTACACATGGAAATGTATATAGCAACTTAAACATCTTTTACTTACTCCAATATGTTCGATTAAGAAAACACCGATTGTTCAGACCCTTTTTCAGAATTAGGACATCCAATTCCTCTATATGGTGGAGTGATAGTCTGAGTCATTGCTTTTGCATCCCACTTCAGACTGAAAGTGCATGCACAATATGGTCAAACAGGCTGAGCATCAATCTCTAAATTGTTTTTAGCAAGGAATAAGACTGAAAAAGACTGCTGGTCAGTCACATAATGGAAAGAAAATTGAAGCCTCTGCCATCACTGTTCTTAGCTCTGGACTACTTTACGTACATAAAGCTGTATGTTTCAGCAGCAACTTGATCACATTGGATTAGCTGGGGTTCAATCCATGCTTTGGCTGAGGAGGACGGGCCTATCTCTTTTCCCTACACTTGGTGAGATTGTGGTATTGTGGGTCAGGCCTGAAGTAAAAGATTTCTGATAAGGTTTTAATGAATCTTCATTAATTCCTTTCTATGGTTTCACCATGTTTTAAAATCAGAATTATATGTTTTATTCTTCAGTTGTACAGCCAATTTACAGGTTTAGCATATTTCCAGTGCTTACTTTTAATGGATTATGTATAAATTGCAAAGTAGTTTTCTTTTTCCTTTTTAAATCTACCATCCTTTCCTTTAAAGTTTCCTTAGCTACTTTGTTCCTTCATTCTATTTAGTATCTTATCACTTAAAGTATGGCCCAGAGTGTATAGCTCCAACAATGGTAGAATTGTCAGTGTTCCCCAATCATGATTGACAGCAACTTTTGCCAAGATATGCACAGGTGAATGTGAAAATCTACAAGTTTTTGTCAGTGATTCCATACTTGTCCACAGAATGCCTAGTTGAAGTCTCCACAGACTGCAATCAATTAGAAATCATAAAACTGATGAGAACTTCCATTTTCTCACTATTAGTCTGGCTGCAAAAAACTCCAAGAAAGTTGTATCTTGTTAAATGAAGTGTAATTAGGATTTTAACAGCATACTAAGTTCATAATTATTGCTGAACAATTTGTCTAATATTGCAGAAATGAATTCTATGTTCATGTAATATCAAATTTCTCTTATGCTGGATAAAATTTGACTTTTCAATAAAATAATCAATACTTTTAAGTTGATTGACATTCCGGTTTCCAAAAAACCTTTGTATGTTCTAGTTTTTATTTCAATATGTCTAAAACGATATTAAAAAGAGACAGAGAAAGTGTTTTTAACTTTCAGCATTTGCTGCCTGTGAGAGTTTTTCAATGTAACATGGCTGCTTGGCATGCACCTCCTAGCCCTGATCCAGAGGATGGAAAGCAATGGCAAACCACCACTGACAAAACTGCCAAGCAAACAGCTCAGAATGAAGCAACATCAGCAGACATTAATTCAAGGATCTGCCTTTGGGAGGAGCAGACATGATATGATTTGGCTGCTTAACCTAGTTGCTCCTAGACTCCTGGGACTCACCTTGACTTGATGCCAGATAAATATACATCAAGAAAGATAAAATCCTTGTGCCAGACATCACTAAATTATTATGGGTCTTTTTTTGTAGATTAGTGGCAATTGTTGTTGCTTTGATTGGAGTGCAAAATTCAAGCATCATTTGCCGTCTCTTTTTCCAAAAATGTAGCACCAAATATTTCTATGTTTGAACTGTATTTGCCACCGACAATACTCATTTAACTAAACATTTACATGCTCCTGCAATTTTGCTCAAATCTACCATGCCTCCAAATATAGTATCAGCAAACTTTAATAACATTTCTTATTTCTGTGTTTAAATAATTAATCCAACTGGAAAGCAAAAGTTAATCCCAGTCAATATTATCTATGCTTAAACATATTTCATTAGGGCACACTGTGATCATCTGAGGAGCAAGTGCATGGGTTAAATGTAATTCAAACAAGCATTAATGTTGCTGATAAACATAATTTCATTCAACAAAAAAAGGCGCAAGTCTCTATTTAATCATAGGAAATTAAGACTGGATGAAGTTGCAGCGGGTGACTATTCTGGAGATAGTGATCATAATACAATAAGATTTTGCATCATTATGGAAAAGGACAAAGATAAAGCAGGAGGAAAAGTTCTATACTGGGGAAAGGCAAATTTTAGAAATTTGACAGATGTTCTGGCAAAAGAGGACTAATCACATCTACTTGAAAGAAAGTCAGTGGCAAATCAGTGCGAGGTATTCAAAACCACAGTTGCCAAACAAAGAAACAGAATGGTCCTACCAAATCTGGAGTCCCTTGATTATTCAAAAGCATACAGGCAGGATAAAGTAGACATATAGAATGCATGACAATATTTTGAAACCTAAAATTTTAGGAAGCTCAGAGCAGTATAGGAAGTATAGGATAAAGTGAAGAAGGAAATTAGGAAATCAAAGAGGATATCAAGAAAACTGACCAATAAAATTCAGAAAAATCCAAAGTTGTTTGACAAGTCCATTAAGTACCAGATGATGACTAAGGAACTGGTAGGGACCATCAGAGATGCACACGATAGCTTCTACATGGATGTGGGCAGGGTTCTAAATGAGTATTTTGTCTCAGTCTTCACAAAGTAATTAGGCAAATGTTTTATTTAAAAAGGAAGAATGTGAATTTGTTTTTAAATTAGCATAATGAGAAGGAAAGTACTGGAGGGACAGACCTAATTGAAAGCAGCTAAATTTCCAGGACTGGAGGAATTGTATTCCAGGCTGCTAAAGGAAGCTGGTGAGGAAAGAGCAGACAACCTGAGGATCATTTTCCAATTGTCGCTAGGTATTGGTGAGGTACCATAGGATTGGAGGCCTGCAAGTTTTGTACTATCATTTAAAAAGGATGCAAGAGATAATTATAGGCTGGTAAATCTGACCTCAGTGGTGGGCAAGTTACTGGAGTCAATACAGAGTGACAGAATTAACTGTTACTTGAAGGGATCCACAGATTAATCAGCCTGTTTTTTGAGGGGAGTTATGATTTATTTTTTGCGACTTAATTTAATCTGTTGAGGAAGTAACAATGATTGGTGAGAGTGGATACTGTCGACATAGATTTTCATAAGGTCCCACATGGCAGACTGTCAAGAAAAATTAAAGCCTATGTGGTGAGCTCGATCCAAAACTGCCTCAGCTACAGGAACAAAAAAGGGTATTGGGGTAATCAGCAATGGCTGTCTTCTACCCCTGAATGAAAAGCAATTTCCAGTAGTGTTCCATAGGGCTCAGTGTTGGTTCCCTTGCTGTTTGTGGTATATATTGATTATTTAGACTTAAATGGTATGATTGGGAAATTTACAGATGACACAAAAATTAGCTGGATAGTTGCTAGTGAAGAGGTAGGCTCATGACTCCAGGAAGATATCAATGGTTTGTTTAAATGGATAGAAAAGCAGCCACTGAAATTCAATCCAGAGAAGTGTGAGGTTATGCATTTGGGGCAGCAAAATAAAGCAAGAGAATACACAATAAATGAAAGGATGTTGAGAGGGATAGAGGAAGTGGGTGACCTTGAGGTGCATGTCCACAAGTTCCTGAAGGTGATAGGACAGATAGCTAAGGTGGCAAAGAAGACATATGAAACACTTTGCTTCAATGGATGAGGCATTAAATACAAAAGCAGGAACATGATGTTTGAATTATTTAAGACACAAGTTAGGTCACAGCTGGGGTTTTGTGTATGGTTTTGATCACCAGAGATTTACAAGAATGTTGCCAGGACTTGGAAATTGCAAGTATGAGGAAAGACTGGATACCCTAAGGTTGTTTATCTTCAAACAGAGGATGCTGAGAGATGACTTGATTGAGATGTAAAAATAATTAGGGGTTTGGATAGAGCAGACAGGGAAGACCTGCTTCTCCTCATGATTAATTACCAGAGGGCACAGATTTAAGGTGATTGGTAAAAGAATTCAAGGAAACATGGGGGAAAACCTTTTCACCAGAGAATGCTGGGTATTTGGAATTCACTGCCCAGTTTAGTGTTTGAGGTGTAAACCTTCAATTCATTTAAGAGGAACCTATATCTGCATCCAAAATGCTGCAATAGACCAGGTACTGGTAAGTGGGATTATAATGGACAGGTAGTTTATTTAGCCAGTATAGTCTCTTTATGTGCTGTAACTTTTCTGTGGTTCTATCTTCAATATGTATTTATAATATATTATTTTCTCTTTTGTTCCATTTTATCGTCATGTATTTTATACAGATACACATACAAACATTATGTTTTAATCAATCTTGTTAATATTTGTTTTGTACTGAACACAGTTTAACTTTCAACATGATGGCAATTGGAAATGCAACCTCAGCAATACATTGAGGTAACCTCTAACATGGCACATTTGTTGCTGAATTATTTATCTTTCTCACACTTTTACCATGTTTCATAGAAACAAATGCATGCAGGATCAACACATTAATGAAGATCATTACTGAGTAACCATGAATAAATAGGAAAGGCATGAAACAAATTCCAGCCTGTTTACTATACCTTTTGATTATTGCATTGCATTGTTTAGACATAGTTACTTTGATTGAATGTCTATACTCTTCAGGATATACAAGATACACTCAAACAAAATAATGCAATGTTGCAAATTGTATTATGTGAACACCTCTGAAATACCGTTAGTCTGTACAGTGAAGTTGTGCAAGGTTTATATGTCTTCTTTCTCATTGTACTGTAGCAGTAATTTATATCTTATAAGATTAATCTAATTGATCTAAATACTTGTTGCCTATAATCAAAAGTCTCTGAAGCACAATAGTAGGTAAATCTATCTACCAAGTTGAGCTGTTTCAAGAACTTAAATTTCTAACTACCAAGCGGAGCTGCTTCACTTAAATTTCAGCACTTGAGTGGTTAACCATGCCTAATCTGCAAGTATTTATGTATAACGTTTTAATTATTTCCCTGCAGCTGATGTTTCTTGTAATTAGCTGAAGGGTATGGGGCCACAAATGATTAAAAGGTATTTCAATTTATAGCAATTCCTTCAGCTGCCCGTTCCAACTGGCTTCTTATCAGTTTTAATTACAGGGTTAAACCACAGAAATGCTCTGGAGAATTTGAAAGGATTTCCCTTGGAAAGTCTCCCTATCTGATCAAATCTTTTCCATTCAGGGAGGAACGTTTATATCAACACAGACATGGAACTTTTGCACTCAAGAGATACCAAGCAGAAGGGGATTATTTTAAAGCAGCATAGCTCCTTTTGAAACTGACTTTACAGTTTTTGATTTTTAAAAAAATTCAGATCTCAAATGTGATTCAAATGTTATAATGATTCACAACCGTACTCCTCTAGTGCCCTATTCCTGAAGGCAAGCCAGAAATAAAAGATGTGACTTTTATTTGCTCATTATCACACAGGGATGGGGTCAAGATGCAGTTGGATAGAAACAGACAGCTGTACTCAACCCATCCTGTTCCTAACTTACATAGAGGCCTGAATAAGGTAACACTTGCGTTACATGTTTTTGTTAGTAATTGAATGACAATGTCAGAGTTTATAGTGCCAACACTAATAACATTCATGGGCAGTACTTTAGGATCTCACAGCCTCCCAAGGTACTTCACAGCCAAGGAGGTACTTTTGAAGTTACATGCAAATTAATTAGAAAGGAAAAACTTTGTCATTTTTATGGTTTTAAAAAAACATGGAAGGTTTCAGCAACACCACAATGTTTCAGTGTTGTGATGTTATTGCAACATGGAGGAAATTATTAAGTTTTATGATGATAAAGTTTCTCTGGCAACTTTACAGAGGAGGCAGCCATTTTTAAACCACGCCATCCTCTGAAGCATTTTAACCGAATAAATTCTCATACTATTACTTCAAAGAAACGTCGTGGGTTTTAGAACAAATTACTAAAGTCTACATTTTCTTTCCAATTTTTACCCTTTTTTTCCTGAAGGAACTGGCTTCTAGAGAGGCTGTACACACCTATAAAACATCTGCTCATCTGTCGATAATTCACGTGAGTCTAGTCAATGAATGTTAGCATGCGATAACAGTTGTGAACATCTCAGCTAGTGTGATCCTTACTTAACCTTCACACACTTGCGTTTTTCTGGAGACTGCCTGAATAGCAATCAGGAGTGGAAATGCTGAATAATTTTCCATTTCTAAGTGAACGTTGCTGAGACTAACTGTTAAGGCACCTAACTCTGTCCTGTATGTGGAAGGAAAGATGGTCTCAATATTAAGAAGGAATATTTAAAGAATAATAGGTGATGGGCTTTCCCCTCCTCCAAGGCGAGAGTTGTTAAGGGATGTCAGCAGCACAGGAGGCATTTGCATTGATTGACAGGTGGCAAGGTTTCTGTTCCTCACTTTGGAGAAGTTCTTTTTCAGACAGCTCCCAATAGATCAGATGGCAGCGCCAATGTAGTCACAGCTATGCCAACAGGAGTAGTGGCCACTAGTGTGAATGCAGGCAATCTGCCTAACCTAAGCCAAGATAGAGGTAACATTGAAGATAGAAGATTAGAGCAGGAGGAGGCCATTCAGATTGTCACAGAGAAGACAGGAGAGGTTTTGGGGATAGAAAGAATGATCTGGGGGTCTTGATGGGGAAGGCAAGGGTTAAAGACATCCCAAGAACGCACAATGGCTCAGTGGTTAGCACTGCTACCTCACAGCCCCAGGGACCCAGGTTCAATTCTAACCTTGGGTGACTATCTGTGTGGAGTTTGCACGTTCTCTCTGTGTCTGTGCGGATTTTCTCTTGGTGCTCTGGTTTCCTCCCACACTCCAAAGACGTGCAGGTTAGGTGGATTGGCCATACTAAATTGCCTTGTAGTGTCCAGGGATGTGCAGGCTAGGTGGATTAGCTGAGGTAAATGTGAAGTTATGAGGATGTGGGTCTGCTTGGAATGCTCTTCAGAGGATCACTGAAGACTTGATAGGCCAAATGACCTCTGCCTGTAATATAGAGATTCTGTAACTCTACAAGGTGAAGTCAGGTAACACTTAGGATGGACCTTGATCAGGAAATAGGGACAGTAATGGAGTTTCCCCACTCTCTTTTTGTCCCCCAACCAGAGTCCAAATAGGGCAATCTGCACAGATATTAAACGCCCCCCCCACCCAAACCCACTACCACAGCACACCAACCTCCCCTGCTCATTGAGGCTGGATGTCCAATGTCTATAAGGGCAGCTAGTAGGGTAGGAAAGATGGACATCCCGACCTAGGTTTCTCATGCACACCTCCACCCCTGTAAATGGCTGACAGGAGTAGAGTGGGATCAGGGCGATGTTGGGAATTTCATGGCCCCTACCACAAACTCTTATAAGCAAATCCACCAGCAGCGGCCCATAGTATTCTGCCCTATGATTTAAATATCTCCAGAACCAAGAGCAATCTTTTTGGAAAGTTTTGACTTGCAACTCCAAATCTTGAATGTGGCACCAAATCCACACAGATTCTCAGGCCAGATTAATAATCTGTGTAATCAGCTAGTGACAATGGACCACAAAAAGTGATGATGATCTGGATTACAGACACACACTGGCCCCAAGAAATAACTGAGCTCTGTCCTTAAAGCACCAAACTGTGAGTCATTTATCTGACAACATAAACAGTGTTCTGTATCTGCAGTCACTAATCTGTGTTGTAGCCTCAATTCACGATGCCCACAAAAATTAATGACTGACAAGAGTCTGATCTTGGGTAAACAGACTCTTGCTATTACACAGAATTTGGTGAATGGGATTGAGCATAGTGAACCACCCATATGGATACTCTGGTTTCCTCTGTAACTTAATACTTCAATATATGCTAATGTGGACTACACATAGAAGATCAGAGATAAGCACAACTGAGAAGATGTCCTGTCACTATTTAAGGAGCAGAAGACATAGGTGCAGAAGTAAGCATTCAGCCTATCGATTCTGCTCGACCATTCAGTGACATCAATGAGATTAATCAGATAATCATCAACTCCACTTTCCTGCATTTTTGCCATAATCCTTGATTCCTTAAGGTTTAGAAATTTCTCTATTTTAGCACTTAATGACTTAGTCTCGTCAGCCCTCTGTGGTAAAGAATTCCACAGATCAACAACTCTCAGAGAAGAAATTCCTCCTTCTTTTTGTCATAAGAGGGTGACCCTTCACATTGGGTTTATACCCTCTGGTCCTTGACTTTCCCATAAGGGAAACAATTTTTCCACAATTACCCCGTCAAGCCCTCTAAGAATCTTATGTTTTATAAGACCACCATTCATTCGTCAAACTCCAAAGATTACAAGCCCAACCTAACCAATCCCTCTTCTTACATAATCCCTTCATTCCCAGGATCATACAAGTGAACGTTCTCTGGCCTGCCTCCAATACTAGTTCATATATTTCAATAAGGCTGCCTTTTGATCTTCTAATGTGGACTACACATAGAAGATCAGAGATAAGCACAACTGAGTGAGTATATTTAATGCTCTAAAATGTCTATGGTACACATAATCCTTTGAAGGTGTTTCATATCTAAAGTTTCAATAGTTCAGCTTGTGGAAGGGTTATACTCATGCATGTTTATATTGGTAAAACTTTTCTCATGTCAGTAACATTTCTGCGGGTCTCCCTGGGATAAGAGGGGCAGTGTTAGCAATCTGATAAACTTGGAATGACACATCCCTAAACTGACGTAAAAGTAGTTAAAAGGCTGAAAAGGGATGATACCTTTGCTTGAAGGCATTTAACACTCCCCGACCAATCTGCATTTGACACTGGCGCCAAAGGCCTTTGCAGTCAGGCAAGGTGGAGTGGGTTATGTTTGGAAGGGCGTGCTGGGGGCCTAGGGAGCGAATCGAAATATTTTCATGAGCACTGAAACGGAGATGATATCTGGATTTAGAGGAGGAGAAAGCCTCTTCAATTCCGCTGGCATTTACACTGAGCTAAACGGGCTGCAGGCATCAGTGGACGAATTCAATTTATGGGTTAATATCGCCACTCGGATATCAGAATTTCGCAGCGGGACCACACACCGTGGATCTGGGTGTTAACAGAGCCAAACCAAGGGCAATCCGTAATCGTATTTAATTTGACAAAAACAGCATTGTTTACGATTTTTCCTCTCGGTGCTTGGGGTTTGAAATAGAGAAGATACAGCAACAAATGGGTTGCAATCCTATGTTTACAGTAGTGGAGCCAAGAAAACTTAGTCCAGATGTTTAGCTATAAACATTTCGGGTTATAATAACGATTTATCAAGTGGGATGGTACATCGTTTTATTGTTGGATTTCAGTCGGTTGGTGACTCGGTGAATTAAGGAATGTATTAAAAAGGAGAATATAGTCTGGGTGTGATGCATGTTATATTTTGAGGAGAGACTGAATTTGTCCTGTGCCCTGTAATGTGCGCTATTCCAGGCCAAATCTTCGTGTTCCCTCCCTCAGCCTCCATCAACCGGAGCGGGTCGCTTCTTACTTACCGCACAGTAGGAGGGCAATTGAGCTGACCCCAGGGGCAGGGCTGGTATTCCGGCTTGATGTAACTTGCTGCACTGTCCAGCACCGAACATGTCACGTTCTTCTTCACTATGTAAGCACACCAGTTTCTGCAGGAGCGAGGAGACAACACACACACACACACAGACACATGAGAGCCAGAATGGACTGTAGATAACAGAGGCGCGGGTAAAGCTACTGGCGCGACAGTAAACCAGCTCCCCACACGGCAGAGAGCAAGGACACTCATTGTGAGGGAACGACTGGAGTGTGTGTGTGTGTGTGTGAGATACACTTTGAAACTGGCTCCACTCGCCAGTCAACCTTGGGCCAAGGAAACAAAGGTGAGGCAGAAGTTAAATATTCCACTTAGCATCAATTTAAATCAAGTTGCTCCCCATTTTAAAGTAAATATTTATATAAATAAATCCCACGGTTTATTTTGCCAGAAAGGTTAGATTAAATCAGAAGATGTTGAAATGAAGAAGAGTGAACACTCTTTGTGATCGTTGGTTTAAAAAAGTCACACCCTCCAGAGTGGTCTGGCCAAAGTGCTGGACTTATTTCCACCGCCTGAGCTCTTTCTGCCAAATATAATGGGAGACAGTATTGGAGTCTCCCGGTGCCTCAAATGTATGTATAGTCTTATGAGTAATAAATGTTAGATCTCCAATATGTGGAGACTGTTCAGAATCGAATTGCTCTAGTGACTACGTACGTGTACCAAAGTGTTTCTTTAATGAATAAGGAACATTTTTGACATTTAAAAAGAAACTGGACTTACTTGTTGCGTCCTGTGAGTCTGTTGGCAGCTTGCCGGGGTGGGGACCTGGCCGAGTACAGATGGTATCTGGAAGATGGAGGTGTAGCTTGTACATGGGACAGTAAAAAACTGATCAGAATCACAGAGAAGCTCAGCCAAACCGCCTCCCTCTCAACTCGTCTTCCGGTCATTGTAACGGGACAGTTTTCCAACATCCACTCTCTTCGGTAGAATTCGCGATCGCTTTAAGCAGAGACCACCGCCGAAGCTGCTGTGGGGAACTGCTGAAGGGAGCAGGCTCTGGCGGTCAGACTGGGAGTGGACTTGCCCTGTTTGAGGGGACGCCTCCGGCGTGGAGAAATGCGGGTTTTTCCTGTAGCCCTGAGCAGATTTTTTTTATACAATGACGTTAATCTTTCTACACTGGAGCTTCAGACACACCACTAGGAACTCTGCTCGTTTTTTTTAAAAAGAGAAAAAAAAACTTGGCTTAAGCCTCATCCCAAACTCTTGTTGGGAGGCTGCCTGGTAACCTCGCTACATCAGCATAGACAATGCTGTCGAAATCTGGAGCAGGGAAACGAGGTATAAAGAGACACAAGCCGTCAGGTGGAGGGAATGTGGATGGGATGCTAGTTCACTTTCTCCTGTGCTTCACGTCGCACCACGTCGGTTATGAAAGTAACTTTCCTATAAACCCAGAACGAGTTGCCAAGAAACTTTCAGTTTGGAACCAGCTCGCTGTAAATTGCAGATCAAAAATAGCACATTTGGAATCTTGGCAGAACAGCTCATTTATTTGGTAATTGTATTTAAATATGATATTTGACATAATAGTGAACCTTCCAAGGCTAACATTATATGGCATTTATCGAGATTTAACGGATGCTAATAAAAAAAAACAAAATGACTTTGGGCAGCAAAGCTCTGCTGATATCAAGAATAGTAAGGAACTCTATATAAGGAAATATGGTTCAACAGGGATCTGCCAGTTATGTATCTGTGCAAGCAACTTTACACAATAGGAAAAGCATGATGTACAAAATCAAAATGCTGCAGAGGCTGGAAATCTGAAACAAATACTGCTGTCCCGTGGCAGTCCATTAGCTCTACATTTATGTCTTTTAAAAACTGCAGCCTATTCAATTCAGTTTAAATGAATGATACCCTTGTGCTGACTCCCCTCATTTTGCTAAAATCGTGAAGAGACCTAATGTGATGTCACCATTCTAAATGAACCCAGTATTCATGCAAAAACTTTTAAGGCAAGAAATCACTTCCAGAAGTGGTTTGTACCCCACAGCAGTTTAGTATAAGTGCCGCCAAGTGTAAGGAATGTTTTCTTTTGAAAAACCACCTTGAAATTTTCAAAAAGTAATATTGAATATTTTTACTATGACATTCCCATTGTCTTCTCTTAACAGCAACATTTTAAGTGGCATTCAAAAGTTTAAAATAAACCTCTTACACAATAGTATGTTATCAGCAGACAGAATGGGACAAAACCTTACATGACAGCTAAGGAAACTTTCTATGATTAGATTAGATTACTTACGGTGTGGAAACAAGCCCTTCGGCCCAACAAGTCCACACCGACCCGCCGAAGCGCAACCCACCCATACCCCTACATTTACCCCTTACCTAACACTATGGGCAATTTAGCATGGCCAATTCACCTGACCTGCACATCTTTGGACTGTGGGAGGAAACTGGAGCACCCAGAGGAAACCCACGCAGACACGGGGAGAACGTGCAAACTCCACACAGTCAGTCACCTGAGGCGGGAATTGAACCCGGGTCTCTGGCGCTGTGAGGCAGCAGTGCTAACCACTGTGTCACCGTGCCGCCCACCTATGGAAGGTTCCATTCTTATTTATCACCAGAGAAACCAGCGACCACCAGAGAAACTTCTGAAATTACTTTCTTCCCACCTCTTACCATTACTGCTAGAGTCCTTCCCCTACTGATGATCTATACTTGCCCACTCCTTTTCAAGTAGTGAGGCAGGTTCAATTGTCGAACTCAAGGGGATATTGGATGATTATTTGGATGGAAATAATGCACAAGGGTATAAGGAAAAAGGAGATTGGCAGTACGCTCAGTTAAAGACCCAGCACAGACCCGAAAGGCCAAATGACCTCCTTCTGTGCCATCACAATTCTGTGCTCTATGATTTTCATCCACATGCTGCCGCATGGTGACACTACTTGAAAACACAATGCCAGGTAACATTTGGATGCTGATGACATCCAGTTCTACCCAGGTCTATGTTGGTAAACTCCTTTGCCAATGTTCAGCCCTGAATGAGATTAAATTTCTTCAAATTCAACCTTGGCAAGACTGAAGCATGTCTTTGTCACCCCACAATCTCCCTTTCTTGCTCATTGTTTTCATGTATGTCCCTAGCCATGTATTTAGGTTAAATCAGGCTGTTCACAATCCTCCAACCATATGGGATTAATATGGACTTCACCAGTTTCCTCATTTCCCCTCCCCCACCTTATCCCAGATTCAACCTTCCAGCTCAGCACCGCCTTCATGACCTGTCCTACCTGTCCATCTTCCTTCCCACCTATCCGCTCCACCTTTCTCTCTGACCTATCACCATTACTCACCCCTTTAGCTACCTATCGTGCTTTCAGCTACCTTCCCCAGCCCTCCCCCCCCCCCCTACCATTTATCTCTACCCTCTTGGCTCACAAGCCTCAATTCTGGTGAAGGGCTTATGCCTGAAATATTGATTCTCCCGCCCGTCAGATGCTGCCTGACTTGCTGTGCTCTTCCACTCTCTTGACCCTGATCTCCAACATCTGCAGTCCTCACTTTCTCCCTGTTCACAATCTTTTCTACCTTTGATGTTATTCATTTAGAGGATACGGGCTTCAATGGTAGGATCAGCATTTGCTGCCCATCACTAATTGCTCTCAAGAAGATTGTGGTAACCTGCCATTTTGAACCACTGCAGACCGTTTCGTGTAGGCACACTCATAATGCTGTTGGACAGTGAGTTCCAGGATGTTGAGCCAGCAATACCGAATCCAGGATGACGTCCAATTTGACTCTGAGCTAAACATCTGATACCTTTTCCTCTTCATCACAAAGAATATGAGCTCAATAATATTGATGATCCTTGTCCCTACCTTTAAACCCATCTGCCCCAAGAACCTCATCCGTACCCTTGTCACTATCGGAATTGACTGTTCAAAAACTCTTCATGCTGGTCTCCTACTTTCCACTCTCCATCCACAAACACCCATCCAAATTTTTCTTGTCTATTTTATTACTGACACTCAGTCCCCATGCTCACAAACCTACATTGACTATTATTAATATGGAATTTTCAATGGCATTTGATAAAGTTCATCAATAAGTCAAAACTCATAGAATTGGTGGCAAGTTAGTGACTTGGCTAAGAAGTTAGCTGAGTAGCAGGAGACAGTAGGGATAATCAGCTGTTACTCAAGTTGGCAGCATAAAGCAAATGGTATCTCATAAAGATCAAAATGATCACTGTACTCATTAGTGACTTGGATTTAAAGAAAAATCACACCAAAGTATAAATTTGCCAAGACAAAGGCAGGATGATACTATAAGCAATATTGACAGGACTGTAAAATTACAGGGAGATATTGCTAGATTAAATGAATAAGAAAAAAACTTTGGCAAAATAATTCACTTTTGGAAATTATGAGCTCATCCACTTTGGAGCTGAAAACGACAGAAACATGGGACAGATCATTAAGTTTGATGATTAGGTCCAGAAAAGCTTTGGAATACAGATCCTTATATCCAGAGGAATAAAATGCAAACTTCTAAGCACTGCAAACAGTTCTGGACCCCACCCCTTTGGCAGGATATTTTGACCCTTTTGGGATTGATCGATGCGTTGTCTCCGAAGGTAAAACTGCAGGAGATTAAACAACAGGTTTGTTGTCTGAAATTTAGAAGGTTTATGGGTGACTTTTTGAAGCTTTCAAGATGCAATATTAAGGGGACAGATTGGGAGAACAGGTCTAGAGCTTGGATACTGTTTCAGATTTAAAGTTAGACCTTTCAGGAGTGAAATGAGGAAACACTTCTTCACACAAAGGTATTGGAAGTTTGGAATTCCACAACCACCAGCTGATGGTAGGTGAATTGTTAATTTTGAAAGTGAGATGGATAGATTTTTGTTAGCTACAGGTATTAAAAAATATGGAAAAAGACTGGGATTGGGTCACAGATCAGCATGAGCTCACTGATTGGTAAAACAATTTTGAGAGACTAAATGTCCAACTGCTGCTGCCAAGATCCTATAACTGAACCTCATGATTCTACAATGGGGTATAATTTTATCAGAATATTTAAGATCGTGTATTACTGTCACTGCATTCTCTTAAGCGCATCAAAGCCGAGAAGGAGAATGAACTTTAAGAATATACTAACTCAAATCTGAACCTCAGGTGACTGAGGCGTCAGTGGGGGACCACTTTGGGGCCATCGACCATAATTCTATTAGATTTAAAATAATGATGGAAAAGGATAGACCAGACCTAAAAGTTGAAGTTTTAAATTGGAGAAAGGCCAATTTTTTTCGGTATTGGGCAAGAACTTTCGAAAGCTGATTGGGGGCAGATGTTCGCAGGTAAAGGGACGACTGGAAAATGGGAAGCCTTCAGAAATGAGATAACGAGAATCCAGAGAAAGTATATTCCTGTTAGACAGGGAATGCTGGATGACTAAAGAAATTGAGGGTTTGGTTAAGAAAAAGAAGGAAGCATAAGTAAGGTATAGACAGGATAGATCGAGTGAATCCTTAGATGAGTATAAAGGAAGTAGCAAGATACTTAAGAGGGAAATCAGGAGGGCAAAAAGGGGACATGAGATAGCTTTGGCAAATAGAATTAAGGAGAATCCAAAGAGTTTT